>NC_044586.1:51147101-51485672 GCF_901933205.1 Camarhynchus parvulus
AAGAAACATCAGATAAAAAACCAGTTAGGATTTTCTATTGGGTGTTGTCTCAGTCTTGTTTTTAATAGGTTTTCTCTGCCTTTTTTTTTCATACTCTTCTCCAATTTCATCTTCTTACCTGAGGCTTCAAATTATCCATCTATTCATTTCTTTTGCATATCCATTGCTCAGCTCTGGCTTCTATTATCTATCCAACTGTACATAAGGTATGATTTGCTGTTGTGACAGTTCTAGGTTGATTGCTGCATCATCAGATTAAAAAAATTATCTGCCGTGGTTGAGCTGATGGCAAAAGTACAAGGAAATGTCTACATGCTGAATAATAAGCCTTGGTTTCTTTATGCCTGGGCTTATATGTGCCCATAATTGAGGAACCTTTTATTAAAGCAACAATCCCTCTCTCATGTAGGGCTAATTACAGCTATTATTCATAAACAGAAAATTTAGGTATGATTTACCCAACAGATGGTTTGTGTAGCAAGATGTATCTTTATGTCTTCTGTGGTATAGATAACACTACTTGTGTGAAAAGGAAAATGGGGTGTGTTCCAGAAGAAAATATCTTAAGGGGGGATTAAAAGATGATAAAGTAGGAGTTTACTGAAGAATTAGTCAGAAATGAGTCTCATACTGTGATGATTTATGCAATGAAAATTATTTTCTGTCAGGTCATCCTTGTATCATGTATTTACTGTAATCCAGTGCTAGTATCCTCATGCATGATATGATCCATTTAGATTATTACTAATGAGTTTTGCAGAATGTTTTGCAATTCTCAAAATCTATCATAAAATTAATGCCAAAAAATCCAAAGTGGAAGCATAATTTCATGCTATTCAGTGCATAACATATTTGTTCTCAGTTTGAAAGTAGAAACCATGATCAAGAAGAACAGTGTCTCTGCTGATGGGACAGCAGAGTGTTTGTGCATCTGTCTGATGCTGATCCAATGTCAGTAATGCACCCAGGTTAACTTAGAATTTTCATAAGATAATTCCAGCCCTGGAACATCTGATGATATCATACTCAGGCTGTAACACCTAAGGAGAAAATTCAGCTAAGTCATGACACTTTCCTCCCCCTGCCCCCTAAAAAATAAGGTCAAATACACCCAAACAGAATGGTTTGTAAAGACCTATCCACTTTCAATATCTATCTATCTATCTATCTATCTATCTATCTATCTATCTATCTATCTATCTATCTATCTATCTATCTATTCTATCTATTCTATCTATCTACATATGTCTACAAACAATGCCCTGTCCTTAAATAATTTCTATGCAGACATGGCAATGGGTGAGGTTATAAGCCTGGATCAAGAAATTTACACCAATAATCAAACCTTAAGCAGAAACAATTACTCCCAGATACCATTGGGTATCCACAACTGCATCTCATATGATGCAGTCAGGAAAAAATATTTTTGAGCAAAGAGGCAGAGCTCAAACTAACCATCACTTATCACATTATTAGTAATAATTACCAAGTAATTCTGCAATATGATAAACTTCCAGTTTGTTGTGGGTGGATTAATTGAGTGTTGTGCAATAACTTTCCATCCTGAGATACCTTCAGGATTATCACACCACCCATTCTTGGAACATGGAATACAGTGTTCATATCAAGCTGATGTTCACTGTACTTCTGAAGGCTGTCTCATCTCTGTGGAAATGTTTATAAATTCTTCAAAAGTCAAGGTACTCCAACTGCTCTTAAAGCCTTATGTGTGTATTTTGAATGATCTGTGTTTTTTCATTGGTTTGCATAAATTGTCTTTGCTAGTTGTCAGTATTTCTTTGGATAATTCAGAGCTGACCTACTGCCAATTGAGTTAAAGTGTCCTTGTTTTCCCATGCTTTTCCACTTGGTTCTTATCAGCACGTCCTGTTGCCTCCAAAATATGGTCAATGACACAAAACCAGGCTAACAGTGGGGACATTTGGGTGTGAAGAGTTTGTCTTTTCTGACTGTGGGTCTGTGATATGTATCACACAGGACTTATTTCTCCTGATACCAGGTGTGAGGGCACTTAAAGCCTAACAGATTTAATAGATTTAAGTGAAGATGACACATTTATGTCAGCCTGTCTTCACATCCTGCAGTATCAGTATCTGATCTTTGAAAATGGCCTTCAGCTGCAACTGGACACTGGGAAAATGAGGATCTCATAAGACAGGAAGAAGTCCTGTTCAGGTTAATACACTTTCAGTCTTTGAATTTAGAGCACTTTCCTTCACTGGGAGGGTTGGAAGGACAAGTAAGGATAAGCTTTGTCTTTCATCCTTCACCATACCTTTCCTCTGTGAGAACTGTGGATGTCAATCCATGTGAATCATTGAGCATCCACACTTGACAACAGTTCTTGGCTTGACATTGGGGGATGTGCCCTTTCCTGATAATTCTATTAAGAGTGCTATCCTGAATTTTATAGCAAGTGCCACACAGTATTGTGGCACTGCTGTTTCATACTTCCATACCTTTTGCCATACTTGTTGAACTCCTTCTAGGAGCATTTTGAACAGTTGAATTATGTGAATCAATTTTATTTTGTTTTTGTTCTTCTAGCCTCTCACCAGAGGAAGGAGAATGGTCAATAAAATACTTTTTTTTTAACTTGTGTGGTTTTTAACTTTTATGCTGTGTATGAAAGGGAGAAATCTAGGATATATTTCAAAGAAATAGTAGTTACATAGTTACAGCTAAAAAGAGTTGTGCTGCATTGCATACCACAAAGCCAAGGGACAAAACCCAATTCCCTGGTTATTTGTTCTGATAGTTTCTTGAATGACTAGTTTTTGGAACTACAAACAGTGGATGTGAGGTAGGGAAGCCCAAGGAATGCACTGGGGATTAAATCCACTGTACCAATATAAATTCATAAATAAATACCTGATTTCTGTGTAAGGCAGGCTGAGAAGCAGAAAGAGATGAAATATGCTAACTGATGAGGTTTGGGGCCTTAAGACTATTTTTTCCTTTTTTCCTAGCCTATAGTTTTAGCTCTACAAACCTGTTTCCTGCAACTTTGGAATGACTAAATTTACACAGGGAAATAGAAGAAGATGTAGTAGCTGTGTTCTGTGCCTATGGATTACTGTGTGCTGTGCCTTGAAGAAGGCCTGGACAATATTTATTCTGCTCTTGTTGTTCTAGTCTAAAGCAGAAGGAAATCCTGTAGGTATAAGGTACTCTTCCATGACTAGGAATGCAATGGTGCCCTCTTGTGTGAAAGTGAAATTTTAACATCAATGGAGACCGTCAGAAAGTCCCAAAATTAAAGTATTATCATGAGAGTGCTCACAATATACAGGGAATGGTTTTGAAAAAAGTTTTTATAAACGATTAGTTTAGCCATGATCTAGCAGATCTAATTAATTAGAACCAGTATTAGTCTAGGTGTGTTCTGCTAACCTTAGTTTTTAGAAGTGTGATTGCTTCCTCTTGTGGGTTAACATTTCCCTAAGCCTAGAAATTTATTCCAGCCCCCTACATGGCCATGTTTGCTGTGTGAAAGTCTTAGGTAAAGTACTGGCTTTGCTGGTTACTTTCTTACTGGTTTCAGGAGAGCTGGAGCTTCCCCTGTAGTGCTTGCTCTCCCCCAGACATCCTGTGTGCAATGAGTCTTCTCTGCCCTTGTTTTTGCATTTGCAGGTGATATTTTTAACAGCTTCTGCCATGATGCTCCTGCATCTTTATCTTCTATGGTACTGAAAAGCATGAAGATCTCAACAGTGATGAAATGTGTGCAAGGAAGCCCATGCTCTCTTCATTTAAACATTAAAGGAACACTGAGTCTGGATGGTAGGAATCAGCTTTGCTACTGAGCCCTTTCTGTTCACTTTCTGTTTGTGACCGTTCAGCCAAAATTTGCTCCATATTGTATTGTTTGGGACCAAGCTGTTTTCATGTAATGTTCTCAGAAAAATATTTTTGTGAAACCATTTTACTACAAAACAGGATGAAGTTATGACCCTTCTCAAGTGAATGAGAACTGAGATAATGAATTCTGGCTTCCAATAAAACACATGTAACTTGTCCTCTGCCAGCGCCCCAAGCACACAGCTGCCCTTTTTTTTCTTGCTCTGGCATCCATGCAGGCACCACACTAATTTGGTCTGCTCTGACAATCTGAACATGAGTGACTGCCCCTACAGAAGGAGAAACAGTTTATTCATCTGTAGTTACAGTTCTGCACTACAAGAAAATGAAAGTATATGAACTTCCTGTGCATAGTCTATTTTTACTAACACCTTGCCATTCATGTGCTTCATATGTTACCATTTAGATATTTCCTAGCTGCTTCTCTCAGAGTTAATAGGTTTATTTTTAAACTTGCATAATTAAAGCTTCATTTATACCAATCTGTATTAAATCCTTGCTCCTACTCCTATGTGTGAGTTATATATAATGTCTCTTTTTAAACAGAGATACATGTGCCTTTCACTTAGAAGGAAAGCTTATGATATGGTGTATTTTAATTTATGTTTTTGATCATCTTAAAGATGCTTAAACTATATTTTTGCAATCTGTTCCTAACTCATTTCAGAGAATGTCCGTGGGCTGGAAATATGTTCTTTTTCACTGGACACACAGCAATCTCAATGTGTAAATGTGAGATTCACCAGGAAAAAAAGCAAGATGCTTAATGGAAAGAAGGTAAACTCCTTTTTGGGGGGGGGGTAATTTTTCATTTAAACATTTACAAGCCTTTGGAAAAAAAATCTTTTGCATATTGCTTATTTTTTTCCTTATTGTCTTTGTGGAAAACTACAATGAAACATATGCTTCAGCATAGCCAAATGAAACTCCACAACAAAATTCCCTTTTACAACATATAAATTCAATTTTCCACCGTCTTTGTACTTCTTCTGCTTACCTTTTGACTAGGGAACCTTTCTCTGCAGAGCCTAATTTTCATACCAGTCCTGCTAGCTAGCTTTCTTTTTGTGCCCTCCAAATTGTGTGGAAGCTTTTCTGATTCCAGTGTTTAGGAAGAGCAATGCTACAGAGATTTTAAGTGCATATTACTTCAGTCAAACTTACCACTGGAGTTTACATATCTAGAAGACAGACAGGTGCCTAAGCACTTGTGCTCATCTGTCCTAAGCCCTTTTAAGGGGCAGTATTTGTTAAGGGGAAGTATTTGTTACTAAAATTTGCAACTGAGGAAAAAAAGAACCACCCTTGACCAAGTGTTTGAAAGGCATGAATTTTTGCAGTTACTGGTGGGCAATGATTACTAATCCCGTACACAGAGTGTTGCTTCATGTGCTTTGTACAATGTCACACTGATTGCACATGTGGAACAAAGTTCTCCCAAACTGCAGCTGCAGTTTGCACTTGGTGTCCCTTGATGATGGAACATCCATCCCTATGGGCAATGCAGGGCCACCAGTCAGCAGCCAGTAGCTTTTAGAGTAAGGCAAGTTTATAGGCAAGAATCAACAAACATATTTCATGAAATTTTCCTAGTTTCAATTCAGTCACTAAAATGGTAACATATGACATGTTTTACCCTCCAAATGCTTTTTACCAAATAGGAGACTATCCAACATGAAAACCTACAAGGAATTTAATAGTTAACTGATAGCAGCGAGGAAATGACCTGCTATAACTGGACCTCAAATTTTGTTTCTTAAATTGCTTTCTGTTTCATAAACTGTTACTGTAATTAATACATTTTCTGAAGTTGCCATTAAAAATTTAAACGCTTTTTTAAGACTTAAAAACTTAAGACCTTATTGCCATTCTGCAACTATTTGTTCTTGTAAAATGCTATAGACTGGGGCTTTTGATATTTTTATGCTTTTAGGATTATTTGATATCTTGTAGATATTTGGATTTCTTAAAAGTGAAGGTGATAGCAACAAGAAATAATGATACTCCTTGAAATCCTTTTATCAAGTTGTATCTGCTTCTTTTATGTTCCTACTGCTACCTTATTGACTGCTTAATGCTGCTTTTAAATGTAAATATATCTGAACAAAAATATTTTTTTCTTGAATATCTTAACCAAAGGTTTTTCTGTATCTGGAAGTCATATGTGAACTCAGTTTTATCAATGTTTTAAACAGGTACAGGTACAATTCAATTGCATTGAAGTCAATGTAGCACAACACATCTATGTGACCATGAAAACTGTACCACATTACTGTGAAGTCAAGCTGAGTCAGCAATACTATGTTGAAGGTAGGAAGCATCTTAAATCAGATGCTTTTCAAGAAATATCTTGTAAATTAAAAAAACCCAGACCAACCAACCAACCAACCAACCAACCAAACAAACAAACAAAAACCTCACATTCTGGGACATTACCTGACTCACTGTCCTAACTGATGGTAGCTCATGTATGCCAGGACCAGTCTTAGTTTACGTTTGATTTTTTTTGTTAGCAAGAAAAGGCCTCAACTTGATATAAAAGCCAGATTTTATGTCTAAAGGTATGTGGAAAACTGAATTTACACTATGCATTTGTCCATGTTGCCCTCCTTGTGATTGGCGCGTGCTCTTTCTCTGCCTGCAGGTTCAGCCCTGCCTGCTCTCTGTGCCTCAGATGGAGCTGCTGCTTCTCTGCAGGGGTGGCCCAGGGGTGGCTTCAGAAGCTGAGGAAAGTTTAAGAAGAAAGTCTCTAGAAATCTATTTTTACTTTCATTAACTACCTGTTCTATAGCCTGTTTACATGTAACTGGAAAAGATTAGGTAGCATTTTTCCATGTTTTGGGATGAAATGCCCACGAATTTTTTACAAATTATGCCATGAGCACACAAAAATAGATTCAGCACTGTGGTCCAACCAAGATACAGTATGGCCAGAGAAGGAAAAAGCAAAAAATGACATGAGACCCCTTGCTGAATCCCAGGCTGGGATTGTCCTGCCTTCCCACCTCCAGAGCCCATGGGTGGATGGTTCTTGCCCTTGCCCCTTGGTACAGTGTCATCCCTACTGCATGGTTTGACACTTGGATACAAGTAAGGCCTTTTTGTGCTTAAAAAGCCTTTAGTTTTCTTATCAGTCCTGATTCACTACTGAATTATATAAGTACTTGGCAAACAAAGAGGGGAGGAAACAAGGTTTTACGAAGCCCAGTTTTAAGACACGTTACAAGGCTGAGTGAACAAATGAAAATAGGAAATATTTCTTGGTGGAAAAGGACTCTGTGGGGAAATTAGAGTAAAGTGCTGGTCCAATGTGTTACGCAAGGAGGGGTGAAAGCAACATATGAAAAGTTGTTTTAATGTTCTTAAGAGTTAAGTTTTGGAGATAAAAACACCAGATATTCTGAAAGCATTGCCCGGCTACTAATTCTGGTAAGCTTCCTAGGAGCTAGGTAGGATGTTTCTTTCTAAGGCTGGAGTCAGAATAGCAAAAATACAGAATTATTGATAACAGAGGAATGAGCCTGGCAAACAACAGGAGTTGTTTTTCGGGAAAAAGTAACCAAAATTAATATTATTACTCAGATTATTGTTAGGTTCTAGGTAAAGAAGTGTGGTGCTATAACGTCAACTACAGACTTAACTGCTGATGAGGTTTCCCAGTAGAAACCCCAGACCGGGGAGATAGGTCCTTAATGGCATATTGTGATATAATCTCTGTGTGTGGGAAGAGAACATATTTTTTTGGTGTTTATCTAAAAATGTATGCAAGTCTGCCCTTAAAAAGAGAGATGAGAGAGGTTTCCTGTTGGGAATCTACTGGATAGTTTGGCAATTGGTTTACACAGTTATGTGAATAAAGCAGCACTGAAACAGACTCTGCCTTCTATTTTGCAGATTGCAGAAACAGTGATGTGGGAAAATATATTCCAGCTTGTTCAGGTGAGCTGATCTCCTGTGCAACTTAGAGCTGTGAGATATTCCTGGTGACCTACACAATTACATGTTTTCATACTTAAATGAGCAGGGAGAAAAAATTATGATTTCCAACTACCACTACTTATAATTACCACGTAGTTGATAGGTAATGTTCTGGAAATGGATTTCTGTTGAAATGGTACATGGTAATGTTCTGGAAATATATTTCTATTGAAAATGCTACATTGGAGGTAAAGGTTTTGATATTCTATTTGATTTATAAGCTTTTGGAAATAGATTTGTGTTCTTTTAATGCACTTTGGATTGCTGGTTTTATGTTTTATCTATTGACAGACCTCATAAATAGATTGAAATTGATTTTCCAAACTGCTATACTGCTTTTCGCATACCTGTGAATACATGTAATAAAAATATTCCTTTGACATATTACACTTGTCTATCATAGTTGTGCATATTCTCTGTGTAACAAAATTACAATCTTGAGATGATCAGCCCTTGTAGTATTAGTGTGTATATTTCAAATATTTGTACTTAAACTACATAAGATTCCAAGTACTAAGGTTGAGGTAAAATTGGTAGGTGTCTTGGCCTCTCAGCATTAGAAGTGCTAAGCTAAATAATGTTGAATGAAAATTATATCTCATAAAAAAGAGGACTATTAGAGTATAAAGTAATAATAATTTCAAATATTCTAGGTAAGATTCTATAGATGTTGATTTTCATCTCCATCAAGTTATGAAATATATTCTGTACCTTTTATAAATAGATAAAATAGACATAATAAAGTTATAAAGAAAGAGATGTAATAATTTCATGCTTGCTTTAATTTTTTTTTCAGCTGGCAAGTTAGATTATAATTTAGACAGGGCAAGGAAAATTGTAACAGTGAATGTATCCAACTTTCCTCGAGATCAAGACTATTACGTTCGCCTGTGCCACAAATGGTTCACCTGTGAAGATGTTGGGGCACTTGCTGTGGTGAGTTAAACTCCTGGCGCTTTGGGGAACTGTGGGGGGTGCCTTGCAGGTGGCAATGCTCATAAAGGTTATAGTTACAGGAAATGCCATCTGTGTCTATATCTATAGCTATATCATCTGTATCTCCTACATAATCTATATCTGTATAAGCTATATCATCTCTGTCTATATTTATCTATATCTAGAACTATCATTTAGTTTTATTAAAAGAAATTTACTGTACTGGATTTATGACCATCTTTTTCATTTCAGATAAAAGGAAAAGAAGCTTTTAAATCCGTTTCTCTGAAATATTCTCAGCTACTCCCTTGTCTTTGCATTGAGGTAATACAATCTGGAATTTGGTATATATTTGTGTTTCTGATTGAAGAAATTTTATTAGGCATTTGTGCTAAGAAAGGAAGAAAAGCCTGAAGAAAAAGGCTCTAGACCCAAGTTTTTGACTAAGGCTTTTTTTCACCTTAGAATTACATAAATGTAAGGAAGAGTTGTTTTTTTTTTAGTAAATGCTAATTAAAACATGGCAATCAGAAGAAAATGGGATAAAATTTGTAATAATTTATGGAATGTGATGTGTAATATTATTTTGACTGTTTTTTTATAAACAACGAAAAGACAGAAGACATAATCTGACTGAATGTCAGCAGCATTTGATATAGTATTGCATGAGAAACTAAAACAGGAATTGAGGAAACTGAGAGTGATGGCAAGATTTGAGTGGTAGGTAATACCAGGCTGCAGGGCTAACTCAGAAACTCCTGTTGGAGTTGGGGGGGGGGCCTGTGCTGGTAGGGAGGTTATTTAAGGATGACACTTAGAGTCATTCTCATATAAATCTTTTCGTCAATGACATGGGGACAAAATGCATGACATGGGGATTTGCTGGAACACAGTTGGGCCCTATAATCAACATGGAAGAGGGTCAGCGTGATTGGAAGAGACTAGAGATCTTCATATGTGACATAAATGAAGGATGAGGAAGTGTAAAGTATGAAGTGCAAGTTCATGCACTTGCTCTGATAGAAAGAATTCTTGCTGTAAGATGTTTGTCCTCATTTAGAAATAACAGTGGAAGAAAAAAGATCTGGGTGAAATAGTTGATCTCAGGGTGATTAACCTAGCTTGCTTCCATGATGTCAACATGTAAACAGGAACAAAAGTCTAGTGAGTTAGATTATTCCAAGCTAACAGGAAAGTGTGGGCAAAGCCTTCTTTGAAATACTGCAAGGAATTCTTGTATCCATATTTAAGAAAGATTAATTCAAAAGGAAGATGCACGTAAAAAATCTGTAGTGCTTGGGGAATGAAGAGGTTGTTTTATAATGGAGATTCAAATACCATGTTTCCATTAGCCTGGTAAAACACATGCAAAGAGAAATTATGTTTGCTGTGTAAATACAGACCAGAAGGGTCACTTATAAGGAAAAATAAGATATGTTTTAAACTGAAGCCATTCTTGCAATGAGAATGAAGGGGGATAAACTTCATTCCATTAATATATTCAGGATAGTTACAGACTTTTATGATAACCTGAGAAGTGAGATTTTGGAATGTCTTTTATACAAGGAACAAAAGGTCCCAAACAAATTTAAAATTATCCTGATAACATAGAAAGATGCTATGTGAACCTAGTTTTCTCACTGAATTTTGAGGTTAGATTTACCTTGCAGATTAAGATACCTAAATATAGATATCCAAATACAGACACCTACATTTGAATTAGGTGAACAAACTCTTAAAGTCAGTGGAGATCTAATTAATACAGTCAGTTGCTCAACTGACCAATGGTAGATGGCCTATCCTTCTGGGATGTGCTGGACTGCACTGTAGATTCCACTGGCTGCACTGGCTAGGTCTAAATGAGGCTACTTTGACAGTAATTTGGGCACTTTAGTGACACTTAGATGTGTACATTGTGGGACCTAAAATCACATACCTAAATAGGCAAGCTGAACCACCAAGTCTTGTCGAAGCCTAGGGAATTTTTTCATTCCACTCTGAAAATATGAAATCACTAGAAAAATTTTATTTCTCTCAGTGTATACACAGAAAATTCCGCAATAGGATTGCTGAGCAAACAGATGTGAACTCCAAATAATAGAAACATTTGCACCTGAATCTAAATAAATAGGGCATTGCAGCAGCGATGCACTTATACTTGAAGATTGGGTTAAGTGTAAGTCTTCAGATTTTAAGGATGCACCCTTTACCATTGCCCAGGCCAGGAGATCTTATATAATGATTATGTTTTGATTTCCCTAGAAAGTAATGACACTGTAAGAAACTTAATGAAAATCAAATTAGAAGAATTTCTAAATGAAATTGGATCAAATATACAACTTAGAAATAGGAATATAGTGTTAGAAGGGATCACCTTAGTTTAGTGCCCCTAATGATGAACGACAAAATAAAAAAATGGTGCAAAACTTTTATAAAATGACTTCCAAAGCTTTCTAACAAGCATAGCATCCTTATCTTTGGCAGGAAAAATTTCTGTCACATTCTACCTGAAACGTTCTAAACACTTATGTTAAAAATGTTTAAAAAATGTTAAAATGTTAAAAAACCTTGACAACCTCTAACTGATGTCCACTGTTTGGTTGTAGGGTTGGCTGGCACTTCCAGATGCAAGGAGGATACAACTTTGCCCCTTTGAAAATGGCAAGTACTGTGTGCTTACTCTTTATAGAAGTGACTTTCAGCAGCTCCATTACTATGTCACAGTTTAAATTAGTCTTCACTGAAAATCATGTATTGCAAAACTTCAAGGAAATAATCATATTTGTTTGTTTTACTGTGGGTAGATGAAACAACTTACTTTCAGACCAAATAATTCACCAAGTTTATGCCAACAAAAACACTAAGTAACTTGCTGGTCATTTCCCGCATTTGCTTAAGTGACACACAAACTGGGCAGTAGGAATAAAAGGTCAGCTTAGAAATGGTGTGAGAAGAGGGCTTCAAGGAGACATTTGAGGGTGTCCAATACCCAACTTAAAGGAGGGAGCAAGGAGTTGAAAAAGGAGACAGTTAACTATATATGAGTTCTATGCTTAACAGGAAATTATTCACACAAATATTCCAGCAATATCAGAAATTTGTCTGAGATGACAGCTCAGAAAGAAACAGAAAAACAGAAAAAGAAATTGTCTTATTTGCACACATATGAAAGTAATTTTTTTACCAGGCAAATAGAAAAAAGTGTGGCCTAAAAAGTGTTTTATTGTGTTAAGTCCAAGATTTTGGTTTAAAGCACATGTAGAGGTACCAGACTTATTAACTGTGTTGATTCCTGTCTGGACATTTTGAGTAATGTTTTCCCTCTCTCTTTGTGCACAGATACACAGGTGCTATGGGACAATATTGTTTATAACCCATCAACACAAACCCTTGCCTGGGAGCCAGCCTGTCCTGTCCTTGTCACGGTTAACCTATGCAGGTTCACAAAGTCGAATGACCTTTGTGAAGATATAGAAAAATCCTTCAAAAATTCTTCTGAGAAAGTAAGAGCTGTGTGGATTAATTGAAACTGTGAGATTGAAAAGCATCACCAAAGGCAAAATGTGAAGAACTAGATTTTGGAATAAGAGCAGTTGCAAATTCCTCTCTTCTTCTCTGATACTTAAAACTATTCATAATCACAGTCTGTTCTTGCACACTAATCACATGATTTATTCAAAATAGTCACTGACTCATTATAAAGAAATAGCAAGTGGAGATGACTGGGCAGCTAGTAATGTTTGCTAAATTCTTTGGGGTAAATAGGATCTGCTTTTTATTTATAGTTCACGTCAGGTTCCCTTTAAAGTAAGAAACAGACACACTGTGAGGACAACTCTTCTTATCTCTAGATAGGCATAGTAGGTTGGAGGGATTTCTCTCTGATGGTACCACCTTCTTTTTACTGTCACAAGAGTCTATTGTGATTAGATTAGATGTAGATATTTAACATTTAGACACGAGGAATATAAATTAAATGAAGCTAAATCTCTTTACATATTTCTGGAGACATAACAGTACTTTGGTAGGGCACAATTGTTTTGTAATTAAGATCTTCCTGAAGCGTCTTCCTCAGCCTGGTCCAGTGTCTTGAAATTGTGGGTGCTGAAATATTGTGTCTCTTAATTGTTCCAGCACTTATTTTCTCAAGTTGAGAAGGGTTTTCAAATGCATGTATCTTGAATGGCTTAACACTTCAATCTGAAATCTGATGATACTGAATGCTCTGGCTTTTTGAGGTTCATTAGAATTTGTTTCATTGTGAAAAGTAAGTTTCAGGCTTGCCTGATTGTGGAGAGAAGGCAGAAAATTTAAAGTAACAACAGAAAAGGAAAAAAAATCAAACACAAGAGATTAATTCTGAAACTTTTGGATTAATATTGTTATTCTGATGACATGACTGGGGAGGGGGTGGGGCTGACTCCAGACTGTCGAATGCTTTTGTGATTAGGAACTCCTGGCCAAGCCTTTAGTGATTGTTCAGATTCATCATTTATGAGTTCCAACAAAGCTTTGATGTTGAAAAAACAGATTAATTTAATTCTAGATGTGAGTGATCCCTCTGGGATTATTCATCTGCTGGCAACAAGTACAATTCATCGCTTGCAGGAGAGAAAAAGGGAGAAAATAAAATAAGAATAAAATGGGGTCTGGATGATAATGATTGTATGTATCACCAGAACAGAAACCAAACTTATTACAGAGTATGAGTGTTTTTCTGTATTTACTGATTGCATTTAATGACTGAACATTAATATTAATCATAGAACCATAGAATATCCTGAGCTGGAAGGGACCCACAAGGATCATTAACATTCATGGATAGAATGGATTCTGGTTTTTTTACTCATTAATTCTAGTAAGTTTGATATTGAATTTGGTCCATTTATTGTACTGTAACCCTGAAAACCATCCCTGTAGTATGCTGGAAACTACTGCAGATTGCTCAGATAGGGCCAGCTGCCCTGTAAATCCAGACAAGGCCACACACTCTAATACTATGCACATGTACTGACTTCGGCACAAAAGCTGCATCACTTCTCTTTACTGAGGCTGGGGTTTTCTCTGTCAATGACAAAGCTGTCTCCAGGTCTGAGCAGACTCCTACAGAACTATCTCCTGGGACACTGTTTTTGTGTTCTCAAAAGAAGTTACAGGAAGGAAGGGTTTGGCCATGTAGGGTGCTCAGCCACTTTAGCAGCAGGGTTTATTTAAGTAGGATCATGTGTACAGCAATATGTGTAGCTATTGTTTATATAAGAAAAGACTCTTTGTGGTGAAGCCCTTGGTGGGTAAACAATTGTTAATCAAGAAAAACAACATTTTTTGGATTGCTTAAGT
This sequence comes from Camarhynchus parvulus, assembly GCF_901933205.1. Lineage (NCBI taxonomy): Eukaryota > Metazoa > Chordata > Aves > Passeriformes > Thraupidae > Camarhynchus > Camarhynchus parvulus. The sequence goes on from NC_044586.1 coordinate 51,161,238, forward strand.
GTATTTCCAAAATTCAGCCTATGTTTCCCTGTTTTGAAATATGGGTATGGAAAATTCAAAGATTTCCCAACTGATGGTGGAATACTTTTGGATGTATGTTGAAGTGTTCTGATGAGTTGTTCATGAGTGGAAAATAAGGGGTTGAAACAAGTTGACTTTGTAATCAGAATTTTGCACAGGCCACCATAGAATCAATTAATTTAGCTCTAATGGGTCAGTCTGACCATAAAAAAAGCTACATATTGCAGATAAAAAGAAGCAAACTATTCAGTAATCCAAAGCAGCAGTTGTTTCTAACCATTTTACGTGATTAATTTCTTGGGATGTTTATGAATGAAACAAACCAGTTGCCTTTGCAGTAATCAAGCCATGAAAATTTCAGAAGTTGATTTTGTGAAACTAGTTAATAAAACTAGCTAATGATGAGTGCTCTGTCTTCCAGCAGGTAAAATATTCTCGTGTGGACACTCACCCAAGACTTTGCATGAAGGTAAAGGAATTTCTTTGTAAAACACATACTAACTGCCCTTCTGTCTCTAAAATAAATGAGCTGCTGATGTCCTTTATGATCAATATTTTGTTTCATAGCTCTGATAAATGGGAACTGAGAATGAAGGAAAAGTGAAGGATTAGATTAGAAGGTGATAGTTTTGAAGTGCAACAGCAATGATAGATAGGACACAGGTCAGATTGTTCCCTTCCTTTTTGTCTGTTTAAGAAAAGCAGGAAAAATGTTTTTGGTCAATGCAAACTCTGAAGAATATGCTAAACTTAACATATAAAGTTTTTTATAGTAAATATTTGAAAATAAAATGATCAACACAGTATTTAATTTAATGGAGAATCTCTTACTATTCTAGTTGAGGAAAAAAAGCCAAATAAAGCCAATATAGTAATATTATTTTTTTATTTTAGATAACTTTTAAGTCAGTGGGACCAGATATTTCTATAAAATATGCATGATTATAAATACCTGAAGAATTAGGGGATCTAATTTAAGTCAAGGGTTGGAAGATACAATAAAGGAGGAAAGCTGTGAATTAATCTTCTGCAACTTTCTGGAATGCCCTTATCATCACTAGTTGAATATTTTGCCACAGATTGAAATGGAAAATCCAGTTTTCATAACAGATTTCTCTGCTTTCAGTTTACAACCAAACGAGGATCTTGGATTAAATGTCCATTTGCTCATGGAGAATTTCCAGGTAAATATATATTTTTAAAATTGTAAATAAAGATTAAATTGTAAATAACATTATATTGTGGAAATGGTAAATAACATTATATTGTGGAAAATATTTAAATCACTAGATATGAGAAGTGAGAAATGTTCAACAACACTGTAAATTGTAAACTAAGTCAAAGAGACTTGACAGCTTTTTACTTCTATGTATCCTCAGTAGATCTAGTGTTCATCAGTATAAAAAGTAACTTGTAGGAATCAAAATACTTACTTGGATATCATTTGATAATACTTAAAAATACAAAAAGCTTTTATTTTAGGCATAAATTTTAGAATATACTGTATGGTCCTTGTACATCTAAAAGTAAGTATTTTCCCTTAATATCAGCCTGGAAAATGAGGACTGCTGCAGTTGCAGAACAAATACAAGTTTTCTTCACATCCCAAACCAAGGCACAGTTCTCAGTGCTTGTGTGTAACAGGACGCAGATGGCTTCATGTGAATCTCTTGGGATGCACCATTCAGTCTCTGTGGTTTGTATATATTATTTCTTAAACATTTTAAGGCTTTTAAACATACCTAACTTCATTCATTTATTATTCCATATATTGTTCTGCAGCTTGAATCCATTAATAAACCATGTACATATTGCAAAAATTACTGGAACATTTTAAAAGCATGTAGTTCTAAATCTGATCTCACACTGAAACAAGGAATAAATAAAGATCCTGAAGTCAAATGAGTCACATCAAATGATGTGACTATTGAGGGGAACTTTAATATTCTTTTAATGTAATTTTTGTAGTGTCACATTTGTATTACGTATATAGCAAATGTTACTGTTAATATTTCATATATGGGTCACTGATACAGCTGACCTGGCAAATCACACATCATGAAATGTAAAACTTGAGGCAGGAATCCATGATGAACTCTAAATATCACAGCTGCCAATACAAACTCAACACGCAAAAAGGGTTTATTTTCAGCCAAATTATCTTTTTGAGCCAGCTGATGGTGTGGCTACACAACTGCTTCATCTAACAAAATGGGGACAGAGTGGGGAAGGATTATGGGAGGGTCAGATTTCAGTTTCAGGCAGCAGCTAGTCATGAGAGCCTCATTCCTCTCTTGCAACTTAGTCTATGTCCCACAGATTTTCAGTGCAGCACTGTGGTTTGCCCTTTAGCCCTGCCTATCAGTTACCTTGTTGGCCCAAACTGTGATCTGCTGAGAGACACATCTAGGAAGAGAGGTCAAAGAGCAAACTGAGAGGCCATAGTATTATTTTTCATACAGGAGAATATTAGCAGGATAGATCCTAGTAGCTACTAGGACCACCATGCTGAAATACATCTGTCTGGTTCAGCAGCCAGCTCCTCAGTACCCTCAGGTCCACTCCTAAATATGTGCTCCTGCTGTCTGCTTCACTGACCAGGTACATAAGTTGGCACGTGATTAATTTTGAGAAATTTGAGAAATCTAGATATTGTGATTTGAATTGTTACTCCTGGCTATGCCTGTTGTAGGGGGATGTGTTTTAGGAACACACAAGCACAGCTCCTCCATCTGTTCCCTCCGTAAGGTGTATTCCAGCTGTACTTATTTGTCACCATGCAGGGACACAATGCAACTCTGCGTTTTTCAGGTACTTATGATTGTTCTAGTGAGAAGAGTGCACATACCAGGCAGTTATGAACAAGCATTTCTTAACATAATGGGCTGGACACTCAATCCGGAATTCATTTTCTAATGAATCAGTTTAGATTGTTATTACACCTCTGGTGCTGAATGTAACAGAACAGCTGATAAAAAGAGTTTTCCAACTCAGCTCAGTCTGAGGACATGCGAAAATGGAATATAATAACTTGCTCCTCTAGAAGTTCCCAGAGCTGAATAATCATGGCAAAAGGCTTGGGAAAAAACAACTATCCTAATTAACACAGACCACAGAGGGCGTTGGTGGTAATATCGAGTCTATCCTAAAGGGAAAAGCTGTCTGGAAAATGCTGTATTACTGGCAGAGATGGAGATCTTGTAGAAGAGTTGTCAACACTCTGGGAATGTTCCCTTCAGCTGGTCTATTTCACATGAAATCTGTGGAGTTTATATTTTTTTGGTTTTAAAGGTTCCCTGTGTGAATAGCTAAGTGAAAGGGGTAATGGTGGAGCACAGCAAGATATTGAAGTGTTTGTTTCATGAAGGCACTGATGCATTTAGAAATGCTGTTTTCTCCCCTTTGGTAAAAAGCTGTTATGTCCTCTGCGATTGTGACAGAATGGGACCCCAAATAAATTACATACAGTTCTGTCTCAACACTATGAACAGTATACACAAAGTTTTCATCAAGACCTCACTCTGTGTTCCCAGAAACCAATGTTGATCCTCTAACTATGAGGATAGAAGATTCCTCTTCAGTCATGCTTGAATTTATTCACCTAATTTCCCCCAAATTACTTTAGGAGTTTGCCACCCTGAAGAGAGCAGTGTAGAATGCATAGCTATTGGTGCAGTGCCAGACATTATTTTGAGGACAAACAATCAAATATTAAATGTCAAGCCAGTCATTAAGGACAAATTTGCCCTAAGGCTCAGCTTGTTCTCTGCATACAATGGGATGGGAAGTCCAGAAGAACTGTAAAGACAGGGTCATTCCTTCAGCTCATACACCAGGGAAAAGAGTGAAGATGATGGGAGGAAGCAAACAGTGGGGGGAGAGTGTCCTCCTTGTGATGCTCCAGAAAATGCAGTAACATCAGCCCTCTTCCTGTGCTGCCACACTGTGCCTGGCAAAACTACACCAGCTGCTTATGGTCATTGAGATCTGGGGTTAGCTCTGAAAATAAATAACCTTCCATTAATTTTCTAACACAGTAGAACATTAACAGCATTATTGGAAACCAAAGCAAAGAACTGCAGAGACACAGTATGTTTTCATTGTTTCCAGGTATGGATAATAGTGATTTTCAACTTCTTTTTTCTACTGATTAGGGAGATCCTGTTTCAATCACTATGTCACAGGAAATGTGTGGGTCAACAATTTGCATTCAGGTATGTGTCTTGATTTTTGCCAGGTACCCTGTACAAAATAAACTAATAAACAAATCATTAAAACACCAAGCAAACCAGCAGGTACTCTCACTGCTTTCTCCTCTTAGCTAAATCTGATTACTGTGCAAATCAGGTTGGCAAAGAGCATTATTTAAAGCTTGGTATGCTGCCACCACTTTTCTTTGAGATGACATTAATTAACTGAGAAGTTGCTCTCCATGATCTTCCTCTTTTGTCAGTGGCAGTTAAAAGGATATCATCAGGATATTGCTAATCCTGTCTTTATGTGTTCCTTCACAAAAAAAAAGTTCCACGCTATCAAAAGATCCAAGTAAATAATAGATGAATTTTCAAAAATTGACATTGATTAGAAAATGTGAGGCATATAGCAAACAGCAGAGCAAGTGCATGGTGTCCTAGAATTAGCACTCAGGAAAATAGAAGCAAGCAAATTATTTCTGAAATTTCTGCACACTATTTCTGCAGCTAAACTTCATTAAGAAATTTTGTTCATAGAAAATGAGCATGAAGCTGATAGGTTTATGCCTCTCTGGAGTCAATGTTCTCAGAAGATACTGAAATAAATGAAAGTGAGAGTGGAGCTCTGAGGCTCCAGTAGCTGCCCTGGAAGGCCCTTCTCAGCTTCACTTTCTGCTGCTGGGAAGAAAGAGGGAAGATGAAAGTAAGATTGGCAAAAGCCTTCTGAGTAATGAGAGTAGTAGTTCTTTCCCTAGTGAGAAATTAAATTTTGTAGGGAGACTGATAATTTCCTGCATAAATTATTCATTTAAGACATTATCTGTCAGACAACAATAACAACAGAACTTATGATTAGCTCTATCATTTAGAGACCTAAAAGTGATTGCTACTCACTTAATATACACTAGACCAGCAATCTCCATATATGTATATTTAAAAACAGATTTAAAATGAAGTCACTTGAGTAAACTAATAAAGCAATCTCATTTTGTCAACACAAGTGCTTATTAACAGCTCTGCTGAAAGGGGAATAAGCCTCAATTCTTTCTTTTGAAAGGGCTGGAGAACGGATGTAGATTATTCAGTTCCACTGCAGATCTGTGATACCTTCTGTGGTAAGTAGGCATGTTAAAAAAGAAGCTTGGGTCTTGATTCTGTACAAGAGCACATTTCAGGTGAAGTGTGATTTCATTGGGAAACTGAGGTGAGATTCACCTGACTGAATGTGGATGTGTGCATGAAAGCTAAATATGCTCGGAGTTCTTTATAGACAGTGGATGCATATACCTCATGAACTACTTTAATTAGCTCTGCAAGGGCAACTTGTGTACCTGGCTGCTGCCTCTGCTTCCTGGGTGAATTCTTTACCTTGTGCCAGTTTCTGTGTATCATGCCTGTATTTACCTTGCTGTCAGTACATGAGGTAACTTGCTAAAAACACACCTTGGCAAGAGGCACACACTGCTGCTGTTGCAGTGACTGCAGCACAGCCCTACTGTCAGTCCTCCCCCTGCAAATGGGACAGCAGCATTTCCCTCCACTTCCCAGCAAACAGAACTTTGCTTCTGGATATTGTTGTTATGATGATTTGAGGTACACTCAGATACACTATGGAGCCAGAATATTCTAGAACCTCCAAGCCCTGAAAGTTAGGTGTTGTAGAAATTAGTGAGTTCAGAGCAAACTAAGGCTGTAGGGTTTATGGTGAACAGTATAGCAGTGGATTTACTAATTTAGAACTAAAAAGTCTAAAAGGAATCATGCTGAGAGAATCCTCAATCTGAGCATTGCCAAAAACCCTTCCCCAAACTCACACAACGAACCAACCAACCAACCAACCAACGAACCAACCAACCAACATCTCCTTCTAGTTCACTGCAAATATGGTAAGTCCTGTGACAGATTTTCCCTGTTGTTTAAAAACACCTGTCAGTTAACTAGAGCTTCAGATTTGGAAGCCTGATAATAAAAAGAAGGGAGCTTGAATTTGTGGTCTGAATGTAGTTCCCTGTGCAATCGTTTATATAATGGCAGTTCAGGTTTCTTCTCCACTGAAAAACTTGTAACAAGCCCACTCAAGATGAATAAATTAAATAATCAGTGTTGTGGTTCATACAGTGTGGATGCATTTTCAGTTTTCATATTTTCCATTTAAAAATGCAGAGTATGACAAAAGCATGTAACATAATTAAAAGCTCTAGAGATGGCAGTCTTGGAATTTCCCTTCACCTCATAGTAGGAGAGAATGTGTCTGTGCAGTAAATGAAAATAGCAGAACATCAAAAACTGACTAAAGAACATTTTGTGCACAATATTACATTTAAATATTTAACTTTCCTCACAAGCTTGTTTGTTTGGTTTGGTTTTTTGTTTTGTTTGTATGTTTGTCTGTGGGGTTTTTGTTGGTTGTTGTTGTTTTTTGAGTTTCTTTTCCTTCTGATTAGGAATTTGAGATGATTCAGAAAAAAAGGAGAAAATGTGCACTTATCAAGAATGTCAGAACTGTAATATGAGATCACTGTGTTTGTTGTACATTAACCTCATGCTTCATGGATCCTGACATAATTTATGGTTTCGGGATAATGTGATCTGCATTAGTTGGTAGATCAATCCATCTCTGTCTGTGGACCAGTGTTCCCAAAATCTCCCTGTAAGCAAGATGGTACAAGTCAGTGTCAGAGGTGGGACACTGAACTGAGTTGGTCTGTCTCACTGCAATAATTCCAATGTTCTTAATGACTCATTGGAAGCCACCAGCTGCTTCTCAGATGTAAAGTTTTTAATGTATCAGTGACAGCAAAAGTACTAAGGGCTTTTGTATTCTTAAATGCATATTTTCTATAAAAATGGTATTTCTTAAACACTAGCCTTTTAAAATCAGGATGTGATGAAAGTTTCTTAAAACAGTCACCAAGGGTGATAATTGTTACACTGGGATGCTATTTTGTTTGGGCCTAAGATATCAAGGAAAGCCATCCATGTAAAAGTGAAGGCAATATCAATCTTGAGATGTGTCTGTAATCTGTGACAATATGGCTTATTCAAATGTCAAAGCAAATGACAAATAATCTTGTAATGGCACAGTAAAAATATATACTGTGTATTGTATTTGTAAAATAGAAATGTGCATGTTAAGTGTTACTGTTAAAGATAACAAGCACTGTCAGTGTGTTCAGAAGACTTATGATGTTATTAAAAAACAAGATTCCAGTCATAACAACATCTATTACAAAAAAGTCATTGTGTCTTACCATCAGGAAGGCTGCTCTTTACCCAAGTTTAAGAAGAGCTTTCTGGCATGTATAATTTATTATTCTACAATGGATAGCATTTTTCTATAAAGCTGTACTTATTTTTTTCTATATTTTCTATAAAGCTGTACTTAGGGAATTACAATGGCTTGGTCTTGTTTACTCTACAATGGATGGAAATGGAAAAATAATGTGGTGGTTTTTTTAAAATTTGAATTTAACAGCATTGACTTGGAGGCAATACTTTGTGCTTCTTTCAAATTTTCTATTTCTTTTGACCACTTTTTTGGATTCTATTTAATAACTTTTTTGGATTCTATTTAATAAAGCCAAGCATTTTTAGACATTATTTCCCCTATGAAATAAGAATTTTATGTATTTTGTATGAAACAATAACCCATATCAGTTACTCTGAGAATAAATATGTGAATCATAATGAAAACAAAATGGCAACCTATATTTGAACTTGTTCCCTCAGGTTTTCATGGTCAGTCATACAGTGATGGAAACCCACCAAAAGCCATGACACACAGGTATCCATCTAATTTACAGTTTGAAACATCTGTGGGAATGGACGGAGTGAAACCATATCACTGGCCTTGTAACAGGCACAGAAGGAATATCTGAATGAAATTATGTATATAGCTAGGAGGAATATCAGGTTCTTAACTCTCCCTTTCCCACTGAAGACATGCCCTGCTTTTGTGCTCTCTCTTCTCTTGCTTTCTCTCTTTGCAGTTTAGTCTGAAATTAGAGGTAGCTGCCTTGCTGCCAAAGTGAGGAGAAAGGGAGGCAAATAACCAGTGGCAGTGAGAAGTCTGTAAAGTAACACTACCTTCAGGAGCCCTGAAACAAGCTCAGATGTGCTGTGCATGATATTCACATTATTAGCTCCTGTCCCCTGCTTTCTCACTGACATTTGCATGCAGATCAGATCCATCTGTGCTCTCACTGATTAGACATGTCTGCTTCCAATGCTGCTTCTTATTGCCACAGTCCTTTACGAAACACCTCTCCTAGGCTATAGACAAATCAGTAAATAATGCAGCCCATGGAGTTATAATTTGGTAGACCCTGAGCCCTTAAAAATTCTCTTCCTTTAAGGATACCTATCAGGGCCAACCTAGAAGAGTGGGAGCTACCTAGAACTCCAGAGAAAATAGAGATGGTCTGAAAAAGTTTGTTCAAAGATGGGGAAAAAGATGCAGCCTTGAAAAAGCTCTGCAAATCATGTGGTTGCGAAGGGGCTACCATCCTTGCCTTGAGGCAGTCTTTTCCCTTGTCAGAAGATACCACTCAGAAAAAAGTATCTGGTTTTGTTTATTTGTTAATACAAACACTGTTTGAACTGCGACAGTCTAGCACACAAGCTGTAGACAAATTGTTAGATTCGTTATTTTATACCAACTATATAGCAATGAAGTTTTCACACTTTGGAGAAAATAACCTCACAACAATCTTCTTTCCTCTTCTGTTTTTCTCCTAGGATGAAGAGTGTGGAGTTCTTGCATTGAATTTAACAACATGTTTTCAAGGTCCTCAGTATCTTCTCAACATTGTATTTTGGTGCAGCTTGCAAATCTGGTCTAACTGGTCATCTCTCATGACAGTAGTTTCTAATTACTGTGAGATTATTCTCATGAGTGAAGAATTTAGCAAGTTGAGCCTACTGTAATATGACAAATTCAAATTAAGATTCCTTATTTCCCAGTATTTAAAAAAAAGGGTCTTAGATCACCTAGAAAATCAGGTCCACATTTCCCATCTAAAGTAGTATTTTATACAAAACATGCTATAAGTGAATACTTTCATGGTACTTTGCGTACTTATAGAACAAGTATTTCAGATTTTCTTGTTGGTAGCTTTCATTTTTAAACCATAAGCAAAAGTTTTTGAGACATAACTAATAGATGAAGTTTTCTCAGCTTTGATACATTATTCTTCTTTGCAATTTCCTGTCTTGATTTTCTCATGCCATTCTGATGATCTCACCATGACAGACCATGTTCTTTAAGTATATCTAACAACTGCTTTCTGTGTTTGCATTTGTGTTTGCCTTGGAGATAATTTTCCTATTTGTCTGAGGTGGTACATGTCTTTGATTTGATAGCTATTTAAAACTGTCTTGTGGAAATCTGGTCTAGAAAGAAACAGTTTAATGGAAATATTTTTCCCCATTATATCAGTATTTATACTCAATTGTTCAGGATAATATTACACACTGTACTGATTAACAAATTTTTGGCTATTATTTCACTGAATAGTCCTGTCAAACATGCTTCCTGTTGTGTAACATGGGAATAAAGTAAAATAAAAGATGATTAATAGCATATCCTGAAACCATGTGGAATTGATCATGTGAGATCAGGAATATGGGTGAGGAGTAAGGGAAGAAGAAGTTGGTTGATCAATAAAAAATATTTTCCATCTGAATGTGTGTGGGTTTAAGAATTGTTTTGTTCCAAGGCATTCATTGACACTTTTACACAGTATGGTGTAAGAGACATATCCACTGCATTGAAACAAGAATTTTTGAGATGTCCTGGAGACGTCAAGTTCTGCTTGACTCTTTGGATAGAAAAGCTTTATTGTTTAGAGTGCACATCTGTTAGACCTAGTCTCATTCCTAGCAGTGCTGCAGCTCCAAAAGCAGAGGTGGCAGGGCAGCATTCCTAGAGCATCGAGTTACTTTCTTTGTGAACTTGAAGCTCTGACCTACCCTGCTTTTCCTCTCATACCTCATACCTTTCAGGCTGCAGCCAGGAACAAGACACTTGGCCATCCAGCTGAGAGAGCATCATAACTCTACTCTCTTCATTTTCTTCCAGTGGAAAAGTCTTTTCTGCAGGAAAGGTTAATTTGTACACAGTGATTTTTATTGCCATGATATCTTAAGATCAACTTTATGAATATGCCCTCAGACTGAAAGTTAATTGAAATGATACAGGTGTATCTAAGGCTAAAGCAAAACACCACCTCCAATGACAAGCTCATCTGAGATCCTGAAGCAACAACAGCTGTACTAAGCCCTGTGCTTTCAATGAGAAAGTCTTGTTTCAGCTGCATAGAAGCTGACTCTCAGTACATCATCTCTTGTTGGCTGCAGTGCTGGAAATACCAAAGAAAATAGGACCAAGCATGGCCCTGTCTTACAGAAAAATTTGGACAGGGGACATAGCAGATGTAATTTAACCTGAGAGTAAAGTGCTTATCCAGAGATAGTAGTCTAGGCTCCCATGATGGCCACTGGGGAGAGACAGGTACTTTCCAGGCATATTTAATTTTCCTTGGATACTTGTTTTAAAGGGAGCCTAGGCAGCTCCACCTAAATGCTTACAACATTCCTGCTGATGGCAAATGTTTGCAAATAATCCTTAATAGTATTTCTGTAGTTTGGCTCAGGTCTGCCTATTTGCATTTGTGCAGTGAGAAAATTGCTGGTAGCTTTTCTAACTGACTCCAGAGCAGGTCTGTATGAGCCCTTTTCTAATACTTTTGCTTTAGCCAAACACTGTCTTTTATTTACAAAATTCCTGCTCCCTCTGGGAGCAGTTTTCCCACTCTCCCAGATGGTGACTGGACCACCCCATACAGGTAACACATTTGGAAGAAGTTTCACTCAGGTACAGTATTTTCTAGAGAAGTTACAGCCTCTTCTGTTCTTGTGACTTCATAGCTGTAAAAGTAAAGGAGTTTAAATTTTTTTCACAAGACATTTTAAACACTGGTAGGTCAGTCCTGAAAGAAGGTAGTAATAAAATCTTTCCTAACCCTATAAGTATTCATTACACTCTGCTGACCATTGAAATGTTTTCTTTCACCCAAAATATGCAATAATTTTGCAATATTGACCAATGTACAAGTAAACGTGTTGTAGCAATAGCCAAATGCAAAAATCCCCTATGTGTTGCTTATAGACTTGGCTAATTGTCTAGAGCCTCCATTCCTTTGTTGAAGGAAATTCCCTTCTTGCTTATTGTGGACCCTATTTTGAGATAACCTGCATGTATTGGTTTTTCATTTAATATTTACATTCTCAGTATTATCACAGAGCATTAATATCCCAGTTCTTCTGAGATCTTAGCATGTATCAGAATATCATTGAGCTATAGCAAAAAGACTGATAAGATGTTTTTAAGTAATGTTTTAAGACTTTCCATTATTTCTAGTGCATTGCACAAACCTGAAACTTACATTTAAAGTTAAGACATAAATTAAAACAATTTTGTTTCGCTGTCTTAGGGACTTATTTTCTTGGTATGCTGACATGTGGTCTGGTGTGGGAAACCAGCCTGGTGCTGCTGCAGTATTCTTTATTTGCAGTAATACATTCACTTCCTTGTTATCAGCAAGTTACAGTTGAGTGCCGTGCTTGAATTGCCACATCCCTCATTAGAGAAGCTGTGTATTCACCAAGCTGTAACAACAGCCACAGCAGAACCAGTCCTGCTCTGCAGGCTCTGCTCCTGACCTGTCTCCTTTGGACTTCTGATAAACTTCTTCAAGGAAATAAATGGGAAGAGAAATTATGACTACTTTTGTACTTCACTGCTGATTTCACTTCCTGGACTACACAATCAGGCCTGTGTGAGCCAGCAGAAGGGAAGCAGCCCAGTTCTGGGGGAGTGCAAACAGTTCTGCTCATTAGGTCCTTAGGTGGCAGACTGACTGAATTCTCATAACTGACAATAGACTTCAACCTGAAATCTAACACCTGTGCTTAACAAACAGAAGAAAATGTAGTTGCTTCAATTTAGTGTGAGAAGTTCCCCTTACTCATATCCTGTAACAGCTGGCCTAAAAAAATGGTGACTTTATCTTATATCTCATATCCCTTGCAAGTTTCTTTATTGTACACAGAAATATCTTTCCTGGATTAAGAAAACAATTTCTCTCTCTTATCCAGAAAGCTCTTTTGTGTAAACATGTAAAGCTGTTACAAGTCCAGTAAGAATGATTGGAGTTATTCCTCCCATCTCCCTGCTGGTTTTCCACCACTTCAAGCTGTATGCACACAGTTTGTGGGGATTGGGATGGGGCTGTGGCTGAGCCCCATCCCCAATGGGCACAGCTGTGAGCAGCAGGTAAGCAGCACCGACAGCAATGGGCCATGGAGTGCCCAGGGACACTGACCAACCACCAAAGGGAACAGAGGGCACACAGGGGCAATGCATCAACACGAGGGGTATAAAAGTTTGGGCTAAAGAACAAGAAGGGCAGATGCTTGAAGCCTTCTGATGAGGTATGGTGTTACTCTGTATGGGGATATTTAAAGCCCTCTGAAATTGAATGGCTGTCCTCTGTGTATCATGGCCATCTCAACTGTGACATGTGCTGTGACAAGCATACCAAGCCACCGCCAGTATTGCTGACTCATATTTTGCAGGAATAGGCCCTTTCATGTGGCACTAAGTGCCATTTTTGAAAACCTTTATCTAAATGAACAAGGGTTAGTTCTGGTATTGGATTCACAAGCACTCTAGAAATTATTATTTTCTAGGAACCATCAAACAGATTAATACTCCATCTAGTATAGATCTAAATAACCTCTTAATATATAGCTGATACAGTAAAACCAGGACATCTTATCTACTGAGAAACAGATCCTAATTCCTAGACTACTTTTTTAATAGGTGAAATTTGTCAGATGTATTTTCTGTCATTGACTACATTCTAAAGAATGAAGCCTAAATCATCCTCTTCTAAAGGTATATAAGTTCCTATCTAACCTCTAGAAGTCAGTTTTCAAAATCAGCTGTGGATGGGATTGTGTTCTCCATTGCTGTCTCCACATAAGTGCTCTAAGGGTTTGTACCTTTTCATATCATAACCAACAGAATAAACCAACTCTTGCCTTTGAGCCACTATTCTCATATATTTCACAGGTTCTAGTGTCTGATCACATACTGCAGAGATTTCCAAGCTTTGCTTACATTGCTCATATGCATTCTGAATTGGATTTGTGCTTGATGGACAGTTTTGTCATGAGAGATTCCCTGACACGATGTGTTTAGAAATAGAAAGGATGAAAAGCAAAAAGAATTTCCAGAGGTAGGATGAGATAAAAGATGGGGGGAATGTACTTTTTTTTATCCCAGAGATACAAGGTGGGGAGAAGGAACTTTGAGTCATCTATGGGCACAGGCAGGGATATGTACTCAGAAGGAAATGCTGTCTATGGAGCCTGCAGAAGGAGGTCCATAAAGGAAGAAGAACGATGCAGACATGCAGAAATCAGGGTGGGGTGACTGGAGGTGGGGCAGGGGAGATGGGCTGGAGGGGACAAAGACTTGAGGTGGGAGAGGGAAGGGGGAGGTGAAGTTGACCAGCCCTGGTGTCCTTCACGTTCCTGACTCACAGCTACTCCTCACTCAGAACCTCCAGGTAAAATGGGAAAAGGAGCGGAGAGTAACCACAGATGTGCTGCTCTGCACCCAATATATAAATTTTCCCTACTTAATTGCTTCTCACCTTCATGCCTGTTACACATGATCTTGTTGCCTTCTTCATGGGGCACAATGCCAGGATGAGTGGGAGGCAAACTGACCCAGAACCTCTCTGTATAAAAGGGAGTCCTCTTCAGTGAGTCTAGAGCTTCTTACCTATGGGACCTCACAGTTTGCTGGGCCTGTGGAAACAGCCTATCATTTTTATTCCTTTCTTCAATTATAACTGTCTATCAGTGGTGAGAGAAAGCAAAGGTGGTTCAAACAAGTGGAGAAACACCAAGGTCCACAGCAGCCACACACCCTTGATAGTTCTTGCATGACCATTTCCCCCCTTAAAACTAGTGAAACTTTACAGAGCTTTTTCTTTTTCTTTCTTTTGCATTACATCAGTTTCCCTTAACTTTTTAGAAGTAAATTTTCACTTTAGTTATGTAATATTTTAATGAATCTTACAGCACTGGACTTCTGTGGTAGTCAGCTTCCTTTCAGGTGGCTCTTCCTCTTCTGGTCTCTGTTCACATTCCTTGTGAAATCCAGAATGTCTTTCTACATCTGTAGTTTTCACTCACTGATATTTTCCTCAAGACCCTGGCCAGCTGAGAGGCTTTGCATTGGACTGTTGTCAGCTCACTCTGGAAAGACATGGTTCTCTATCTGTCTGCAGATGCCAATATCATAATAACCCTTGAATGTTCTGCATGTTCCACTGATGTGTTCTTTTGCCTACCCAGTTCCTTACCTGTGCCCTACCCCTTCACATGAGTGTCCAAAAATTTAGAATATTTCTAGACTGTACAAGCAGTTTTTGTCTTTGAGCTAAGATGGCTGAGTGTGTAGCTGAGTACGAAGTCACTTAACTGTATTTCTGTGAATAATGTTAATCTGAAAAGGTTTACTGGAAGTCAGGATAGATTACTTGATCAGCACTAATGTGGTTTCCAGATTGAGGATAACTTGCTCAGCAAGAGCACAGACAGCAATCTGGTATCTGTCCTCACTTTTTTATTTAAAAAAATGTCAGCCTTTTTTCTGGATATACATTCTGTAGCGTTATTTGAGATGTGTTTCCCAAATTCATCCTTTTTGTCTTGGCTTACTTAAGGTATGAGACTGAGCTGAGCCAAATGAGCTACCTCAGTCCCAGTCTCCTCCTTCAGAAACTCAACCTGAGGCTGTGAGTTAATAATGACCAGAAAACTGTCATAAATATCAAACCTGACTCAAATCCTTTGTCACATTTCCAGGCAGCTCACTTCTGTGGTGTTTTGTGACCATCAGGCTTCTTTCTAGAGGCCCATTTCTAGCTCTTCAAGGCTATGCTACAGATGACATTGTTTTGTAAGGACCAAGGTGACCAGACTTCTATCTGCTTCTATGGTCAGGGGAATATTCACCAAATAACCAGTTGTTGCTGTGCTGCATCATATATACAACCTAGGCTGCACAAGCAGACTAAGATTTATTCCATGAAAAGGACCACAAAGATAATATAAATGTACTTGTGAGGGATGTTTGTTACTGCTTGGTGCAGAGACATTGGATATCTCACAGGAAATAACTGTACAAAAATTGCTGCTGTTGCATTACTGCCTCAGATGAAAGAGGATTCTGTGATTCCTGAATGGAGGCTCTTCTGTACTCCAGCTTACCAATGCTCTGTTCCCAATACAAGAGAAGAGACTATGTTTGAAGAATGCACCAGGTGTGTTTCCAGTATTTTAAAAGACCCAACCTCTACAAGTTAATTAATTTCAGATTCTCACAAGGTTCCATTCTCTTTCTCCAGAAAATACTCCAATATATTCTTTCCAGCTCACAGAAAGGAAGAACCATTGAATCAAGTTTTAATGGAGATAATTTTTGCATGACTCAGCATACAGGGTAGCAGCATTCTCTTATCTATTTCTTAAGGTCTGTAAAGAAATGGCTTTTAAGCATAATAGGCAATTTTATGGAATTCTGAAAAACTACAGCAAAGTGGGAGTGTCACTAAAAGAATGTTCATTGTAATATAATTCATAACCACAACTCCCTATGTCTAATCTGATAGTTGTGAATTTCTGTGAAGGGTGTGTGCTGCTCATGTGTGTGAAGCTTGAGACAAAGGGAGACAAAAAAAGAACATTGCAAGAAACTTTCTCTTATGTATCATCTGCCCTGTGAACCACTGCTTAACAGCAACAATTTCTATGCCCGCCAGAAACTATATTGTTCCCTGGTCACTTAGTACTGTCATGAAGAAAACAGTGTCCTGCTCTAGGAAAGTATGCCTTGGATCTGTAAGCCATCTGTAGTAATTAGTAGTAGATTCCAGTCAAATATGGATTCCATTTTTCTTTTGTATTACTTTTTGCTTGGCAATATGTGCACACTATTGAGTTTCATTTCCCAGAAGCACAAAACATCTTCATTCTTCTGTGAAGTCCAGTGATTCATTTCCAGGTAAATGGAAACCAAGTTTTTACACTATGAGGCATAGGGAACAGCTTTTGAAATGTGGGTAATTATAGGTTTATTTCAGAAAGAACAAATCATATGCATGAGGAATCAAATCTATTTCTCACTAGGCAAATTTTAATCAGAAGGCTTTGGATCAGAACATTATAAGCCTCTGTGCTTTTGCTGTCATCCTTGATAGCTCCTCTAAAGGCTAAAATTTATGCCCCCATTCATACTAGTCAGGGCACGATGCTGTTGGGATATTTTGTGGGGTTACGCCCACCTTTTCATCTATCCTGTGACAAAGATGCTCCTCCTTCAACTATGTTGCAGTTCATGATGAAACAAGCTGCTTCCCTTAATGCCATCAAGTCCACCCTGAGGGAGGATTGTGAGGCTGGAGCTAGAAGCACACATTCCCATTTTGCCATACAACAATATATTTTCTCTGCTGTTAGTGGAGCCCAGATGGTTGACATCTGGGAAAACTGATGGTAAGGAGCTGCAAGAAGCAAAAAGTACTGTCTGGGGAAAGTAGGAAATCACAGACAGTTAAATATTTTCCTCTGTAAATCCCATATTTCTCTATCTGTTGCAGAGGACTCCTAGCCAGGAGCAGAGCTTCTCTGAACCATTCATTACCTTTTCCACATATCTATCCAGGCACCTCAGGCTTCCCTAACTTTGTGTAAGGTGATATAAGAGTTTGTACTGCATCAAATCAAATGACTGTCTAGTTTGTACTCTGTCTTCAACAGGTTCATCTGCATTTCTGAAGAACTTAATCAATGAATTATTCTTATGTGTTTAGTATATCTGGAAGGGTTTTTCTTATAGAAATTTACCTAAGTGTTCTTTTGGACTCACGTAAATCTTGTATTTTCTATTACTCATTCCATTAAACTCCACAGTTTAAGCAGGTGATGTGTGAAATATCTGTCCTTGCTTTAAACCTGTCACCAGCCACTATGATGTTCACTGAGCTCTAATGTTTATGTCAAAAAGAACAATGAACTGTTGGTACTTATTGTCAAAAAGAACAATGAACTGTTGGTACTTATTTTCCCACATTTTTGAATATTTCCCACTTTATTGACTGCTATGTTATCTTCTCTTGATCTTTTTGTCAGTTTGAAGAATTTAGGTCTATTTAGTCATTCTTTATATGGCAACCACTAGAACTGTGTACAGTATTCAAAATATGATAATGTATGATTTTATACAGCAGCACAGAGATGTTCTGTCCAGTTCTCTCTTCTCTATCTAATAATGCTGACAATTACCTGCCTGTTTTTAACAAGTAATTGTAAGTACTGAACTGTTGACAACATGGAACTCTTGGAAATCCAAGATCTCAATCCTTAGTGCTTATGGCTAAACACAGTACAGCACTGTATTACAAAGAATGTAGCTTTATGCTTTCTTCAGGCCCTGATTCTTGTAGACTGGACAGAAGAGACAGATGCTTCATTAATATCCCTTCAACTAAGCAATTTAGGAAGGAAAAATAGACAACTGCTCACACTTCCCTTGCATTAGACAATTTCTGGTAACGCTTCCATGGATGTTAATATGCCCTGAGCCAATCTGCAGGGAAGACCCAGGCACAGGATGTTCACTCTTTACTGGGATGTTTGTACAGTAAGTCGGTTGCTAAATATGGTATATATGGTATGGCCATGCAGTCTCTACAAGGCTGGATTTGAAGGGAAAAGAGTCCTGATCCTCTAGTCCAAATCACTTCTGTCTAGAGCAGCAGGCTATCTGACATGGATATCAGATATCAGATATGGACTGTAATCTTTTTGTGCAAGACAGGCACCTTTAGAAAGTTTTGCAACTTACTCATTATGGTAGGTTTGTTTCCATGAGTCTATCAAGGCCCTGTGAGCCAGCCCAGGACACATTCTGCATTAGTTAAGGTTCATGGTAGGAATGGTGATGGTCGTGGTGGTGTCAGTGGCGTTTTCTGTAACTGCAGAGATAAGATTGGTTTTTTCCCACACACATCACTTTTTTTAATCAGCACTGAGAATCACCTACCATTTTATCATCAGCTGCTCACTGTTGCAAAACCCATTTGTAATTTTTCATGTTCAGCTTGAATACTGTAGGCTCATTGGCAAATGTTTTATACTATTAGCTGGATATTTTACAAGCATGTTCAACAGTCAAGAAATCAACATGTACTTCCTCTTCAGCAGTAAAAATGTACATCAATATCTCTTCTTTAATTGCCAGATACCTTTTCCATGCCCTCTATCTTGTCCTCATATTCTTCTCACTAGAGACATCAGTGTCTTCAGGCAGATTGTTAACAGCACAGCTGGGGACAAAAGGGAAAACTGTGGAACAGCACTGCACTGAGTGGCAATTAGCCATGGAGTGCTCCAAAGGGAAGTGGTCCAAAGGGAAGTGTGCTGCAGTGAATGATACATCTCTCTGTATTAATCTCTTAATTTATGCAAAGCAGTGGCTGCTTTGGATTAGTCTTTTTTTCCTCACCTTCTCAGCTGTGATTTTTATCAAGTGTTTCTCAACAGCTGCGTAGGTTTAGCATTTATTTGATTAATTGTGAAAAATAGAACACAGCTTTTAAACCATGATGACTGGTAAGGAAGGAACAGACTACCCACTGGGCCTAGGCTCAAGTCTTGCTGCACTTGGGAGTCTGATGGGGAAATTTTAACCTGGGCTGAAAAGTACTTCCACAATTGCATAGTTCCTCTGAAACTACATCACAAAATTCTCCACACAAGATCCAGGACACTTAGTTATCTGCTTTGTTTTTCCTTTAATTTCTTTATTCATTCCTTGACATTCTTGACAAATCTCTGATTTTTCAGTCAGTCCATTTGGAAAACTTTCTGGATGCAATTGCTCTGTGTGTTTTCAAAGCCAACAAGGCTCCACAGCAGCAATTCAGTTTCTCTTTGTCTCAAAAGTGGCGAAGAGAGGAGGAAACGGAGGCCGTCCCACTCTTGGTGTACTGGATTACTGAAGGCTACAATGTGATGGCTTAGAAGTTACCAGAAGCTTAGTCAGTAGGAGGTGAAGCCAGGTGATTGCCAATGCCAATGTGTGTCTTAGCTCTGGTACTGACTTTTTATACTGCCCTGTCTCCACAATTTGGGAAGTATGCAAATTACCTATTGGATCTGAGAGAAAAAAGGAGAGGGAAGACGGACTCCCATCCAACTGTGCAATAATAAATGCAAAGCAGGGTCTTGAGGTACAGTGAGGAGAACAAACAAGGTTGGAATCTTCCTCTGGGGACTGGTGAGACTAAATTTTAGTGCAAACTTGTGATGATCAACATCCTGACACTGATGTGTCTTTGAGCTGCTTTTGCCTGGTGTGTAACTCATGGGAAGGAGCAGGATTCCTTGGTCAGAGCCCAAGAACTGGCCCTGGAGCACACGGCTGTGCTGGGGTATTTGCAAAGGCAGCACTGCAGCTCAGTGGCAGTGACTCTAGGGCAACTGGGCAATGCACCATTGTGGACCAATGTGCTGGAAATAGACTTTAAAACCTGGTGTCTGAGCCAGACTGTAGATTGAGAAAACCAATTGTGTGCCAGGAAAACATTTCTGAAGCATTTATTTGGGAAAGAGTATATATAATAGGTAGATGAAATGCTCTGCCCTCCTGTTCTAACATGCATTTCATGAAACAAACACATGCACATGCAATGCTGGTTAACAGATGAGGTACAGGGGGCAGGCCCAGGTGTGGCTCTGTTTTGGCTCCTGCTCATTCCAGAGGAGAGTTGCTCATCCTGAGGTGGAAGGATTACTCTGAGGGTGACTTCCCTGCTGCTTCACAGGAAAAGAAATCTGGGTTCATAAAAGAAAATGAAAGCCAAATACAGATTAAACTGTTATATTCTATTGTTTCATGGTATTTGTTCCTGAGGATGATTTTCCTTATGAAAAGCACTGGTGGCATTGCCATGCTGGCTGAGGTGCTTGTGGGATCTCCCATAGATTTGGCTCTTTTGATTTCCCCAGTGTTATTCCATGTACAGCTTTCAGAGCCAAAATGGGCACAAGGCTGTGAACTGTTACAGAAGTTTTCGCAAATCTTGAAATCCACAGTTCCCTATTTTTTTTGACAAGGCAGCTAAGCAACTTTTTCACATCCCTTTTGTTTCTCACATATCTTCAGACACCCATTTCCCACCCACCTCTATCTATCCTCAGCAGTTTCCTTTTCATGATGTTTCTGTTTCATCTTCAGGGCTCCAAGAACATTTTTTCAAACCGAACACTTAACCACAGTTAAAACAACAAGCCATTTTTTTTACCTCACAGGTCTTACTCTTGATTTCTGACTAACTTTATTTATTAATACAGCAACATCAGACCTTGCAGGAGGTCCTTCCACTTTGGAAGGGCAAGCATGGGAAGCAAATGGGAATTTGAAACTTTTTTTTCCTATAAAAATCTCAATTCCAGTTAGATGAAACAGGAAAAAAGAAGAAGGTTGAAAGGATATATATGAGAGGAATGCACATGAGAGGAATGTGCAGGGTATGACTAATGTAGCACCTTTTGAAACAATATATAAAGGATATATCTGCTGTCAAATTATCCCTTGTTATGAGGTTATGAGTGAGGAATGAATTGCAGGTCCAAGTCATCAGGGACCACACAAGCACACAATAAGACATAGCTTCTAAGGAGAGGAAATTGCTTGATTGTGAAGCCTTGCTTCTCGTGTTTCAGAGGTATTACTCATTAGTTTATATCAATGTGTCTCCCATTATTGCATAAAGAATTATCTCTGTTTGTTTATAGCATCCTTGCATCCAGCCTTGCACATCCAAGATTCACTTCCAGGTCTGCATTCTCACTAGCCATTCTTTTCTCTTAGTTTTCATTTAGTAAAAAAAACCAAAACAAACAAACAACAAAAAAGCCCATAGAGATAATATTGTTTTATTGCATTGTGATGATACACTCTCTTTCCTACTCTGTTTTCTCAGAGATATTAAAATATTTATCTTGCCCTACGTGTTCCTTGTGCTGAAAAACTGGCTTCAGATGTAGGTTTTGTGTTTTCTTCTCATCTCAGCTATTTTACTTTAGTAATTTTTATCTGCTTTACTATAGTAATTTCCATCCTCCAACTGTTTATGTGGGAAGACATAATCTGTCACTGGGGAGGAAAAGGTATATAGTATCAGTATTTGTCTTTCAGGTGAATTTTAATTTATTGACTTGTTGCCAGAATTGCTTCCCTTTTAGGTAAGAACCTAAAAACTGTAATCAATCATCTTTTTAATTATCTATTTCCTCATTTATTTTTTTCTAGACCCCTGTGAAAATTGTTTGAGTTCTTAAACTTTTCTGTCTTCAGGCTGAACTCACGGAATGATTTTTAACTGGATCTTCACCATCAATGGCAACTATTTCAATGTTAGTTCTCATTCCAGAATTTCTTTTTTTAGCTTTAGCTGATTGCAGATGAGAAAGCTTTCAGGTGAATTCCAGGTACTCTTTTAAGCAGATAATATGAACTAGAGAATTATGCCAGAGAATCCAGAGGGAAATTTGTGGAATTGTGCCATGGTGCCTGTGCCATTGCAGGGAATGCTGCTGACTGCAGCATCCAGGTAATTATGTGACTTTCCTGGCCCTGATGGCTGCCTGCAGTGTTGGGGAGCTAAGCCTCAGTACAGAAAGGGCAATAACCAAGGTTAACAGTGGACATACAACCTGTTATAAAACTGGTTATCCTTTCCAGTTGCAACACAGCTTCTTTTCATTTTCAGGGGATGGTAACTCAGGGAAAGTAAACCAGGTAATTCTAAAAGCACAACCTGTTGCCAGTTTCCTATAAGGAAACTAGGCAAATATAATATAGACTGTAATCTGTGTAAATTTGTTCAAAGTTGGGAATTTCCGCTTTACAAACACTTCTTGGTGCAATAAAAAAAAAAAAAAAAGAAAGAATTCTGTGAAGAATAACAGTGGGAACAACAGTTTCCAGTAAGGCTGTTATGATAAGACCCAGCCAGCCAGTGCTGGGAACCACTGACAGAACTACAGAGCAACACAGAGTGACAAAGGGAGAAACTACCACAATGCAGCAAATGCCATCACTGTCAATCATTTTTCATGTGGCTGTGTGAGGAAGTGTGACTTCCTCTTCTTTGTTAGTTATGGGCTATTTCATTTGGGAAAACCCCTTGAAATTTGCATAGGTAACACCAAATTCTGGCCTTTGCAGGCTGGGATCTTTCTGGGCTCCCCAACGGACTGCACTGCTCAGGGTATGCTCATCTGAATGATCTTTACTGGTTTGTTGTAGAACTGAACAAAAGTCACTTGTCCGATGAAAGGCAAAGGTCAGTCTGGAAGGTCTGAGTCACTGGATTTCTTTGCCATGCTAACCAATCATGTTCTGAGCCAGTTACCAGCCACTCAAATTGCAAGATTAATGACATTAAATTAAAAAACACCCAAACATTAAAGACCTCTGCAGATTTTATTTTTCTTAATGATGTCCCATGAAGGGAGCAAGACATGGAACCTTCAGAGAAGGAAAAGCAATATGGTATACCAACTCCCTGGGTATTTGGAACATCTGTAAGAAGAAGAGGAGGCTTTAAGTGTAGCATCATCTAGCCTGCACTGTGCTGCTGGAAACTCCCCCTTCCAGTTGGGTACTTTCTGCAGAAGGTAGGAGGAAGGCTTTGCAGTGGTTCAGCTGATGGTTACCCACTCACATTTTACACTGCTGGGAATTTGAAATGGGTATTTTGGGGTTTGCTAGAGGATCACACATGGAGTTCCTGCTTTTAGGCTGCAGCAGTCAGAAGACGCTGTAATAGTTCCATTTTCCAGAGAGCTCCAGCTGTCTCAGGGATCTGGGCATCTGAGGACACTCATAAGGAGCACACTCCAAGCTGTGTGGTTTATAATAGCTCCTCTCCATAGGGTGTTGTGGGAATGAAGCACCATTTTCACTCTTAGAGAGGCATACCAAGTATGCAGGTTGAGAGAGCGATTGATTGCAGGCAGATCTGCTCCATTTGCTGTAGATCCTTGCCCTTTTGCAGGCCAGCTCCTGCCAGATTTTTGGATGATGACACACCAATCTAAATTATGGAAATATTTAGCAGGAATTTATTGCTGATATGCAGTAAGCCACAGGAATATAAGCAAGTCAAGGGTGATAAGAAATGTCTACTTCCTCTTTGGGTGAACTTCTCAGGTTTCATGTGTCGGCTGAATTAATTAGGCAGTGCCAGGTATTAAAATGCTCTTCCTTGGCTAATGTACTGTGTAATGACTTTTTGGAAAAATAATTACCTCTGAACACATCATTCTGATTAGATCTATCTGAAATATCAGTGGCAAATTTATGCTAAACTGGAAATGACAGTAAATTTTTCCAGCTTTTGAATCATGATAGTGTTGATCACAGTTATAACATGCAATTCAAATCCAGTATAGAATGGCAAAATTGGATTTTTTCTCTCTGTAAAAACTCATTTTGGGTGTATTTTTGATCAGTTGTTCTGGTGAAGAGTTCTCTGAGACAAAAAGATTGCTAGTAGGTACTTTCATAAAGGACTGTCCCCCTTAATGTAATTTCTTACATAGAGTTAAACAGGAAAGAGTAAGTTTATTATGAGCTTCTTTTTTCAAGCAGGAGCAAATACAGCTAAGCAGCAGAAGAAACTTAACAATTTCTGTGCAAATGCAGGCAGTTAAAAGTCCTCAGGGGACTGTGAAATAAAAACAGAGGATAAGGCAAATTCATAGAAATTACCAGGATTTTAAAGACCTAAGTACAACCTGCTGATAGAAGTGACAGTGAAGCACATGGGATTTTGCTTCAGGAACAGGTCTGGGAATTGGAGTGTAGGTATCACCAGTCTGTCATCCTATGAACATTCCCTTCTGGCAATACCAGACACGTGCTGTCCAAAAGCTTTTTAAGGGGTATCCTCAGGCAGCTGCTCACTTTTTTGGCATGCTAAATGTTTGCTGTGTTCCTCTCTGTAGCTAATTCCAGCAAGGAGCTGCCTCCTGCAGCTGGAATCTTCTCACCACAGGACACAGTTTTTTATAGAAATTCTTCCTTTTCCCTCAGAAGGCCAATATCTTCACTTGTTTTCTTCTCCTCTCTTTCTTCCCATGGCCATAGTTTAGTGGTAATATGGCAGTGCTGGGTTAACAGCTGGATATGGTGATTTTACAGGTTTTTCCAATCCTAATTATTCTATGGAAGATGGTAAATTTTTCCATCTGGCAATACCAACAAAAAATGCTTAGATGCAATTCCTTTTCAGTCGTGTAGATGATTTGACTAACAAGCTCATTTGGACGACTCCTCATTTTATCTTAATCACAATATCTTTGCAGTTCTTCCTAAAAAACAAAAGTACTTCTGTGTTACCTACTTCCTAGCATGAACTTTCCCAAGCTGGTTTTTGGTTATATCATCAGGTTCTTGCGCCCCTTTGAAGCTTCTTTTGGTTTATTTCTGGTGCTCGCTCTCTTCGCCAAACCAACTGAAAAGGAAACCTCAGCCTACACAGTGACCATGGCTAATGCATGGAAAGTGGATCTGCTGGGGTGGCCTTGCTGCACAACAACGCTTGGTTCTGAAGCCCTGTGGCTCTGTAGCTAGCAATCACATGGCTTTGCAGATGAGCACCACAGATCTGTCAGCAGATAATGGATTTGCAATGAGGAACTACACATGGGACTGGGCATTGAGACACCTGATGACAGGTCGGAGGCCTGTGGTTCTGAATGGAGCGGGTGTTAGGAGGGCTAAGGATTAGATAAGGTTTTTGGGAGATGCATAAGAGAAGGCAATGAATTGGTACATTGGCAATTTTGGAGGTAGGTTGCTGGTGCAGCCGTTGGGTCTGGGGACACAGTCTGAGGAAACAGAGACTTGCTCCTGGATGTCAGTATCTGCTTGTGCCTGGCCTGGCAGGTAGGGCCCTGCCCCACCACCTCCCAGCCCAGAAAAGTCGGCTAGGTGCTGCTGTGCATGAAAAAAAAGAACTCTTCAGAGAATCATAAAATGGTATGAGTTGATGAGCCTAAGGGTCATCTAGTTCTGACACTACTGCCATGGACAGGACACATTTCACTAGACCAGGTTGTTTACAGCTCCATCCAATCTGGTCTCGAACACTTTCAGGGATGGGGTATCCACAACTTCTCTGCACAGCCTGTTCCAGTGCCTCACCACCATCACAGTACAGAATTTCTTCCCAGTATCTAATCTCACCCTACTGTCTTTCAGTTTGAGGCCATTCCCCCTGGTCCTGTCACTACATGCTCTTGTAAAAAGTCCCTCTCCAGCTTTTTTATGGGCTCCCTTCACTTACCTGAAAGACACAATTAGGTCACTCTGAAGCCTTCTCTTTTCCAGGCTGAACAACCCCAAATTCTCCCAGGCTTTCCTCATAGGAGAGGTGCTCCAGCCATCTAACCATCGTGGTGGCCTCCTCTGGACTTGCTCCAACATGTCGATGTCCAGAGCTGGATGCAGCACTGCACATGGGATCTCACCAGAGTGAACCAGAGGACTAGAATCCCCTCCCTCATCCTGTTGGCTACATTGCTTTCGATGTAGCCCAGGATACAGCTGGCTTTCTAGACATAGAGTTGGCTTAATTGACATAAGATGCTATCACACAAATCTGAGGTGATTTCACATTTATTACATTGTTTATTGCTATTGCTCTGAACCATAGTTCTCTGTGAGGAGTCCCCAGTCAGTCTTTAAACAAAAAAATGTAAAAAAACCCCACTATGATTCCTCAGGGTGTCTTCCAGTATGACAAACTTGTATCTACAAGATTTTGTAGAGAATCTTAGTTTTAGTAATTAATATTTTTACAAAGACAATAAAAATGATGTGCTTTCACAGTGCTGGAATTTGGCTGTGAAAAACCACTCCTTCTCACAGATTTATTGGTCCATAAAAATTATAGGCATAAAACCAGCCTCTGGATTTTTATGAAATGTGTTAAAAAATCTAACAATATAAAAATGGGTTATGATTTGTGGCATCCCTTAAGTTACCAAAAAGGACTGAATCAGGGCAAACCAATTCAAATTTAAGCATACTGTCTACAGTGCTGCCAAAAGATAAAATCATGCTTGAGTGCCACAGCCTTATTTTATAGCTTATGCCTGAAGATAAATTTTATGGTTCAGATAAGGCCTTTTGAAAATAGGCATTTATGACTCTTTTATTAAAGAGGACTCTTCACTGGGCACCACTGTAATAAAATTGTATCTCTGCAAAACAGACTGTAGTGTCACTTTGACTTTTACCATGCAACAGAGTGCTGCTTCAAAGCCTGGACACAAACCATACACAAAAATGCTCCAGTTTGGATGGGCAAATGTTTGTGTTATTCTTTCTATGGAAACTGTACATTTCCTTTAAGGCCAGTTGTCCTAAAATTAAAAGTGAAATTTTGACATTGGAAGGTTTTGGTTTTACAGAACTTATGAGCTATGCATGGTTTGACTAGATTCCAGTTCTCCAATCCATGAGGAGTTCCCAAAGCCAATGATGGACACATTTTATTACAATCTGAAGGAACTACTCCTACTAAATGCACAGGGACGAGGGAGAGAGACTTTGATCATTCAGTCTGTTTAGCTGTAGCTTCACTGCATGGCTCTGGTTTGTCTCTCTCCTATCTGCTTTAGCAAGGACACAACCCAGGCATAGCTATGGGGAGTTCACTCCAGGCTCTTCCCCCCAAAATATATGAAACTATCCTGTCTCCCTTCCCCTCTATAGTCATTCCATAATACATTTTGCCTTCCATTCACTGCTGCAGTGCATCCCTGGGCATGCAATACACACACTACATGTCACTATCAGAACGCCCTGATGGACTGCAAAATGCAGAATTTTGAACACTTTCAGCTGAAAGCAGCAGATCATGTAGTAGCTGCATTTTAGAGGCACCAAGGTATGACTGAGGCACAAGGATACCTTCTCTGAAGGGAGCTAACCTTTACTGCGTGGCCACAGGCCAGTCTACACTGCTTAGAGGCTTCCACTCAGCTGTGGTGAACAAAAGGCAAACTGCAAACAAGCTAAACAGTGCCAAGGCATTGGCTTGAGAAGTGACATCTATCAGTTCTACTGTCTGGTGTTTACCAGCCCCCTACCTGGTCTGCTTTTGCCACATGAACTTTTAACCAGCACTGCTTCAGAAGGTGGCCAGGAGTGGTTTGAAGAATAATGCTGTCGCAAACCTCTTTTTATGAAAAATCCTTTCCTTAGGATTTTTCCTCCTGAGAAGCTGAGAGGCCTCAGGGACAATATGTAAACAATGGTTATCTGCTGCTGTGGAATGCAACAGGTGGATCTATGATTGGTCTCATGTGCTTGTTTGTAATCAACGGCCAATCACAGCACAGCTGGCTCAGACAGAGCCAAGACACAAACCTTCGTTATCATTCTTTTCTTTCTATTCTTAGCCTAGCCTTCTGATGAAACCTTTTCTTCTATTCTTTTAGTATAGTTTTAATGTAATATATATAATAAAATAATAAATCAAGCCTTCTGAAACATGGAGTCAGATCTCTGTCTCTTCCATCGACATAAGACCCCAGTGAACACCGTTACATAACACGAGGTCAGAGACTGGCTGCCATACAAGGTGTAGTGAAGACCATGCTGTGGAAAGGATCCAGCTGTGCTGCTGTAAGCAAGACAGCCCATCCCATTCATTTGCATGGTCAGTAAACATAACCCAGTCATCCAGCTGTAGGCAGTAATTCATTGTAATCAACATCATGGTTTGCTACACAAATGGGAAAGGAAAACATAACAAAGCTGTTTAAATATGGTAGGCTCTCCTTTGCTGTAATGTCCTTTTGTAACTTTGTGACCTAATTGGCTGAATTCAGTATGATTTTAGTGCTGTTAAACAGAGCCCAGTTTCAGCCACGAGAAAAGTTCCAACATTTCAATATTGTTTTTATTACACATGAAGAAAAAACGTGAGCATGTAGCTCTCCAGAAAACAAGATGTTCCCACAAATTTTAATTAAAAATCTCAACGTTTTCCTGCTGTTTTTAAAGTCTAAATGAAATGTTATCATAGACCACAATCAAAAAAATCCACGTTGGTTTATTGAAGTGAGCCCAAATGATTCATTTTAAGGTCTTCACCTCCCATCATACGCCCAGCATAATCAAGTAGTGTGACTATGCAGAGTTCTCAAAAGAAAACATGGATTCACAATGAAAAATGTAGGGATTGAGAAGCCTCTAATCTAGGACTGGGGCAACAATTCTGATTATGATGGGTTCCATCTGATCAGGTGTAGACATCTACTGCTGAGCTGGTTGTCTGCTCTCTTATTAGTTACTGGAAGGAAACAGGCACCATTTGGAAAGTGAACAAGGTTCAGTTTCTGAATGTAACTTAACCACACAGACTGAGCTAATGATATAATTCTAGGTAATTTTAATGAGTAGAAACAGGCCTTTTGGAGTGAAATCCTTTGCCAATATTAACTTCAGATTGAGACAGAAAAGGACCCAGAGGCAGGCACAAAACATATTTGTTTTGCATTTCATATTTTTCCACACTTGGGTAAATTTCTGTCAGGTATTTTACTGCCCATATTGCCCAAGACACAGGCATTCTTTGCAAACTCCTCCAGCAGAGTCTGAAGCAGCCCAGAAAGCCTGTGACTGATGTCTGTAGCATCTCTGCAGTTAATCAGTGTCAGTAATGATAGACAATGACAATGAAGTGAAAGGCAGGAAGAGCTTTTCTGACTGCCAGGAGGTAATGAAGCTTTAGAACTCATGTGTGTGGCATCAGATCACTTTGTGCTGCAGTTATTAGAACAGTCTGGTGGATAACTTAATCAGGCACATCTTTAAACACCACAAGTGAGCAGTCATAGATTCTGAATAACAAGGATTTTCTTTGTACTTGCTGTAGGTTTGACTTATTTGCAGGACTCACCAAGAAGAAATGCAGCTATTGTTTTCATTTCTGAAGATGTCAGCGTTAAGAATGTCTTGCCACTGTCTCGTGGACAATGGAGGAATCTCTGTTAGCTTGCTCTCAGCTTCTGATGGCTACAGCTTTTTAGAAAATCAGAGGGTAAGCCCATCACTCCACCCAACCCAAACTTTCTGTACCCTATCCTGTTGTCCCAGAATGGAGGTGGGAGGAAGAGCACCCCATCACCCACCAGCCTAAAGCTAGATGGTTGCTGTGATAAATGAAAATCCCTTCTCTACTAATCTTTGCTACCTTAAATATCATCAGCAAAACCTTTACAGGCGGAACTACCCAGCTTTATAGAGAGCTTTTTATGTCTGAAAGACATTATCTAACATTGTATATTGCAACTCCTTGACTACTGCCTGGAGATGTAAGAAGCACTGAAGCAGCCTGTTCCTAAATTGCACCATGCTATGATAGCAATCCTGACTTACTGGACAAGATATTTCTTAAAAATCCACTCTGGTGAAAGAGAATGGAGAATCTTGGATAACCTAAAAAACCAGTTATGTTTTTCTGCAGAACTATCTTTCCCATACTTCCCATATAGGAATAGTGGCAGCAAATTTATGTATCCCATGTTTTGACTTTTGGATTCTATGTTTTGGCTTTCTCTGTGAGTATTGTTATTAGCCATGATGGAGGCAGAGGGTATGCCAAGCTCCAATATTAATCTCCAACTATTTAGAAACTCTCCAAAAGGACCTTAGGTTGCATAAAGAGCTCTCACAAGATGGTCAAGATGGACTTAGTTGTGAAGCTAAGAGTATTTTTTTCATTTTTAATGGACCGTTTTCTGTTGATGTTACCATATTTACACTTCTTTTCATATGCAACAAAACAAAGCATCAGAGATGTCTCAGCAGTGTCAGTGAAAAAAAGACATTTGAAAAAGAAAATAGAAATCTCTGATGATACTTTATTTACAGAAGCCTCTGAATTTGTTAATTGGCAAAGCACTCCCATACTTACTGTTCTGCTTCACCTCTGTATATTATGAGTTTGGTGTTGCCCACAACAGAAAATCCCTCAAAGGGCTTCCCTTTTGAGATGTTTTCTTAAGGTAACTTCTGTTACAGTAGCTGGAGTTTATCAGACTGTGCTGCCCACTATTATCAGCCTTGTTTTCCTCTGCAAGGGAATGGAGATGTTACAGGCACAGGGTGTCCTTTGTGCCCCATCATGCAGCGTGAGCTCCCACAGAGTCCATGACTTCTGTGAGTTGATATGGGCAGGCACAGCCAGTTACACAGTCACACTTTTGTCTCTTGAGTATACGCAGCAAAGAGGCCAGGTATGGGTGCCATGCATATGCCAAGAGTTCTTGCACAGTTCCACACACAGTTAAAATGACTTCTCACTTCTAAAGTTGCTTTCCTCTTACAATCTTGTTGCTGTCTTACAGCCCAGTGTGATGGTAGCCCTGGTATCATCACTCATGTAACTTTTCGGCCAGGGACTGACTGGCAGAAAGGCATGACTCAGTCACTGGTCCCAGCTCAGACCCTGGGGTCCCTCACTAATAAACACAGGTACACACTGTTTGGCACTTCCATGCAGAACGGTCAGAAAATTAAATTAAATTGAGTACCATAAAACAAAGTCTCCAGGCTTTGCATAAAAGGTTCTTACTCAGTCATAAGCAATGCACAGTACAAACGGGTGTAAAAAAGGGAACATGAGAGGAGAGAAACAAAATATGTCATGAATATACCCAAAGGCAAATTACCACCCCAGAACATACCACTGCCAGGATAAATCCAAGTTTCTCCCCTGTCAGTGTGGAAGCAGAACAGTGACTCACCTCAGACAATCACAGCAGCCACCACTTTTTTTGCCTGTTGTACTCTTGAAGCATGTTTTGCAGCTCATGTCTGAAAATGAAGATCTATGTTTTCTTAAATAACTCTGAAATTATTTTTCTCTAAGCCAGTTTCCAGTGGAAAAGTAAAGCCAATCTCACCTGTGATACAACACCTGAATGGAGGGCAAGTCACTTTATCAAATTGTTGGTATTTTATACAAGAAAGAGTTTGAAAGAAAATAATGCAACAAGAAGAGCAAAAAGATATATTTGATGCATGAAACAGCTTCTCAATTCAACTTTTTCCACTGCAAATGACAGAAGACAATCCCCTTCATAGGAGCTATTGACCAGTAATTTTTCCATGGTAAAGGCTTTGTAGTGTTGCTCTGTTGTCAGTCCAATATAGAATGGGCTGTCTTCCTCCCAGGAACTGAGGATTAACTTCAACTATGACAGTTTTATCTCATGTACAGGAATTTAAGTGGCAGTGGAACTGCCTTTTAAAGCTTTTAGTTTACATAGTGACTAGAAATTACCTAGCCAACTTCATAACCATCCCAGAAAATGTAAACTTGTGAGTTCCTCCTTTGCAACTCAGTGTCAATTTCTTTCTGTACCTTCCTGCATAGGGGAGGTTTTGAAATGTCTTAGGCACCACAAGGTGCTCATATGATTTGGAAATCCCTGACCAGGAGCCAGTTTGAGCTGTCTCCCCCACTTCTCCCAGCCTCTCACACATATTCCAAGGCTCTACTCAGAACAGCTATTTTTGGCTGCTTCAGAAAGCTGTGTTGTTTATTCCAAGAACCCGTCTGAAGACTTTACACATTGGAGCCCACGTTGCCAAGAATATGGAAATTATAACTGCAATACAGAGGACAGTTAATAAAACCAAGACATGATCCTAATGAAATAAATGCTTATTTGTGTCCTATCTAGGAAGCAGGAAATCTTTATGTATGCAAAGGTATAAGAAAAAATTCTTGTTGCTCAAAATGGTGGCACAATTATTTTAATAGGATAATAACTAGGTGAAGACACATTCAGATGATGTCAGTGAGATTATCTTTTACAAGTGGAAGTGCAGAAATTGCACCTGTGAATGGGAAGACAGTGCTCTTGTGACTTGTCCATAAACTGAGGACATGGTCCTGCGCAGCTGAAATGGCAGGAATTGGCTTTAATGAAACCATGGTTCTAGCTCTGTTTGTGGAAATTTGTTGAGATTGCATACAAGAATTAGTATCCCAAGCTGATAATAGTTCTTTTCCCCCAGTGCAAGGCACATTTCAGGATTGATATCTTGCCAGACTTGCTATGAAATTAAGGTTGTGGGGAAGTAGTACAATGAGAAGCATCCAACAGTGTGATGTGAAAGGGTGTGAATCACTGCAGAAGTGCTGTACTAGTGCTTGGTGTTGGACAGGAAGGTGGGCTAGATTCAGAATTCTGGCTGTTACTTAGTTTATGACCTAGAACGGGACACTCAATTTACCGCGTGTACAAATGACACCAATTTGTTATTCACTTCTTGCCAGTACACCAAGGAATTAAAAAAAAAAAAAAGTCAACCCCTTACGCAAATAATGATTAGCGCAGTTCTGAGACCCAGGACGCTCCTGGAGATCATCAGCCTTGGGTGGAATTCCATTTTCCTGAGCCAGCCGCTCCCCCAGAGCCACCCCCGCGCCTCCAAACACAGAAACTCCCTGTGCCGAAACGCACAAATTCGCTTGGAGTTTCCTCCCGAGACGACTCTGGACCCCTACAACCCCTTACGACTCGCTCAGCGCCATCTGGGAATGGTCTGAAATGGCATTGCTGGGATTCCAGCTGTTCTTAGGTCCCGGTATCGGGGAGGCTCGTTGCCCTGCCCACCTCCCCGCACTAGCCACCGCTGTCTGTGGAAAGAAGGTGGCTGTGGCTCAGCAGACGGACTCCTTTCCCACCCCCGCTGTGGGGCCCGATCCAGCCAGCAGGGCCCTGCTCGCAGTGAGCGCGGCCGGAGCCGCCTCAGCCCCGGCCCTGCGGAGCCGCGGCCTGCGCGCTCCCCCTGCCGGCGGCGCCGCCCCGAGCCCGCCGCGCCGCCGTGGGGGGAGCGGGCGGCCTGAGGCGAACCGGGGCTGGGCTGAGCGTGTGCCGTTTTGCGGGTTTTACCATCGATCGGCCAGGACGGCGGAACAGAAACGCCTCTCCAGCCTCCCGGTGATCATCGTGGAGCGAGATTTCCTATGGGCTGTTGTATAAAGCTGAGCTGTGTAACAGTACCAGCGTTCCCTTGGCGTTCTGACTTTACAGGACAGGCCGGCAGTGTCCGGGGGCAGCCCGTGGGGTCTCTTAGAGCCGGGCATCACTTCTGAAAAACCTGAAATTATTTCCATGCTGGGCTTTCCAGTGTCGGCCAGCTACACTGGTCTGCCTCGGTGGTGACAGTGGAGGGCAACATGAACACTAGCGAGGCCTTGCACTGGTTGTGGAATTACTGTCTGCGCTGAGGGCCAGATGGGTCTCCCTGCACCTGGGCAGCTGGGGAGTGACTGGCTGGGGGACAGCACTGCTAACAGGACCTGGGATACAGTAAAAATTATTATCCAGAAATGCATGCTTTTGCAATGGTGTCCTCCAGTGGGCAGGGTGCTGCAGCAGATGGAGGGAGATGTTACTTCTCCCAGCTTGGCTCAGCCCTGGCAAGACTGCAGTCGGAGTGCTCTGTCCAGGACAAGAAGGACATTGACATACTGAAGTGAGCCTTGAAAAGGATCACTGAGATGATCAGGGGATTAGATCCAATCCTGGTGTGTAAGGATAAGCTGAGAGAGATGGGACTGTTTAGACTACAGAAGAGAAAATTCAATGTGTACAAATATCTGAACAGGGACTCTAAATGGGACAGAGCCTGCTAAGTGGATCCAGTGAAAGAACAAGAGGGAATTGGCATAAACTGAAATATGAGAAATCCCGCTTGAATGTAAGGAAAACTTTTAAACTACGAGGGTGCCAAAAACAGGCCCATGATGCTGATAGACCCTGCGATGTTTCTGTCCTTGTAGATGCTTGAAACGAGGCTGAACATCATGTGCATGAAGCTGCTGTAGGTGACTGTGCTTTGAGCAGAGAGATTGGACCACATAATCTCCGAAGGTCCCTGCCAACCTCAGTCATGTTGTCTTCCTTTTAAAAGAAATGTTAAGAAGAAACAGGGAGTAGGTGAGGAGAATATTTCCCTTGCTCTCTGTATGCTGAAGACTGAAACAGATAAGATTTTTTTTTCCTCTTTTTTTGTTGAATTGAGTTAGGTAAAAACATGGATAAGGACAGGAGGGGCACTGGTAAACAGAATTCTTCTATTATTACTCAGTCAAAAGGATTGCAAGCCTAAGAGGGGGACTTTTTTTTTTCCAGGCCTGTGAATCCATTTGGAATAACCTTGTGTTTTAGCTGGCTGTCTTTTTCAGCAGGGAGATTAGCAATAAGTTTATTTGTCATCTTCAGGCAGGTATAAGCCACCTTTACCATTGAAGTGGTATGTGTGGACTTGTTCACTGTAAACTTTTAAAAATTAATTTAAACTATGTATTTTGAGTGCCACAGAAATGAAAATGAAGTTTTAAACTGTAGGTCTGAAAATGGATTTAGAACATCTAGCAATGCAGGGTGCAGTCATCTGCTTCTGCAGTCTAGGGTTCAATTGGATGCTCCCTGAGGTTAACTGGAACATAGCAATCAGCCTCTCTTTGTTAAACTACGCAGTGTAAGATCCTTACTCAAGGCAAATCTCATCTTCAGGCTTTGTGTAACTATTAATCCTCTTTGTAGCTTTTCTGTAAATACTGTGTGGCTAGTAAATACAGAGGCCTGACTTTTGATCATGTTTCTCTTTCAGGAGATATCCTGAAACATGTATATATGATCTTAATATATATGATCTATTTATAACATGATCTAATTAGGAAATGCATTGGACTCTTCCTTAATCTCCATTCCTTAGTCAAAATGTCAGTGAAAAAAATGTCATGCTCAGTAATCTGTCTTTGTGTCTCAGAGCTTGCTGTGGACTAATACTGCCTGCTTATGAAACCATGCTTTGTGTACTCTTGCAGCCTGTAAAAGGGGGGTCCATATGAGGCAGCAGAAGTTGCAGAGTTCCTGTGTCAAAACAACAGGAAGCATATGCTTCTCTTCTGGGTTGTGCACACTTGTGTTTCATAAAGTCAGCCTGCCAAAGGTTTTGATTTCTTCTTGTACATGATGATGAACTTTGCATGATAAACCAGCTGATTGCTTGTGAGCTAGGGTTAGTGGGCAACCAACATGCGTGTTAGAGTGGGTGTTTGCTACAGACAGGAAGAAGAAGAAGTAGATGGGATCTCCTAACTAAAAAAAGTAATAAAGGAACATAGAACAAGTAGTAGGAGGGTCAGGTTATTCCTCCAAGCCTTGAAGGAACAAAGACACTGTCTAGGTGTGTGGGAAATCAATGAGGAAAGTGGAAACCCACCTGAAGTTGCCCCATTTCACATTAATTAAAACAAACCATAGAATGAAATAAATTTTAAATTTGAAAAGCTGACAATGTAACTGAAATTCACTGTTTGGAGGATTTTTCTGTATTTTCATCCATAGAGAACTACAGAGGGAAAACGGAAAAGAGAAAAGCTGAGACTTAGCTTTTCCCTTGGATGAAAAGAAGATGGAAATGGCTTTTGCTTGTCTCCTTAAGTTGGTTCTTGACTAAAGCACCTTAAGAGTTTGTTTAAGCATAAAGTTGATTGCCCATGCCTGAAACAAAGTTGAAAACATTTGCAGGTCAAGAAGCTCAAATTAAAATTTGTGGGAATTACAAAACTAATTAAGGATATTCTTAAACATACAGATTTTAGGCTGGTGTACTGTTTTGGAATGCATCTGTTGGACTCAGGATCTAGAAGTGTTTACACTCTCCAATATAGTATCTCTTGAATTTTTTCAAAAGTACTTGAAATTAGTAAGATTATTCCCCAGAATCAGAGCATTCCATAGCTCTGCTCTTCCCTATTCTCTGAATGTGTAAGAACACTTTTAACTCCATTCCCAAGAAGCTTGGAAATAGTCGGGTTTATTGTTGAACAAGGCCAGTGGAAGTAAAAATTCCTAGCTTGGATAAGAATAGTTACTATAAAATACATGTTGCTGAATGTTTCTTTCTGCTTTCCAAAGTACCTTATTCCTCTTGAAGCCAATAGGATTGGGGTAAATCTGGAAGATAATTTTCTTTTACTTTTATAGAAGATTAAAAAAAATAGAATTACCTCTTGCTTGCAGCCTGTAAAGGAATTTTTTTAGGGGTTAAGCCATATACACCTTTTGAAGGCTGGTGCAGTGTGAACTTTACATATTTATAGTTAAAATGCCTCAGGTCTGTATTTTGAACATATTTCTGAACTAGTGGTATCAGCAAACTGTAGATTTGCTTTGAATTGTATCTTGGTTTGGATATGAGAATTGGGCTAGATCTAGAGTTGGTGACAGTGTGTTTTATAGCTGGCTGCCTGTTTTGCATGGCAGGCATTTTAGTGCTGTTCTGGTATTTCATATTCATACTTATTTAGTGGGAAGACCATCATTAACACCTCTCACGTGAAGCAGCAGTGCAGTAAAATGATAGCACAAAGGCCTTCCTGCTTCTCAACAAGTCCACTAGATGTCCCTCCAGCTCTTTGTGAGACATAGGTGATTTAGGCTAAATGGATCTAAGATGAACAGCACTGCATTTTATGTCCCATATCTTGCAAATGTAGCTCTTTTTGGATTCCTACGGCAGTTATGAATTCAAAATAAATCAAATTTCAGAAGGTGATGGTAGGTGTCTTCTTCTGTATGTGTACACATGTGATTTTGATCTGTCAAAAGCAATCTTTCATTGTGTGGATAGTGGACAGATACTACACTGGGGTGGAAAAACAAATGCATTTTTAGGTTATGCTGAGATTTTTACAGGAAAAAAGGACAATTTAGCTCAGTCTCAACATTTCCACTCTGCAGGTGAAGACTAGTCTGAGACGTAATGTAACATAGTAGTTTAGTTGGTGGCCCTATCAGACATTCAGTCTTACTGTGAAAGTGGTCAGCTCAGAAACCTCAGAAAAGTTTAAGATACTTTTTCACTACACCCTAAAATATGAAGATGAATCTGCTCAGAAATGCTGTTAGCTCTGTTTCGTATTTTCAGCTGCTGCTTCTGAATTTGTAATCTTTTCAAGCATGCTGCTGCTGCCCTGATGCTTGTGACATCTGGAAATGCAGTTCCAGGGTTTGAGTAAATATCATGTGAGATGATAATGTATTTTGATTGAATACCCTTACTACTGTGGTTTGACACAGAGAAAACTAATCAAAGTCTTGTTCTTTGTATTTTTAAATCCCATTGTCTCTTATTCACCTGCTTTCTAAGGAAAATAATCCTTAAATTTTTGTGATTTCTACCAATACCCCTACTCTTTCTCATCACACTTTCCTTGACTTTTCTCCCTCAATTTCTAAGTGTTTTCCATGGTGAGGTGACTAGTGTAGCATGAATTTCTTTAGATGACAAAACTACAGATGTTGGCAGATTAATGCACTAAAAATATTAGTTGTTGGTAAAATAAATTAGTTAAGATACAGAAAAAATAGCTCTTTGTGTGACTTCATCTGCAGCACTACTCATATACTGATTACACAGACTGATAGTTACTTTTAATAGAGCTAAACTTGTTTGAAGATAAGGCCTATTGCTTTATAATTAGAGGGTGCTTCTGTTATTAATTTTAATGTGACCATTCTACAATCTTTTGCTCACAGTGCATTTTGCCTCTCAAAGCACATCCCCTGTACAGTAGCATAGCAGTTGTAGCTAGATAATAGAGAGCAAGTGGTCTATGAAACCTTTGCTAGGTGTCAGGTATGCAAATAGTGTAGGACAGATGTTTCCATTTTAATCTTGTGTTGTAGGTGTATGCTCTAATCCGGGACAAGAGGTCCTTGGTTATTTGATGTGGTAACTAAGCAAGGAGACCTCAGACCAAAGCCCTGACAGTTCAGAGCTGTATGAACAGTGCTTTTTAGAATCAGAGCAATAGTTCATCAGATCCTCTTGGTTCTTTCTGATCCAGCATAGCCCAGTTATGTAATTTGAAATTAATGAACTCAAGATGTGGGTGAGATGGTGGAGGGAATTATTTTCTCTGCATGGGGCATGGCAAATGCCTTCAACATATTCAGTGATGACAGTGAGTTGGAGTGAGGATGGGGGGGAAGACAGTATAAAAGGAGGCCATGCAGATTTACTTTGGTAAATCAGACCTCTGGACTCTGAATCAGCTCTGACTGCTTCAAGCCCTTATCGATAAAATGGGCTAATTGTTATCCATAACAGAAGCTGGTAAAACTATAAAAGAAAATATCAGGTTTTATTTTTCACCATAGAGGATTTTACCCAAATCATATAAGACATTTTTCTCTGATCATGGCCACATAGCAAGTTGAGAAAACCACAGTTTAATTCACTTTACTCCAAGTTATGTGTAAAAAACTCCAACCCCAAGCCAAAAACAACAAGATTATGTCTGTGCTTTTAGGATTCCCTGAGTAAGGAGAAGTGGGGAAGCTGGTGTTATTGCCCTGGATGAGCCTATGTTCATATGCAGACTGGGTTGCTATGGAGTTTCTGAAGGTGTATCAATAACAAGGGATGTGGTGATTCCCATATCTACATGACGCCTCCCTCCTGGTTCTTCTAGACCACTTTGATCCTTTGCATCTGCTGTTTTAGTTATTGTTTCTGTGGTATTGCCTGTCATGGATAGGAAGGAACTAAAACCACATTTTTCCCTTTCTCTTCTGCTTAGCTTTTCTTCCAACCTTCCGCTCCTTTTTTCTCCTATGATAATGGGAAAGCAAACAAGGGAAGTAAGATTAGGGAGGTTGATAGGAAATTCCTTTCCTCTCTCTGCTTCCTGTTCTGATGGCACGTGCCTGTACTGCTTCTCTAACTCCTTCTGGTCCTGAAGTTGTCACTTGATCATTCAGTCACTCAACTCTGTTTTCCTGTCCAGTTCCTGGATAGGTTTATTAGTCATATCTATCATAGAAATCCTCAGAAGGGCATTGTGTAAATTCTTTGCTGCTGAAGTTAATAGTTCAGATCTTGACAAGTATCTCATTGGCAATTTTGAAGATAGATTTCAGGATCCAGTAATTGTTAGAGAAATTGGCTTATGTTATTCAAGTACTAAGTAGTATCACCTGCGCCAAATTTTTCACTTTGGGTCAGGGATGCACTTGTAAAATATTGAGAGTGCTGTTTGCCAACTCAGACGTGTAAAGATAGATGCATAAAGTCCTGACATTCTTTTACTTTGTAAGAGAATCTGTGCTCAGTAGCCTGGACAGTTGGTCATCATTTATCATGTAAAAATAAGCACCGAGCTAGGTAGGATTCTCTTAGTAATCTTCAGGGTGATTGCCACAGAGAAATAATTTACTTTTATTTATTTAGAAAATGGCTTTTACTAAATCCCTGCCTGTTTACAAGTCTTCCTTAAAAAACATGACAGAGAACAAATCAACCAAGATAATAACATAGACACGTTTTCCTGTTGAACAAAAATGTCTTGGTTTTGGATTGACTTACAAGAATAATATATTCTTTTCCTTACTTAGTAGTATTTTAAAGACTAAGTAATATTAATGTGATAATGGATAATGAAAAGATAAACATTGGTTCTTAAACACAGAAATCTCTTCTGTTGTTCAGACTATCATAACAAATAAATAATTCATGACAATAAAGCCAAGAAAGAACAATATTAATTGTTCATCATGGAAATATTTCCATGATGAAACTTGCAGTAAGACATTTCTGTATATCTGTTTTCATTATCTTTTAGAAAGTCTATTATTTGGCAAGTCAGCTCTATAAACTAACTCACAGTAATTGCAATTCTAGTACTTTGGGAAAAATAAGTTTACCATTGCCAAAATCCCCTCAAATATGTCTATTTGGAGTCATTTTTACTGGCCAAAAAATAGTCAAGTATAGGCTGTTAGTGATTTCAGATTTGCAGACCTGTAATCTAGTAACTATAAGTCTGATACAGGGGTGTCACAAATAGTGATTACACTATTTTAAATAACACAGCTGTAATAAGCTCATTTGTCAAGAGTGGGATGTCTAAGTCCCATGTTAGAGAACGTGGCGAAACCAGATTGCACCTAGGTTGCATTTGCGTTTTTGGGATTATCTGTACATGGATTTTCCTTTGTGCTTATGAAGTTCATACAGTGGTTATACTCATGATCACATGGTACAGTTTATTAGGGATACAGCTTGGTGAGATCATTTGTATGCCCTCAGCTTTCAGCAAAAAGAATGCATTCATGTTTTAACAAAGGCAAATTCTCAACCCATAATTATTTACCGTGCCACAAGGATGAGAGTGGCCATTGAGGTTTCTTTTTCTTCATCATTCTCCTATCCCTTTTTGTTGGTTAATTCTTAGGAGAAAAAATAAGGTGACTGGAAGTGAGCCTAAACCTCTCCTCACTGCTCTTGGAGAACTTGTCAACCTGAGTTTTTATGATCCATTTCTTGTATTTAGTAAGCTATCAGAAAAAAAGGAATCTACAGTTTGATTTTTCACAGCTTCCATGTGACAAGTAAGGGTTTATAGTATATTTGGGGACACCATTAGTAAGTTGCCTGCTTTAGGAGGAACCTTAGATAGTGTAATAAAATATGCCAGTTTCCTTAAAAGAACAGCAAGTAAAATTTATCCACTCTTCTCTGGCCTGAATTATCTATTTGCACAGTAGAATTTGTGCACATTAATGGGTGATTGCTGTGTGCAGTCCTGAGCACCAAGTGCATGTCCTGACCGTGTCTAACCACATTGGTGTAAGTTGTAAGTGACCCCCTTCTCTCATCCTCCATAAGTGACCCCCTTCTCCATCCTGCAGAAAACCCAGGCAAGGAAGGAGGAGGATGTAATGTTCTCATAGCTCCCCCAAGGCAGAAGATTGGGACAGCAGGGTTAATGGTGATTCTGACATTCTCTTCTCAAATTTAGGAAAAATATGTGCCAATAGGTTTATTTGTAATAAAATACATACTGACCTTTTCTCTTTTGCACCCTGCTCTGCCACCTACATTTTACACTTGTGAGAGTTTACATTGAAAGTGTGGGGCATCTCCTGAGAGAGACCAGTACTTGTGCCCTTTGTGAAGTGATGAAAATGTCAATACCAATTATGTAGGAACAGATTACCTTTACCCTAATTTCATCAGATCAAAAGCCAGCTCTTCACAATTTTATGCATGAGTGTGGCATTAGCAGAAGCTCTATTACTCTGGTTATTAATGGGTGTAAAGGATGTTTATCGAAAGGTATATAGTTCATTGAGCACTCTCTGAACTGTGTTTCTCAGAAGCCAAGGATTTGTTTTCTG
The DNA here is from genome assembly GCF_901933205.1 of Camarhynchus parvulus. Taxonomy (NCBI): domain Eukaryota; kingdom Metazoa; phylum Chordata; class Aves; order Passeriformes; family Thraupidae; genus Camarhynchus; species Camarhynchus parvulus. Next base: position 51,202,895 of record NC_044586.1, read on the forward strand.
TTCTGAATGTCATGGAAAGCACTTTCCATTTTAGTCATTGTATTTACTATGTGCTGCTTCTCAAATCTGTCATCATGCTGTTCCTCTTGCCTCATGTTTTCATCCTTTTCTCTCTGTACTTAAGGTTATTTTGATCCAGGCTTTTATTTTCTTTCAGTTCAGTAATTAATAGGGCTGATGTCACTCCTTTTATGTCCATGCTGAATTTGCCTCATTTCTATTTTGCTTTTCAATTCATACGTTAGCTGAGATCTCTAGTTACAATAGCTTCATGTTTCCTGGAGGCTCTGCGTCATGGGGCCAAATTTACACCTGGTGTATTTTCCATTGACACAAAATTACTCCAAGAATGAATCATCTTTATGTTTGCATGAATCTGGTCTAATTTTTTTCCTTAGACACTGTTCATTTGTACCAACCATGCAACACTTGTAGTAATTTGAATTATATGAAATCAAATTATGTTGTTTTGGGGACTTGGCAAATACAGCAACAATGAAATGAAATTATGAAAGTCACAAATCCAGGCTAGACCTGTTTTTTTGACATAGTGTACCTAGTACTCACAGTAAGTACTAAATCTTATTGCCTTCTCTTTTTCACTGCCTTGGAAAAAAAAGAAATGTAACATGGGAGAACGGATTTTAGAGATGATATTGCATTTCTGAGTATAAAAGCTCAAGGTATCTTTGGCTACCATACAGAACAAAAAGATGGCTAGCATGCAACTAGATTTGAAGTGATGTACACTTAAAAAACATATAGAACAACGATTTTGTGATCTGTTATGGGTGCTTAATATGGAGGTAAACAATGGAGCTTTTCAATGTGTTTGTTAATAATGCTAGAAAACTAAACATAAAAATAGGTAAATATATGACTAAAGTTGCAACTTACTTAACTGTAGTGATTCCCTCTTCAAATGCTTGCCATCAATCTTAAGAGAGAAGCATAAGAAAAAGGAACTTTTTTGTTCTCAATTCAGTGCCAGTCTTTGCTCTGTTCTGAAGTATCTGATAAAGAGATAGACTACCTCTCTGCATCCCTTGGCTGCAGTACTTTCTGTGAGTCTGTGGGGATGGTCCCTGCACCACTGGCACAGCAGAAGGAGCTGTAAGAGAGCAAATGAGTTTCTGAACCTGTTTGATTGATTTCCACCTGAGCTTAGAGGCAGCAGTACCTGGTCAGTTTTTGTGTATTCCTCGCCAACTGGCTGATATACCAGCACATGGTGGGGGGATCTGGGTGTGAGAGCCTTCCCTATCCAGCCCATCCCATCCCCAGACAGTGAAGGCAAAGGAATTCTGGAAAAGTAACCTGGATTTTATCTGGATCATCATGATGACAGACACTCTTGTCTCCCACCACACTGAGGTTGAATTTCAACCCGCCATGAGAAATTTTAACTTTGGTGCCTTGCAGGGAGCACTCTGCAAACTAAAACCAAGCTGTAGAATGTAATAGTTTGATTGAAGAAAGAGAAGATCTTCACATGTTAATAAAACATATTCTGAAAGAAAGTCTTCCATCTCACCTCTGTTCTTCAGTGATGGGTATTACGTAGAACCCAGCTGTTTATTGTGAAGTCTATTTAGATTTGGGCTTGATAGGTGGGGCACACTCTATTTACAGAAATTATGGGATCTCTGGAGCCTGCTTTATGCATATTAAACTCATTCTGAGGCTGTCTCTGCCTTGTGATGGGTTAGAAAATTACCAGAAAATTACTCTTAGCTTTGTCATTGAGATGAAGCAGATTGGGCCAGGATAAATACTCATGTGGATACTATGGTGTGGCAGGAGATCTTTGAAAAAAGTGACTGATGCAATAGGTCCCAAACCATGAGGCACAAACTAAGAAAGAGATGCAAGGAGAACTGGAGGGGGAGTCAAGCTGAGAGTCTTTTTAAATGCATAGCTTCAGTTTCCTTCACACATATTTTCACAGAAGTAAAACTTGTGATTTCTAATCCTTGCATGCTCTGGGTTTTTTAAGCTATAAATGAAACCAGAAAAAATAGTTTGGGGTTTTATTTTAGTTGTCAAAACTCTCAGCAAATTTAGTGCTAAATTCACTAAAACATTGTGTCCAAAAGAAAAAGACAAGCTTTGACAACTGTATTTTTGCAAATTTGTGGTAAAAGCGAGAAGTGACAAACATTGTTAACTAAAGAGCCAGACAGAAAAATTACTCTTTTCTTACTTCTTCCTACCCAGTCATTCTGGACTGTAATTTTGGAAGATGTGAGAAACCCAGATTCAATTCTCTTTGCAATTCAGGGGGATTTTGAACCCATTATCTCACAACAGAGATCACCAGCCAGTATTGGATGTGTTACTCCAGAGTGGATTTCTCTCAGTACTCTTTATAATGTTGTTCAGCATTGCACAGAATACTAAAATCTTTGTGGAGAAAGGATAGGAACTTTGCTGTCCTGCCTATTTTTCTGACTTTACCCTGGTGGATATTTCATGTAAAGCAGACCTATTGCAATAGGAATGATTAAGAACAACACTCAAGTATACTCTGAAGTGGTTTAGGCTCTCCCTGGTAGGTGGGATGTGAGTCTAACTGATTCGAGAAGGTGGAGGGGTCCTGTACCCTTCCAAATAAGCTTAACTCCAGATATCCTGTATCTTTCCAATACTTTAAAGCTGAACTGTTAGTGTGTGTGATATAAGGAAGATGTGAATATTTATTTCCTTGAATCTGCATCCTCTTGTACTGCAAGTACAAGAACCCAAATACTCTCCTTGTTGTTTCCTTCAAGGTTGTCCACCTGTGAGACGCCCAGAGTGAAAGAAGTAAAACCACATTGTGAAAGATGTAAGACTGCACTCACTAAAGCCTTTAGGGAACAGACACAAGTGCCCATCCCAACCTTGTTTTATCAACCAACCAGGAGTGAACAAGCAGTTGTAAAGTAATATTTCACTCAGCCCTAACAGGTCCTGCAGGCATGTCAGAAGCACCTCCACATCGGGGACTGATGAGAGATCAAGTAAAGTTGGCAGGGAAACTTACTGTTTTGAATGATAAGTAATTATAATGGAGAAAAGAAAAAAAAAAAAAGAAAAAGCAAAACCTCAAAACTACAAAGACTAATGGAGGCATTTGTACATGAATGTGACTTGCAGTTACTTATCTCCCAGTATGTGATCTTGAGCAAATTCAGACCAAGTGCTGTCTTTGTTCATTGCTTTAGTAGCTACAAGCCTTCCGTAAAGGAAAGTTGCATTTACTTTTATCATCTTATCAACTTCATGTGAAACAGAACCTTATAGTCAAAAAGAGACTTGTGCTGAAGGTGCTTTGCAAAGTAGGAGCTCTGTAAAGACTTACTGTGCACTGACATATAAGCAAATGGAATGGGCAGGTGTGTTTGACAATAACTTTTACACAGTGTTTTGTCTAAAATTCTGGAAGAGCTGTCCAGCTATGCTGCATAGGCTTGTTCCTTTTTTTTTTAATGTCAAAAAGTCAGTCTGACAGAACTAGAATGTGATGAAATGAAGCAGCTTTTACATGTTCAAGTGGACCTCTAGCTTGTCAGGCTTTTGCTAAACAGTGGTAACTTGGATTATATGGAGATAGTTTCTGTGTGGTGGTACTCCTGCATTTGTGAGGTTCTGACATGGGAATGCTGTTTTCAGTATGAATTAATGTATAAAAAGCTGTTAATTGGTTGTTTAAAGATTTATGTCTTGCAGAACAACTCCTTCAGTGTTTTCAATTATTATTGACACAATGATGGCAGTTCCCAAATGCAAGTATTCTTCCACATCAGCTCAGATAAATGTTATTTAGCTGCTGTTTAAATTTTTTAAATTAAATTTTAGTTTAAAAATGCAGACATTATGAAAGATAATGCTTGTTTTTAAACAACTGAAAAGGCAGGAGAAGACTGAAAGAAGTTATTCTCAGCCTTATTTTGAAGTGGCTTACTGATTAGGGCAGTGCATCTAATTTCAGAGTAATATCTTTGTTCTCCTTGCAGGTTTTGGAACAACATGCCCATGATGAATATTTCTTGCCTCTCTCTTTCAAATAGAGATCCAAGGCACAGCATGAACAAATGTGAATTTCATATTTGGAGAAGCATGACAAGCATTTCAAAATTTAGCCCAAATATAACCAAATATATTCCTTGTTGGAAAAAGAGCCTATAATTAACCTTCTGAAACTTTTTACCATGGGTGATCATGGCTGTTTTCATTTCTTTTAGGTGCATATCATTGGAACTATGTGGCATTGTAAACGATGGATAAAACCTCATGGTTCATGTCTTACTTTGAGAAGACAAATTTATTGCCAGATTTAAGAGTGTACCTTCTCAGTGGCATATCTTCGTAGGGAATACAGATTGTTTTATGAAAAACTAGGGGGACCTACATTCTTTCAAATTTGCTCTCCAATGACAGCATCTAGCTGTATATCCTGAGCAACATGAATCCTGGCTCTTTTTGTTCTTTAACTAGGTGTAAGGATATCAGAGTTTTCTCAGAAGTTTTGAAACTTCTGTCTGTGCTACTGGGATTCTTGAATCTCCTTGGACTTTCTTCAAATAAGGCACAGCTTTCACTGTGTCTCGTTATCAATACTGGCCAAGTGCTGTGCTCCCTGGCATTGACACCTTGTGATCAGCCTAACCAGACAAACTCAAACTGTGACCCTGGGACTTTTGGTAAGTGACTTGGGGCCTCCAGGCACAGAGGGGATGATGATATTGTTTGGGGATTTTTTCAGTCTTTTCTTTCCCTGAGACATCTGTGTCACTGGTCTAGAAAACATGTCTTGCTTAGCATGTCTGCCACCAGCTGTGACTTCAGAGCACCTTATTTTCCTTTTCTCATGCTACACTACTCTGGCCTTACTGGCTTTATTAGGACAGTTTCTCATGGCTTGTGATTTGGTTACATTCCCACTGATGCTCAAAGGTGATTAAGCTATTCCCTTCCAAAACACACAGCCAATAGATGATAGCTGCTGATACTGCAACTTTACCCAGCACTCATTCCATGCAAAAGCAGCTCTGCAGGGAAGGAATGGCCATGGTCTTTTAGAGAAGGTGAACAACAGGTTTGTACTGTTAGGGCCTTCTTTGTTCTCTTCTGGGCTTACAAATAATGAATTCTATTCTTTATGGAAAAACTGTTCAAACAGAAGGGTTGGAGTGTGCTACTCACTTTGTTGTAGATCTAGGCTTGGTTTTGAGGATAGTCTTGGGAAAGCAAAGCATCTGAGAAATGCCTTGGATCCAGTTTTCGTACCTGGGATATGTACGGAAAAACCATAGCTCCCTCAGCAATATATGTCTATCAATCAAGTGGATTTCTGAGCCACAGTTGGCAAACATGTGCCATCTTATTAGAAACAATTTGAGATGCTGAGCTTCAGGTGATCATCTCCTCCAATGTAGAGAAAAATTTTAACCCTGAGTCTGTTGCAATGTCATGCTCCATTTTTTTTGGGGCAACTGACTTGCTCTTTTCTGTTTGCTTGTGGTAATGGTACAGATTCCAGGAAAGCTGGATTGTCCACACAGTTTCACACAGCATGCACGTTGTGCTCGTGGAAGATCCCTCCAATTTTGGGAGAAGTGGCATCCTATTCATTAGCTTTTCCTACTCACTTATGTAGATACTGTGCTCATTATTTATCTTCCATATTTTTCTGTAGTGCTGCAAGATACATATTGTCTGAAGTTTACCCTTACCAGTAGTCCACTATTTTCCTGCCCTACACACTGAAGAGTGTCCCCATGTGTGTTTTATCAGAGTAAATGAGTGCTCTTTTCATGCCCTAAATAGTTCATTTGGAGTAATGTGCAATGCTTCTTTTCCACAAAGAAATGTAATCCAAGTCACAATCCTGCTGAAAATAAATGTTTCTCTACAGCCTGGTATCTTTATCTAAGCATTCAGACTCTAATTACATGAACTATTACCTCTCAGGTAATAGTATATCATAAGGCCAGAATGAGGGTTCCTGGATATTCTGTTATGATTTAACTCACAGTTGTGACTTGCAAAATATTAACTGGTCTCAGGTTCCTGGGAGCTGATGCTGTCGTGGGCCTGGGTTCATGGGTGCTCTGATTCCACTGAAGATAGCAGGGGACGTATCATACTTCATGTCGTGTTGCAGTTTCAGGGGAGTTTTTGTTACAGGCATTCCAATGATATTCAGAGCACATATCTAATTTCAAGCAAGCTCTGCTAGTCTGGTGCCATTAAACATATTGTTTGCACAGTTGGTAGAATTTGAGGAGTGTTGAAAGTAACAAGTGGATTCGCTTTGGTCTTTAAATTGCCAGGGAAACACAGCCATGCAGTCACTTTTTCATATGACATTGCCATCCTCAGCCAGCTTTGTTGAAAGTATTTAACTTCAACATGTAAAGTATTGATTATTTCAGTCATTCTCTATCACATTTATAGCAAATAAAAGAACACTGTTTGTCTTTTATAATGACTGAAACTATTCAATGTACATTGAATTATAACCGTTGAAGTCAACATCCTCATTTACATGAGGAGTAACGGCACCTTCAGCAAGGCAGAAGGTGTGGGACTTGAAATATCCCAGGAGAAAGGGAAGATGAAACACTGAGGTGGTCTTGGGGAAGGAGCAACAGCGTTCAGTGAGCATTTGAAAAGTGTATGCCCCATCTTTGCAAGTAGAGGAGTCTGACTGTTGTTCTTACTCTAACTACAGAGATTTGGAGAAGCAGCTCTAAGCAGCCGTTTAGGAATGCTCCATCAAGCAAGGCAACTGAGCAAACATATTCAGAAAGGAGTTTAACTTCTGAATCATCAATGAGTGATTGATTCAGAAAAATCTGTAACTCTTACGGACAGGGGGAATAAGCCTGAATTCTGTCTTCTTTTTGTTGTAATTGTTTAAGTTTTTAATGTTTTTGCCAGTAACCAAATTCTTTGCAACATGCTAAATGCATATCAGGGTTTTCTTCTTCTTTCAGTGCTTCTGCTTCTCAGGACTTGAGCAAATGGTCAAGGGACTGGTCTCATTGATACTGTCTCCAGAAAAACAATCTCTTTCTGCTGCTGTGTTTCCTTCATCTGTTATAGGGGATTGTGAAGGAAATTTTAACCAAGTATATATTTTGTTTGCATTTAGCTTTTGTCTAATTTTATAATTTCTGTCTCATAGGAATTGCATTAACCCTGTGTGTTACAGGTCTCAAAAGGAAGGATCATCTTCCAGTGTGGAACCAGTAGAGATACTAATGTTCTGTTTACAATGCTGTTCCCGCACTTGCAAAGCACAGTCTGTCTTTAAACGAGGTACAGTTTTCAGTCTTTAGTCTAACTAACTGAAAATTTCACTGGCATGGTTACACAAAGGATTTAAGAACTGGTCAACTGCAAAGCAACCTAAATATATAAATGTTTTTAAGCAAGTTCATTCCTCTCTATAAATGCCAAAATTAAATTATTTTTGCAGTTCATTGGAAAACTCAGCTGCTTTTCTAGCTTATTCTTATTTCTTATTTTTTATCTTTTCTTTGACCACCAAGAAGTCTGAGAAATCATACTGCATTCTTTAGAAAAAGCCTTGTTTAGGGGATAAAAATGCAAAAGCAGCCTGCAGGATCTTCTTTATTTTCAGCATTCTTTGAGGCTGACTCATGGTTTAGCTTTTTGGTTGTCCTCAAGGGGTGACATCCACACAGAGCAATCCCTCTGAGCAATATTACTCCACTAGCTTTTAATAATCTGACCTTCACAAGGTCATTATAAAAAGCTTCATATAGAGGTTTTCTATCCTGAAAACCTCTCATCAGTCAAGAAGCCAGAATGAATGTGAACAACTTCTGTTCTGAAGTGTCAAGGAAATAGGTTTGAGTAAGAAAATGCTTTCAAATGCAGTCTTGCCGTAGCTGACCTGTGATACAGCTTGCTGTCCACAGCCTTTGTGTTCCATAACAATATTAGAATATGTTGGGACTTCTGTGGCCTAACTTCCTATTGTAAATCACAGAATCATTTAGGTTGTAAAAGACCTCTGAGATCGTCAGGTCTCAGTTGCTAACCCAGCACTGCCAAGTCCACTACAAATCTGTGTCCCTCATATCCACATCCACAAGTTTTAAACACCTCCAGAGTTGGTGACTCGTTCACTTCCCTGGGAAGCCTGATCCAGTATTTGACAACCCTTTTGGTAAAGAAATTTTTCATAATATCTCACACCAAAACCCTCAGTCATCTGAACTGCTATAAACACCAGGTATTTATATAGAGAGAAGGATACAGTGGCATCTCTCTTATCACAGAGGAGGTCTGCTTCATTGCACAGAATAGTTAGTGTTACTGTGGATGCTTTTACAGACAAATCAGATGAAAGTCCAACGTTGAAACCACAATCGTGAGAGTCACTAATAAATATGGACACTGCTTGAATGTATGGGTGCTGCATACATTCCAGTTCAGTTCTACAAACCTTCTCTTATTTCCCTGCAAAAGGCTAATTACCAGCTCTGATGTATTTCTCTTTACCTGTTTATGTTCTCAGTTATTAGTGTTGTGCTTATTTCAAACTGAGACTTCTGCCTATATATCAGCTCCTAGTGAAGGAAGATGTAATTGCTGAAAGGATTCTTTTGGCATAGTGGCTATTTAATACAATTACCATTTAATAAGGAAGCAAGCATTAAAAGTAAGTCAAACTTTGATCACAGTTAAAATCTTCTTTAATGAACTTAGAAATTGAAAATATTTATATGGATCCCTTTAAAAATCACTTATGTTGCTTCTAGGTATTTTATGTAAAGGGCCGGGATCAACTGCTCCTCCAGTTGCTGTATATCCAGTGTTGTCAAAACCTGAGCTGATTCCTAAAACAAGTAATAGGTGGAAAAACTGTTTTTCTTCAGAAATGTGTAACTTCCCACCTGCAATATCTGAGTATATTATAAAACAGCAGGTCAGATTTAAAGATACAGTATTTGCTAATTGAAAGAGATGGTATTGATGAATGAAGTCCACCTGATATATAAATAAATTTTGGTTTATTTATTTATTTACTTATTGTTTAAAAGATATTTTACTTTTATTGGTTATGGAACTTTCAAACTCCCTTCAAGCAAAATTTAAAGTACAAACACAAAGGTGTGCCACTTCCAAGTTTCCAATATCTGTTGGCTTGCATAACTCCACCAAATATTTTATGAGAAAGAGTATTTACAACTGTGTTCAAGAAGCAACTGAAGATCAAACTCATCACTGATTCAACTAAAATTGGTGTTACACTTTTATATTGGATTTCGGGATTTTAATGGTCTGCTTTTCTGGCTTTTTTTACTCAAGTTGATGTGTCCATGAAGAAAGATACTTATGGCCAATGAACATAGTTGTTTTTTTTTTAATGATAATAATGAATCAGTTGATTTTTGAAGGAAAGAATAGAGTCTGTGAAAGGGTAAAACCAGTCAAAGCTGAAATGTATGAAAGTGCACTTTTTCCTTCTCCTTTAATACAGCATTGAGATGTGCTTAGTCTTTTATTCCTTATGCTTTGTATTGATGGCATTTTTGGAAGACATTCTAGTATGGATTATTTAATATATATTGAGCTTTGAATATATATATGATATATATTGAATTTTGAACAAAGGGAAAATATTTTTATTTAAAATTGACCCTTCCTGAAACATACCGCTCCCTTTTTTCTTAAAATGATTTTTCTGTAGACAACCTTTAAAACTCTAAATGTCTGAATTCATATCTATATTTTCCCATTGAATAAAAGTAATTGTTTTTAAGATTTTCTTTATATTTATAGTACTTACCAGGGCATATGCTCATCCATTCTGAATGTTAATTGATGGCAGGGTTCAGTTTTTCTGTCATCACATGGGATATTTGTCAGGGACAGACAGCAAAAACCAAGAGCTGGGAGACTGCAAAACATGTGTCTTAGCTGAGAAAACATTGTCTTCCATCACAGCAGGCTTTCTGGTGTATTAGAAAAAAGCTATTATTAGGAAACTCCCTTCAATATTTTTAGTGATTTGAAACAGTGACACTCTTGCTACAAACGTGTATGGTACAATGTTGCTGAGTGTACTAGCACTCTAGCCAACACTAACACTCCCAACCCCGCTGGATCAATTATATGTGCGCATACACTATCACTCCAAATCTGCATATATTGCTTTTGCATGCAAAATACAGGTTCTAGCACAATGCTTCCAAGTTCAATGTATCATGTGTTGTAGCACGTATTTTGAAAGTCTGTAGTAGCTGTTAGCTGTTATCTGATGTTTATACAATGCAGACTCTGGGCAGTCAGATATGTGGGACTGACAGCAATTTTTGACTGTTATTTCTTAAAGAAGTTTGAGAAGCTTTGTAGTTTTGAAGGGCCATTCCAGCCTTTTTCCTGCTGTGAGCAGTTCCAGACATGCACCACCCTGCCCATGGTCCAGGGCACTGTTCCAGCCCCCCAGGCCACCATTCCCATGCTGGTGACTCTGGAGCAGGGCTGGTCTCCAGCTCCCCACAGCCTTGCCCTGCTGAGCAGGGCCCACCCACAGCTCTGCATTCCCAGAGAGCTGCCTGATGCCCAGGGCTGGGGCTGCTCCTGCGGCCCAGCTGCTGGCTGGGGTGGAATGTGCACTGGCTGACAGGCCCTGCCCAGATGGGTCTCCTGGGGAGCTCTCACCACCCCCAGTGTCTGACCCTGTAGGACCCACCAGCCTTTGTGGTGCTTGGATATTGGGAATGTTTATTAAAAACATAATAATTAAAAAAAAAAAGCTAGTAGGCTTTTTCTTAAGTGAAACCTTTCCCAGAAGACCTTTTCTTCCAAGCCAAAGCTCACATTCATAAGACTTTTGTCCTCTGCTGCAATATGTGTTAAATTCAATAGCACAAAATGAGTTGTGAGCGACCACACTCTGAATCATCAAAATACTGCTGTATTATTACCAGACGTTAAACCCAACATCTTGTTTGAGTAGGAAGAGAAATGCAAGTTTAAGGAATCCTTGTGACTCAGTGGTGTGTGTAGGAAGCACTGTGGTGTTGTGTAATGGGACGAGCAGCCTGGAATTGATCCTGCCAGTTTTTCCTGGGGAAAACCGCCAGAGACTTGAGCTGTTAAGTCAATGTTGCGTTTTAATGAAATTTTTGGCACATCTAATGCTAAAAGTCCCCTGAAGGGAAAATATTGTGAATGCAGCTGGTAGTGCTAGAAGTTAGGTTTATAGGTTGGGAAGGAGGTTGTTGCTTGTAGTGTTTGTTGGGAACTGGGGAGAGGTGCTGCTTCCTGTCCTGTGGGATTGGCCCTAGGGAAGTAGGGCTGGGAGCTGCCACCTGGCTCCTCACTGTGAGGGGATTTGCTGTGACTGCTGGCACTGAGCCCTGGATGTGGACAGGGGTGCAAGAGCACTTGATGGAACCACTGCATGGACACTTGTGTCAGAGCTGTGATAAGTGAAATGAACCATGAGATATAGGGGAATATACAGGCCATGTGGCTTGTGAGATATGTGTGTTTCAATATGGGCCAATGCATCATGAACTTCATGACTGTGTACATAAGTGAGAAAGGAAGCAGTTGACAAAGTGTTTATACTGAAATAAAATTTTACTTCAAACACTGCTTGTAGGCATCCGTCAATTAGGGAAAATGTGTTTTTTTACTTGCCCTATGAGTTTCAGAAACTGTGTTTCAAAGATGCTTTCAGGGTACTTGCACTTGGGAAATATAGCTAAATACACTAGTGAAATATTTAATTGATAATGATGCAGTTATCAATTGAGACTAATGCATACCATAACATTGATTTCATAACATAATGTGTGTGCGCATGTGTGGGCTCTTTCTTCCTGATGGCTCTGAGAGCAGTTCATTAAATTAGCAGCCAAAAACTGGAGAGTGTTAATAATTCCCATGTTATTTATCTATATCTTTGTGCATTGTACAGTTTATAGCCTATGTAGAATTATCACTTCTCTGTTGGGGTCTCTCTGTTATTTAACTTTCCTGCAGGATCCCACTGAAAGGAAACAAAAGCACTTCTGTCCCTCCCAGATCTGGACCCAGAAACAATCCCACTTCTGTTAACTCCTGATTATGGAACTGGGCCAGCTCAGCTACATTTCTCTGCTTCCAGAGTATGCAACCAAATAGTTCTACTAAAAGTAGGAGGAAGTTAGCCAGTGAAACAAAAGAGCACTTTAGAGAGATGATTTTATAATCTTTAGTGTATATTTTTCTCCCATAATGTTATACATCATCAAAAGCTAATTTGAATGGTATTCTCCAGGGATAAAGAAAAGGAGCAGATCTAGCCTGCAGTCTTCTGGCAAACCCAGAATTCCTTGAGGCTTGTTGCCTCAAGGCCCTAAGCCTGTTTTGCTCAGTTTCTGATTGTTTATATTTCTCTTTCCATGTTCTTTTTCCATCATCCATACAAAAGAGCTGATTCTCAGATTGTTCCTCCTTTCCAAGGGTTCCATAGATAAAGCATGGAGAGGTTGTTTTGCAAAGAACATCTACATGCATGTTGGCCACCCTGTAGTGTATTGAGAAGTCTCTCTTTGGACAGGTAGAGAAACTCAAGTGAGAACGAACCATTTAAGAGTGGGAAAGGCTGTGATGGAGCATAGGTGATCACACCAATATGGAAGCTCATGAGATCTCAACATTCCAGGCAAAATATTTTATGTGTTCAGACATCTTGAGACTGCTCTGTGCTATGACTAAAAGTGGGGTTTGATTTATGAATGGGAATGATTAGGAAATTCCTTTTGAAAGCTCTGTTCTGGTCAAACTTAAAACAGTTATGTGCACATATAAAAGTTCCAGCTGCTGAACCTGTTTGCAGCCTTGTGGACACTCATGACTTAATGAAGTCAGCAAAAACTGCTGACAATTTTTCACATGCAATAGGTGCTTGAGTCTTTGCAGCTTTGACTCATTTGTGAACTGTTGTACCATTTTGACACTTGCAAGAAGAACATTTGAGACTGTAGTATTTTACATGCAATCCAGAGTCTCCACCTACATTGTGCTGCGGGAGGCAATCAATGAAAGAACTTTGACATAAAACAAAGTATAAACCTAGGCGCAGAAGACAGTTTGATCATCAAAGCTACTGTTTTTGATGGTCTGTAGAGAAAGAGGAATGCAATTCTAAATCTCATTAAGCTGATGAGTGATCTCTCTCTTTCTATTAAATAATTTTGACATATGCTGAAAGCACAGTTTAAAAAAATTCTAAGCTGCCTTTGGAAGATACCACTGGGCAAAACTAATAAACATTCAAGTGTGATTTCGAAGTTTGGTAAGACAAAACTGCAATGTATGTCGAAGAACTGAAGGCCACATACTTTATAACTTCCCTGCAGGAAAAAGGTGGGGAAAATGGACCTTATAGATATCTCTACTGGAAAATAAAAGTGTATGAGCCTTAAGAGGCACGGCTGTGATGTTGTTCCATGGTACTGAAGGCATTAAAATGATACATTTCTTTAGTGTATCCTGGCTGCATTTCTTTAATAGTCTATAGAATAAACTCTCTAGCTGACTTGACCCTGAGATTAGCTCTGCTCCTTAAAGCATGATGCTAATAACACTGCTGGTGGGGGTTCAATCCACTTATGGGACTTCAGAGTTGGACTTGGTGAGGCTTCTGGGTCTCTTCCAACTCAGAATAGTCTATGATCTACTTTAGGTTACCATACTTATATTTGGAAAGAAATCACTGTCTTGAGGCCTATAGAACAGAGTCTTGGTTTGTGCTGGACTTTTCCACACATGGTTTGCTAATGCAAACAAAAGCTATGGATGTGACTTCTCTGTTCAAGATATTTGTATGGAGGCAAGAGTGGGAAAAAAATAGAGATTAAAGAATAATGCTTCAAAATATTAGATGTTAAAACTCATAATAGTTTAAATTGTATGAAATATTTTTTTATAAAATCGTAAGATATTTCTGAATTTTGTCTCTTAAAGACAACCAAAGAGTGTTGCCATTGCCAAAGTTAACTGGGACACTTTGTTGTGCTTTTAGGGACATAACAATTAGATGTAAAACCATAATCTTAAAGATTCAGTAATATGGGGTTTACATGAAAAAGGGGTTGAAATGCTTTTATTCACTAAATTAAGTACAATTCCAATGTGATAATGAATTCAGTAAAGATCTTTTTCACGAGCTGGTTTGGTATATCCCAGGTGAGATGTTCAGTGAGATTCCCAAGTAAAATATAAGGCTCTTGAAATTAACAGCAAATCCATATTTTATTATAAAATTAATATTTAAATTTTTAATAGAGAAAACTAAAATTGACAATTTAAGGTATTTCACAAGCCCTCTTTATTTCAGTTTTCTCTTGCTCATTGTAAGCTTGTATGATTGATGTTAATCAGCTCAGTAGCCTTCTCTTGGTTGTAGCAAATTTTGCACTAGCTTTTTTCACTGTGGAGTGTTTATTATTTTTCCCCCCCTAGAGAATGTGGAGGTTTGTGTGGTGGGTTTTTTAATTTTTTCTTTTTTTTAATTTTAAGTTTGTTCGGGGTTTTTTTTGTCTGTGTTTTTTCTTTTTGTTTGCTTGCTTTATTGTTACTTCTATTGTTGTTGTTGTTGTTGTTGTTGTTGTTGTTGTTGCTGCTGCTGCTGCTGAATATTCTTACCACCAATTGCTTTGCTTGCTTCTAGAAGTGATGAGATTCAGACTGTGGTGTTAAGGATGCATTGGCTTCCTACATCCAGGGAACTTTCCGTAACCTCCTGTTTTCAGAGATACATGGCATGGAGTCAAACAGCTCTTCTGTGGCTCTTTGAATGCAAAATTCTGCTGCAGTCCTTTCATCAGCTTGGCATAATGTTCAGGCACACTTGCCTGTCTTGTCAGTTGTTTGAGAAGGTGCATAAGAACTTGTTTTTTAATAGGGAAATATTTTACTGTTTACATTCTATTTTTGCCCTTTTTTATGTTCTTTGAATGTAAAGGTGAATTTTCAAAAATGCAGGTTGAAGGAAAGAAGACAAGAAAGGTCCTCAGAATCGTATTTCACAGTCCTTGAGTATTTTGATGCTAGTGTTATTGTCTCTTTTGAAACAGAAGTTTGCTTTTATTTACAAGTCTCCTGAAATTGTTCAGTTTTCTTCATATTTCAGTTAATAAATTAAGCATCCCTACTCTCCCAAACCTGTCTCTTATGATACTCTCCATATATGTAATATTCAGTAAAAGTCTGTCTTCCACTGTTTGCTAAATGTATTCAGTGTTTGAATCAATATTGAAGTTTGCTATGAACAGTTGTGGTCAAGTTTATGATAAATTATCTTTTCAGCAATGTTATTAAATGTAGCGTTCAGACTATTTGCCAATTAATATGCTGTCATCTTGGAGGAATTTGTGTGAAACTGGATTACACTTGCACAAAGAATTCCTGTAGTTTCTTCAGGATACAGAAAATTACATTTAGGATTAATCTTCTTTTCTCTCCACTTCTTTCCCCTCCCCCAACAACTTTTTTCCTTTCTCCTTCTTCTCTGTTGATATACTCATTATTTTCTGAATGAATGCCAACACCGTAGCAGATTTTTCAAAGACTCTCATTGTAGCAGACATTTTGAGCTATGGCTTTGACAGATTGCACATTTTGAAAGTGCGATACTGTAGCAAGCTTTTTAGTAAATTTGGCAGACTACATACTGTCTTGAAATCCACTGATGAAAAGTGAAAAATCTATTAGATGTAGGTTGGCAGGATACATGTGACCTGCTGACAGGCTGTGTACATTTTTTATTCAATTCTAGGAGCAAGGAATCCAATTCTTAGGGGTTTATGAAAAATTGCAGTAAATGTCACTTACAGAATGAAAAAACCTCTTGGAAGATTTAGATTGAAGAGATGACTAAAAAAAGGTATTGCAAAAGTCTTTGTCTTACATACAAGGATTTTACTTAAATTATAAGCACTGAGTTATGAACTTGCTGGACAGCTGGGTGCAGAGAGTGGTGGTGCTACATCCATTTGGTGACCAGTCACGAGTGGTGATCCCCATGAATCTGTGTAGGACCCAGTCCTGTTTAATGTCTTTATCAATGATCTGGATGAGGGGATTGAGTCTACCATTAGCAAATTTGCACAACACCAAGGTAGGGGGGATTGTTGATCTGCTGGAGGGTAGGAGGGCTCTGTAGTGGGATCTTGACAGACTGGATTGATGGGCCAAATCCAATATGAGGTTTAACAGGACCAAGTGCTGACTTGTGCCCTTTGGCCACCCAACCTGCTGCAGGGCTGGGGACAGAGTGACTGGATGGTGACTAGAGAGGGACCTGGGGGTGCTGACTGACAGCAGCTGGATATAAGTCAGTGTGTGCTGACCAGGCCAAGAGGCCCAGTGGCATCCTGGCTTGTATCAGGAATAGTGTGGCCAACAGAAGGGATTCTTCCCCTGTACTCAGCACTTGTTAGCCAGGACCTTGAGTACTGTGTCCAGTTCTGGGTCCCCCAATTTAGGAAGGATGTTAAGATGATGGAGCACACCAGAGAAAGGTAAAAAGGCTGGTGACAAGTCAGGAATAGAAGTCTGATGAGGAGGGGCTGAGAGAACTGGGGTTGTTTAGCCTGGAGAAAAGGAGGCTCAGGGGAGACCTTATTGCTCTCTACAACTGCCTGAAAGGAGGTGGTAGCCAGATGAGCATTGGTCTCTTCTTACAGGCAACCAGTGACAGGTTAAGAGGACACAGTCTTAAGCTCTACACAGGGAGGTTTAGGGTGGACATTAGGAAAAGGTGCTTCACAGAGAGGGTTATTAGGCATTGGAATAAGCTGCCCAGGTAGCTGATGGAGTCACCGTCCCTAGAGGTGTTTAAGAAAAGACTGATGTGCTACTCAGTGCCATGGTCTGGTTGACAAGGTGGTATTAGGTCACAGGTAGGACTTGATGATCTCAAAGATCTTTTCCAACCTAACTGATTGTGTGATTCTGTGATTCTGTGAGATGATCTGTAGATAATAGATAGGAAACATGATAGTAGTGTATGTTATAGGGCTAAAGAGCTGCTTGGATGATGCCCTGTTCTTGAAGAAAGAATTTGCAAACAGAAAATTCTTTCATTTTCCAGTGCTTAAAATATAGCTTACACTTGGAATTTCAACTCTCCATTTCTGATGTTGGGGCTGGGATACTCAGCATTCCATGATTACTCTGCAGGAAAGAGCTCAGCTTCCCAAAGCAGAAGTTCTACAACAGTTTATTTGCAGGCAGAATGCTGCTCTGAGGAATTTCCTTTGTGGCTTTGAAACCTGTTACCCTTGGTGGCTTCTCAAAAAGTATATCTGTTGTACACATTTTTGTATGAAAGGGTTAATACCCAGTGCATTCAGACACCAGAAGCACCCTGTGTGTGTGCCTGTGGTTAACCTGCAGTATCATGAGTTTAGTTTGAGTACTCAGATCATGAATCTGGCAAAGGGGTGACAGGACCTTGCTCTGCATCCTTGACAACATATTTTCACTTCACCTCCACCTTTGTACTGGAATTGCCTTTTGGCAGCCTATGGTTAGTTGAACCAAACTGCTAATCTAGCTCAAATCTAGTAAAAGTGCAAAACAAAAAAGAAGTTAGCTCACAGCTGGATTGGGAGGCTCAGTGGGCACGTGGATAGCAGTACTTGGGCAAGAAGAGGAGGAAATCTACTGTTAGGGAAGACAAAGAGTGGAACTACATTTCTGTTAGTGGCTTAATTTTGCAGATTTCTTTAATTCTGTGACATGTACTCATCAGAGAAATAATTGGCTTCCTAATTTTTACCAAAACGGTTGTAGGACTTAGATGATATTCAAACAATCACATGTAAAAGTGGAGGCATCTACATTACACTTCACTGAAGTGTAAGTGCATCCTAACAATTGGTTTTTCATTCCCCTCATAAAAGTCCTACCCTGCCTGATAATAGTAGTGAAATATTAAAACAGATCTTACCAAAACAGATAAATTTTCTATCAAATTTTCTTTCTGTATGTTCACAATTTTGCATTGCAATAAGAATGTACTGTTCTATTATTTTAATATTCTGTATTTCCATTGAAAATATGTAGTCTTAGCACTGGCCCTGTTGTGATGCACTAGTAAAAAAAGACATAAAAAACTTTACTTACTACTTTCTGATTAACATTTGCACAGGCAGGCTAAAGCAGATGTGTTTCCTTTCTTTGCAAGTTTTAGGGATATTAAACTGGAAAGAGGATTGATAATGAAATGGTGAAGCAGACTGTTTAACAAGTGACAGGACTATAAAAAATTTTAAAACTCAAAACTACTGATTTTGGAGTCCATAACTTGGGTTTTAATATTCAAAGCTGATTCCCACTTCTAATACTAATTTTGTCTCAAAATATGATATAATGAATGCATTTCTCAGATCAGAAACAGGATGTAGGAATTATGATTCCCAGCAAATTCTCTAAGTTAAAGCCTTGGGCTCTTCTTTCTAAGACTTGAATAAGAGACCTTAGACTCTTTTATGGAGACCTACTCTGTTTTAGAAAGAAAACACTGGCACTGAATATAGTCCATAACTTAAAATGTCACAGGAAGTTGCAGATAGAAATGTTCTAGGGGACTGAAGGTGTTTATAATTTCTCTGAGTGAAAGAGAGAAATTAAAGACTTACAAAGATGCTTATAATGAGATTCATACTGATTTTTACATATGAGACGTGGCCAACTGCTGATACTCAGTGTGAATCTCTCCTATGAGGCACTTGCACACAGCAGATAGATATCCAAGAGAAATGTTGCGCAATTGTAGACAATCAAACAAATCTTGGCCATGAGGAAAGGATCTGCAGATGCAAGGGAAGGTCCCCTTGCCAGCACAGATATCCTCCCATCTCACCCCAACCCTGCATCAGAAGCTGTGTGACAAACATGGGTCAGGCAGCCTGGTGCTGATGTCTGAGCACACTGGAGAAAGAAAATTAAAAATAGATGATACAGAAGGAAAGAGGATGGGAGCAAGGGGTGTTGGGAGATGAAGGTGAGCAGATGCTAGTAGGGAATTTGGAGAGCCTGGGGTATAGTGAAAGGAGTATGCCTGTAAGAGCAGAGAAGGAAGTATTTGGTGTTTGGCATTCTTCACCTTGAAATACAGGGGTGTCTGAGTTGTGGATAACTGTACAGAGGTTAGAGAGATACTAAAGTGGTGAGATTCATAAGGCTGGGTCTGACAGGGTAGATGGTAGCACACAATCAACTATAAAAATCAAGATGGCATTTCCTTTTGTGTTAAAGGATATATGTATAAAGAGTTAAGATGATATTTTCTGTGTTTGCTATAAACAGCATAGTATTTTTCTGTGAACCTCCAGTGTATTCTATTGTGAAGGGCAGCATATCAGACAAAATACAACATTTTTTGTTTTGCTCCACTATGTCAGCTCCCAGTTTAAGTACTAATTTAGAATAATGTACTACCCATCAATCACAACCTCCATGTCTTCCTACTTTCCTTTGTTGTCATCTTCAGTCTTAAGCTAGCATGTTCCAAATATGTGTCAGTCTTTAATCAGTGTAGCCAGAATGGCATCCAACCTTTTGCAAGTTCTTGTGTACTTTTTCTGAACCGACATCTGATCTGTCAGATTCACACCTCTTGAAAATGTGAAGATGTAGGCAACAGGGTTAGTATAAGAATTATGTAATTGTGAGACAAAATGTATAAATGCTTTTCAGTAAATTCCTTTTCTTAATACCATATATAATAATACTGCCATTTCATCATTTCTAGTAAATGTGTGTTTTAAAAAAATAGTTCCTCAAATTAAAATCATTCTCCCAATAAATACATAAATAAATACATAAAATTACCATCCTTGGGACTGAAGGCACTATCTTTGGGAAAAAGAAAATCACATTGATTGCAGGTCCTTATTTGTAAGGCACAAGAGAATTGTGAACTGTAAGGGGTGACTTTCAAAAGGAGAAAAAAGAAACTTTTTTTTCTCCTTTCAAAAGGAGAAAAAAAAAGGAGGAAAAAAGGAAAAAGAAATGCAGAAACACAGATTTCTTACTAGTGGTCTTTGTTGCTCTCCTTTTTTTTCTTTTTTTAATTAAAAAAAGTATTGTTTCCTCTTTGAATGCACACTAATATATTTTACTGAGCTACAAAACTACTTTCTTCAGATCACTGGGGAAGAATTGAAATTCTTGCAGATGCCTGTGATCAAACTACTTAGAGAAAGAATTGAAAATGCCTTGCCAGCTGCATGCATTGTATTAAATTCAAATGTACAATATCTTTGGACTAATCAGTTTTGCCCTTGTGTGACATATACAGAGGAATCTGTGCAGACAGACTGCACTAAAATATATTAGGGACTGAGATGAAGCAGGCATCCACCAGTGACTAAGGGCTAAAATTGCCCTGTGAACTGATCACTTGCTCTCAGGTCACAGTTCAGAAATATGAAGTCCCTAATCAAGGCTTGTTGTGTCTCAGAGATAGTGACAGGTGAGAGTAAACTATGCATAAGTCCTGGGAAGACCTTGATTTGTCAAGCAAAAGAATGACATACTGAAGATGATGAGTTCAGTTTATAGTAAAGAAACACTGAGTAGCATAATGGTTAGAGTACTTTTTCAGCAGGGCAAGATCTAGGACTAAAATCATAACTTTTGTTAAAGACATATGAATCCTGAACTCCCACTTCACAAAAGAATGCCATGAACTGTATCAGGGTACAAGCAAGTCTAAGCTGGCAGGGTGAACAACTTCACCTGTGACAAAGGGTACAGAAGGAATGATCAGCTGAGACCCTGAAGAGAAACAAGTTGAAACCTAAGTCTGGACACTGATGGGAATGTTAGAGAGTGAGGAGAAGGGATGCTGCTGGTGTTGCCTATGTGTTCTGTGTTAAGGACTTACAGAAGGGGTACATCAGCAGCACTGAAAACAGGATCACACCCTACCACAGAAAATCCACAAAGAAATGGTTTGATTTTATTAATATAAGAATGTCACTTGAAGTGTTTACTTACTCATTTACATGACTCTTGTCCTAATCAGAAGCCCTCTGAATTTGATGAGCTTTTCCATTTCCATTTACAGTGCAGTCTTAGGCTGTAAATTTAAAATTGCCTCTGCCTGTTTCAAAGAAGTGTTGTATTACATTTCAGACAATGTTTACTGGTGATGATATGAGTTGTCATTTTGATTACAAAAAGAGGCTCTGCAGGGAGTTGCTAATAGTAGCTCTAATAGAGAGTCAAACCATAAAAGACTAGAAGGACTCAATATAAATTATAACTGTGCTTTAATTTACTATTGCTGTCTTACAAAATGTTCTCTGAGGAATCTTTTAAAAACGAGTCATCCATACAGCTGTTTTTAAAGGAAAAGTGACTCTGGCAGAATGGCATTGTACCTGTGGACAATAAAAATATTATTTTCTTTTAATAATACAGTGCAAAATAAAATATTTGAAATACCAGATAATATATTTAAAATTGAAAGACTGTGAGTCTAATTCCTTTTCTCAGCAAAATGTGGTCCCTTCATTTATTGCATCTGAGAGCAATACAGTGTTAACCCCAGGCAGCATCAGCCATAAAGTTAAAGTGACAGCACTATGTTCCTCAAGGGAGAATGGGAAGATGCTTCTTACATTTGCATCAAAGATCAAAGCACAGTTTGGGATAGGTGCTGGCTGAATGTACAAAATTCAAAGGACATTTAAGGCTAATAGCTCTAATTAGCTCCAGACTGCTTTAGTGGCAGAATAAGAATTTCATACAACATAATATAAAGAAGGGAGTCTCTGTAGCTGAAATGAAAAAAAAATCTGATTTCAGACAAAAATTTACCAGCTTTTTTGTTTGTGTTGCTATTTTTTATTATCTACTATGGAATAAGGTTAAAACCAAGATTTTTTTTTGTTGTTTGGTTTGTTGTGGGGTTTTTGGTCAATATATACTTCTCACCTTTCAAAACAGTAACAGCAGTTTAAGACTATAGAAGCAATTTTCAGAGTATGGCAAGATGCCATATGCATTATCAGATAAGTGATAATTTGTCATAAATTAAGTCCTCTTCCTTTGTGTATGGCAGGAATAGGCAAATCAGATGCTGTCCACAGCTCATTAATAGTGGTCTGAGACCTTGGGCAACAGGAGTGCTTGCTGCAGTCTGTCATCCTGACTTTTTTTCTCTCTCCATGCACTAAGCAATATTTAGACTGCAATCAAGAAATCAGGCTGTTTTAAATCATCCTATTATCACATTTATTTCTTGAATTTAATTCCTGTGGTGAATTTAACTATCTGCTATTTTATGTAATTTCTTATATAAAGCCTCAATTTTAGAGGTTCCACAACTAGAAATAAACCACTTAAAATCACATGCACTAGCATGGTTAAAATGTTCCTTTGTTCCCATCTGCTGCTTACGCAATTTGAAATTCTGTATGCGGGAAGTAAGGCTATTCAATACCCTGTGAATTAACACAGAAGATTGACCCAAAGTGATATTATATTTTTCCTGTAATTGCAATGCATAAAGAAAAAAAAAAAAAAGAAAAAAAGAGGTTCAATGACTTCTTTGTTTTTGCTGTAGTTTAAAATTTGTCTTTTAAAATAATAAAAAAAAATCTGCTTAGAGAAGTGACGAGAAAAGGTATCAGTTGTGACCAGAGTGTAAGAACTGTAATATAATATATCTAAAAACTTATTTGTCTTTCTCTATTGGCTAACATCTGATTTGCCTTTTTCTATTGGTAAGCTTTCTTAAGCTCTGAGCTCAAGCCAACGAATCCTTTAGGGATGGACAGATATGCCTAAAAAGGCAACCTGAAGCCAGATGGCCCTGGGGATGTTGTGAAATGAGTACACATTTCAAAAGAGAAGCCCAAATAAAAAGAAAAAAATATGCATGTTTTGCATTGCTCTTTGAGTTGGCATACCCAGCCTGGAAGCACTGAGCTGCTTAGGCATTTTGAGGGTGGACAAATGAAATTACACATACAATGAGCTGGGATTCTTGGTCTATAAGGTTTTCCAAATGCCTCTTGAAACAAAGGGGATATTTTGCATATTAAATAAATTTTCCCTGTAGAATCAATAAGCCCATGGTAAAATATGGGGCTGGTGTGGAGAGGCAGCAGCAGCAGTATACAGCAATCTTGTACCAGACTTGAGAATTCAGTAAAGGAGTTACTCTGAGAGACTTGAGATGTCCAACAGACCAATCCCCATTTCTTGCTGTTTCTTGAATTCTGGAACAGGGTATTTTCATATCTCAACATAGGCTCTGTGATACTTTGCAGCAGGCTTTGAGGGTAAGCACTGGATGCTAAATTATGAACACTAAAAATATGGCTACTGAAAAGAGTAGTTTTTGGACCTTTCTTGCTCACCTCATTAAAAGCTGTACAGATATTGGAACATTGCTCTTAGGGGAGATCTGAAGGTGTGCATGAATCTTTTAATTAACAATTTAAAAGAAAAATTATTCTCTCTGCGCATATCAGCTTATTCTTAAAATGGTGATCAAAATGATATGCAAGCTACAAAAAAACCAAGTCTGAAGGCTGGCATAACATGTTATACCTGTGGTTAGATTTCAGATATTTTCTGTATGCAATTAAAATACATTATATCTTTGTACAAGAGCTTATTTAAGAAGTCTGGCATGAAGAAATTATTTGAGGGATTTGACTTTACCATATTATGCATTTGGAAAGTTCCTGTTAAAATGGGTGTCCAGAATTAACAATAGTTTTGCCTTTTAAAAGAAGAATTCCAGATGTAACTGCAATAATGAAATCTAATGCATTTTTACAGAAAATCCCCTGTGTTTTTTATCAATTCAATTCAATTCAATTCAATTCAATTCAATTCAATTCAATTCAATTCAATTCAATTCAATTCAATTCAACTCAATTCATCCCAATGAATTTTTACACTAAGAATGCTGTTTTAAAAATATTGCCTTTATAAGTATTGTCAGAAAAGAAAGTACTGATGTAGAACTTGGGAATAGTGCCTTGCTATTTATTGATATGAGATGCTTCAAACTTTCTTATAAAATAATGTCTCTTTCCTGATGTACATATCTTGAATTTCCAGACTCAGTTATTACTTAGGGATGGATCAGCCACCCGTTGCCTTGAGTGTCCTTTTCTCTTTTATCTTTTCAAGGTGACTTTAGTAGTTATGTCTCACGACACAGCAGGAGCAGAGAGCAACAGGGGGGAAAGAATATCAGACAGCCTGCAAATATCTGGGCCATAAGCACAATTTGATATGTCACTAGGTACTAACGGGCTGTTAAATTTTAGGGACAGCCAGGAGCTAACTTCACCTAGTGGGTATGTATTAGTACTTCAGTGCATGGACATGGAAACGAAAATGGTTATGTTTCTCTCCACACCAAGTACAATTATTCACATGAAATAAATAAAAAAAAAAATCTTTAATCAAAGCCATCTAGACACTATATTAAGTACTGAAAGTATGTTTCCTAATTGTAGCAGCTGTAATGAACTCCTAGGCTAAGAAAGTGACTGTGGAGAGTTTAAGTTCTGTATCTGCTGAATGCCTACTTGTAGTTTAAGAGGAGAGTTCAATTCCCAGCTGTCACATAGGGACATGCTGGAGTAATATCACAGACTCTTGCTCTTTTTCCTGTCTCTACTACCCCTCAGAATCTAAAAACTTTTTATTAACAAAACAAGAAATTTTAATGAGGAGCTGTTTTAGCATAAGAAATATGGGTCAAGATGCAATAGGGCTTAGATAATTACTTTCAGTAAAGCACTCTGGCTGTTTTTGCTCTGAAACCACTTATGACTAAGAACTGGCCTCTGTGTGAAGTAGAAGAGCCCTGCTGATAGTGGATTGATGTTCTCCACAGGAATGTGAGCTGCAGAGTTTTGGCAATGAGAGCAGCTGCCATTGTGGCCTTTTTTCCCCCTTTTCCTCTGTGTCTGTGTCCCAAGAGTCTAGCTAATAAATTAGAAGCTGTGATTTGTATTCAAATTGGAGATGGAAGAATATCTACTAACTTTCAATTTAATTGCTTAAGTTGCTGAGTGGGTTGTGTTTGAGGTGTTTGTTGCATTGCAGAGTGATGGTTCTGAAGCTAGCAGAATGCTTGTACCACTTAGACACTGCATGTTTTGCTCAGAGGGGGAAGCCTGAATGTATTGATTTATTCCTATGTTTGGAATACAATGAATGAAAATTACCTTATGCATTCTGGGATCTAGGCCTGAACTGAGCAGAGTGGAGGAACTGTAATGAATGCAAGAAAAATACAGTCTGTTAATGATTCAGTTTAAAAAGAGAATGGAAATATCTTTTGTCAGTTGACAGAAGTGTCTGAACTCTTATTGGTATTAGTTTAGATTCAGTAGAAAAATTATCCTATGAACAGCTGGGAGGTTAGTTTACCATTGTTTACTCTTGGCTTTCTTGACTTCTATGGAGCAAATAGGCAAAGGGAGGAATTGAACTTGTTTGAAAAATTGAATCAATTAACACTGATAGAGTGAATACTTGTCTTGCCAAAAGTGTATTTATAGCTCTGTTTCAAATAGGAACGATGAGAAATTCATCAAAATGAAAGTGGTGACTTGAATAGATATAATGATAAGGATGTTCCATTTCATATACAGTTCCATTACATTTTAGATTTATGGATGTTTTATGTTTTCACTGCTTGTGGAAATGAGACAAGAAAAACTCCTGTCTGTATTTTGCTCACCTAACTGAATTGGCAGTAAACAGAAACCCACTTCTGCTGATTTGCCTAAAGGTTGTGAATTCAGTAGAGAAGGCTTGTGGTGGTGTTTCCACAGACAAGAATGCATGTTGCTTACACTACAGGTGGAAATGGATCTCTTCTCTGGGTTAACCACATGATTCATTAAATGTAGGCAAACACTAGAGGAAACCAGAAGAACAGGGCTTCTTTACTGGCTTTTTAAAACTACTATATGAATGTCCTTTAAATCCTCCCCAGGGATTTGTAAGCACATGCCAGAAAAAAGCAGCTGACCTTAGGAAGAAAATTCTCCCTTGTGCATCTGCTTGAGCTATAGGTTTATGGCAGTACTGAGCTGTGGAAATCAATCTTTTGTAATCTCTGCCCTTTATGCTTTACTCAGAGGGCTGCTGTTGCATCTATAAACAATCCTTTTGTGGATCTGTTTGAAGATAAAAGAGGCTGGCATGCAAAAAAGCTTTGACATGCTCTCTAGTTACTTATCCAAAAGTGAATACCCAAAACCTGGTTTTGGGTTCATCTGATTGATTTAGATGTTTTTTACTCTAAAATGCTGTTAATGCAGATTGCATTTTCAAGACAAGGCTTATAGTACAGGCAAGACTTAAAATTTTATGTTGCCTATAAAATCTTATCAGAATAAACCTGTCCAACTATCCTGTAAGCAAGGGCCCAGTGTATAGAGGTAACACAAATGCAATATAAAAACCTGCAGGTAGAGCTGTTTATGTCTGTGTACTGTACTTCCCCAAAGCTGTCCAAGACAGGGGAGAGGAAGGGTTGGTAATATTTTGTCATAATGACTGTATATTTTTAAGTTTTTACAGCTTCAGGTATGTTAACTAATTGAAAACTAGCAATCCTAGATTGACAAAAAAAAAAAAAACCCAACACCAAACATCTGTTACTGTGGTTCCCTTTCCAGAAATGGTTACATTATATGTAATGGTACATATATGTAATCTTTTTTTTTCTTTGTTAACAGCATTTATTTTGAAGTCTTGTTAATTTGCCTCATTGTGATCCCTCCTCCTTTAGCCAGGTGGAACTGCTTCTGCATTTTGCCTTTTCTCTGTTTCTTTGGAAGAGCAGAAGTTTTCCATATGTATCTAGGTGACAAGCCATGGATGAAAGACATTTTTTTATTACTTTAAAAACATCTTTATGGTTCCTTATCTTTAGGGACAAGATTGTCTTTGCAGCAGACCACAGAGAGCTGAAGAGCCCTATGACTTAATATGGGGAGGGGAGAGGACTATTACACTTCAGAAGTATGGTCCTCCCACTGTGGGTGAAGGGCAGGGGGCCCCTTATCTTGCAGTTTTAATGCTAATTGAACTGACCTTCTGATAAGTGTACTTCCCTTGTGGTTTTTTTTTTCAAAGCTGGATCCATTTGGAGACAGCATTTGCTATTTTACTGGGGCGATAGGGACTTCTAATGGTGCAGAAATCCAACTTTTCTCCACCATTTCCTCTGAGACTCTTAGCTTGCCTGTTTGACTATTTTCAGAAAGCCTTTTGTTATCTTTTCCTAGCTTATGAAAACTTAGGAGGATATCTTGAAAGTTATGTTAACCTAGATTCTCTGATTTTACCACAGTTCCCTTCAGTGATCTTGCTTTTAAAACCTAAAGCAGCAAAACAATGAAGCTGTTTATTGCACCCCTTCCACTGGTGGGTAAGGACTGGAAGTGCCATGTAGACAAAGGCTGTTGTCTTCCATGGGTCACAGAACAGCTCAGTTTGAGGTAGAAATGGTGCTGTGAGTTACCTCGTTTCCAGCTTGATTCTTATCTGCTGTTTTAGGTACCACTGTTACTTTGGCACAGGTAAGGTCAGCATCCTTAGTTAAGTGGATGTCCTCAAGTTTCACCGACACTTGAGTTTGAAAGAGAATTTAATTTTGCAAAGGTTTTTTAATAAATTGAGTGATTGGTGTAAAAACAAGATCAGAATTCTTTACTAGAAAAGAAGGAAAAAAGAAACAAAGGTGTCTTTAAGGCTGACATAATGAAAAAGATAATGTAGAAAAATGGTAAGTACAGTGCTTACTACAGTGAGGATCCAAATTATCCAGGCTGATGAACTGACTTAAACTACATTCTTTGCTCTCTGAAAGTATATTGACATCATGCATTTGTTTCTATTATCCTAGGTCCTAAAAAGAGCTCTGTAGAAGTAATTGGATTTGCCATTGTTAGGATGGCAGCAGCACTATCACCCTGTGTAACTATTGTGTTTAGCTAAGGTTACCATTTTGTGACGATGGACCTTCTTCATCCATGGTATTCTTCACAGCAGGCAGTTCTACCAACTCTGATCTCAGCTTCCATTCCAGTTGTATTCATTCCCCTCTTTCACCTTGTCACAAACAAACCAGAGTTCCTCACATACCACTTGGGTAGTTGCCTTTCAGAGAAAAGTATTGCAGAGGCATTCTAAACTTGGACAAGAAATACTTGTTTGATGAGAGATCTGAAATTAAAAGTACAGCTTACAGAATTTAAAAGAAATTTTTTAGGAACTATGGTTCAAAAATATTTGGTTTATTTCCTTGCTTTTAACATTCTTAGGAAGCATGAGAATGGCCAGTGGTCACATAGCTTATTTGGATGCAGTGAGCTCTGCAATAGCAGTGATGCAAACATTGGAGTCCTCCAAAAAAACCCAGGAGTTGTATCTGATTGGAGCAGCTGAAATAGTAATGGGCAGCTGAAAGCAACTGGATAGGGTAGAGAGAATTTACAAAGAACACGCTCTCCAGATCTTCCTTGGATGCAATGAATTGTAGGCCAATATTAATGTCATAAGCAGGTCCATATTATAGAAACTATCTGTGAGTCTATTTGTGTGCAGGCAATTATCTGCTAAAATTGAAATATTTATAGAAGCTACAAAATGACTTCATAAAACTTCTTGTTAAGTATATATGGGTGACTGTTCTAGGTTAGCTAGCTCTAGGGATATTTAAATATCAGATCTCTCTAAGATGTTGGAATTAGCGGGTTCTGCTGATTACAGTTCTGTGTAAAGTTTCCAGGAGGCTTGATATTACCCTGAAAAAAATTGGAACTTCAGCTCTAGCTTTCAGCTACAACAAGAAGGATGTTATTGAGCTATTAAGATAAATTGCAGAAAAAAAGTACCTTTAAGTATTTGATTTTGGTTTGTAATTGAATCTCACAAACTCTGCAGAAGCTCGTTTAGCTTTTGCCTTGACCTTTCTGAATATTTAATATAAGTATTGTTTTAATGGCATACACACCTGAAATAACTATTTAGAGCCCTCATTATTCAGAGACTATATACTGTACAGTTACATCTGGTAATAGAAGACAACTGTAAAGTGCTTTAGACAAACATGCTTTGCTTTGCTGTTGACATAAAAAAGAGAAACATACGGAACTTGGTGTTCCTAATGGAATGTATTGGTCTGCAAATAGAAATGCAAAATGGAGAAATCCAAGAGGTTAATTTCCATTCTACATTGTGAAATTAGAAATATGCTGATCTGAATAGGAACTGTAAAAATGCATAATGTCTTTTGACAGAGTTCATAAATCATGGACTTTTCAAGGATATTAGAACAAATTCCATCCACATTAGCAGAGCTGTTTTTAAAGTACTTTTGTTAACTAATGACTTATGATATGTTTTGAAAAATATGGTCTCTTTTCTCAAATTATTCAAGTTATTTAAAAAACTTAATTTCATACTCAAATTTTTTAATGCAGTGGTTCTAAATTTATTGATACATAAACTGCAATGCTTTTAAAATCAGGATGAAATGCTGAAGATAAAACCTGTGTATGCACTGGTATTATTATACTGTCCACTAGACAGTGAAACAGAGATGTAACCCCAGCAATTAATGTGTTTTTTTCTGTAATTAATTATGTGCCTTGCTGTGATTTTTTTTGTGT
The DNA here is from genome assembly GCF_901933205.1 of Camarhynchus parvulus. Lineage (NCBI taxonomy): Eukaryota > Metazoa > Chordata > Aves > Passeriformes > Thraupidae > Camarhynchus > Camarhynchus parvulus. Next base: position 51,232,597 of record NC_044586.1, read on the forward strand.
GTCTAGGTTTAAAAACATTTTCAGATAAATTATCTTGGAAAGGCTTTATAAAAAGTTCTGACACTAATAATCTTGTTCAGAATCTTATGTTGATTAATATTTTCTGCAGAAACCTGTTAGTTAAGTGTCACTCAGCATTAATAAGAGTATCAAAGTTTTCTCCAATGATTGCATGGAACATCTTACATTTCTGAAGAGAAAAAGGCTAATGTTAAATGAGAAAAAGGCTTGCAATGTTTGTTCTTCAGAAAACAGAAAAGAGTTTTGGGTGTCCTGAAGGCCTACTGAAAATATTTCTTTTTATCTTAAAAATGAAAACTAAAAAAGCTTTTATGTGCATTGTAGGAAAGGACTCGATATTTCTTAAAACTCAATTTTTTTTTTCTGGCAGTTCATGTGTGTAATAATAAAGACTCCAGTCTAAAAATGAAGCTTTGCTAACAAAACAGGACTAAAATTTTAATTTTTAGTGGTAAAAGATAATAAAGGGAAAAAATTATTCATTTGAATGTCTATATTTATGAAGATGGCATTTATAGACTTTGATGTTTTTCCCAAAAATGTCAAAGCATTTTACAAGCACTCATATAACATAAGCTGCCAACTAAACACTGAAAAAACAAGAGTGTATTAGTACCTCTACTTTACAGAAAAATGAGAGAATAGCAGAGCAGACACTGATTTTCCTGGGCCTGCACACAAAATCACTGTCAGAGTAATGGAAATAACTAAAATTATTAATTTCTTGTCTTTGTTTTTGGGCATGAAACCATGGCTTCTCCAGTGTGATTGAAATGTGAGGTCAAATGTGGCAAATGAATGAAGAAAAAATAAATGTTGTTCATATTCCAAGATAGTGAAGTTTCACTTCAGGCAAAATGTATGTGAAAAATTATGTTTTATGATTGAAGTAGTCTATTTAGGGCTTTCTTGGGACTGGATTTGTGACAATGTGTTCAAAGCAATCCTTGAATTGCTGAAATTTGCTCTGAATAAAAAAAGTCCATACAACTATTTGTGAATAAAGTAGCCTAGAAGATTTTCCTGCATTTGAGATTTAGATTTATAAGACCATACTTGCTTCTCTTAACAAGAAGAGTCAAGGTAAAGCAGAACCATCTGCTGGCTAGAAAGAAAGGAATGTTTCAGCTGGCAGTGTTTATAAAGTTGGTGATCTACCTCCACAGTTTTGTGTCCTCTCTTAGCCCACAGCTTTGTTTCTAAACACCCTTAGGTGAGGGATAGGATCTCAGGCTCAGAAAAAGGAGCTGGGGAACATTGTCTTGGTGATGTAGGCAGGAACCTGAGCAGATGTGGGAGTCTCTGCTCTGCCTCTTTATTGCATGATCTAGACCAATGCTTACCTGTATTTCCAGGAAAAAGAGGAGAAAGAGCAAAGGAAAGGACTCTCTTTTCCCATTACCCCCTTATGCATCCGTCTCTGGGTCATTTCATAAGGAAAGTTTATCCCAGGAGAAGCTTCTTGTTTAATGCAGATATTGATAGATGCAGATATTGGTGTGACAACAACAATGCAGACACAGATTTTAGCCACCTTGGTGGCTACAACCCTCAGATCGTGCCACTAGGAGGAGTTTTATTGTCAGTCTCAGTTATGTTGTGCAGTTATGTTATTCAAGGCATGTTACTATCTTGGCTGATAGATATCACCTACATCACATTTGTGGATATTTAATTTTTCCCACTCTCCTTAGCCATCAAGTCAAGCTTGCAGTCACTTTTTGCAAATATTTTTCAGCAAGTAGATCTTAAAAACCTCTTCTGATACTTAAATACATATTGCACAGGTCCTGGCATTCATCAGGAGGAAATGTGACCCTACTTCTTTTCGTGTCAAAAGAGAAAATTGCTTGAGTATCATGGAGCAGCAGCAGCTCACAAGAAAGTGTGTCCAGCTAGGCCAGAGTCTATCCTGTTGTCCTGTGTCACATTAATATTCCAAATAGAATAATCAACAAAATAGTCAACAGGAACTGTGAGTCTGAGAGTCAATATCCAAACCCTCACAATCCAAATGATCTCCCCTGCTGCATCCAGAATAAGTGATCCTGGTGGAGGCTACAGCCTGGTTGGTCTTTTTTTAGCTGTCTCCTCCAGACAGGTGACCCATTGCTGTTTCCAGTTTGATTTAGTGGATATTTAGGCACTTTCAGGACTTAGATCTGTTTTTACCTGTTTGTATGTCAGTGCATTCACATGCTTAAATTTCTCAGAAGAGGCTTCTGAAAGAGTTAAAGACACAGGAAAATGGAGATTTAGAGATTTTGTGACATTAAGCTTAACTTCAGTGCAGCATGAATGCTGTGTAATTGATTGTTACTGTTGACACATTATCTAATATGCACTGTTTTCCTTCTTTTTTAAATAGCTTAGAATATATTAAGTCCATAGTCTTGATAACTGAAAATATCCTTAGATTTAGGATTTTAAAATTACATTTAAATAGGAATATAAATTGTTTAGGGGGAAAGAGTTTTCTCAGATATTCTCTGATTATAGTTTATGACTTCTCTACCTTTCAAGCTGATTTTAATATTTTTCATTAAATTTGGTATAGTCTTTCTTCCCAAGAGACCTGCCTCTTCATTATAACCATTTCCATCAATGACAAGATCACAGAGCATTTTTAATGTTAAATAGGATAGAAGGATAGAAATTAGTACTTCAAGGGTGAAACTATTAGTATTTCTGAGTGCTTCTATGTATTCATCACTGCCTGATACAGATCAGTATTAATAATGGGACCAGCCAGACATAATCCATCTGCTGGATATTCCTTTTCTTTCTATGCAGTGACTGTCTTGTCTTCTTTCTCAGACAGTGCCTGCTCTGGTCTCCAGACAGGAAATCCAGACATGGCCATTCATCAATGCTGCTATAATCTGTCTGATTTTATTAGCTTTTGAATTTTATCACCAAAATGAAAAGGAAGGGGGGGAAAGGAGAACCCAGCAGTATGATTCTTCTATACCTATGAGTTCTCCTCAATACAGTGGATTCAGAACAGACAAAAATGTAAAAGGGAAAAGGTACCTGGCAAATTAACTACCCCCTGCTCCCTGCCTCTCTCATACCCATCCTCTACCCCCTCACCCCCCCCCCCCCCGCCATGTTATTTTTAAGAGGTTAATCACTTTTAATTATTTCTTCTTCAACAAATGCATGTGGTATACTGCAGTGGAGGTTTCTGGTTGATTGATAGTTTTCCTTTCTTTTAGATTTCATGGTGCATATTGAATATTCCCTGTTGTTATAGGGCCTGCCTAGGATTGGATCTTGTTTTGGAGAGCAGACATGAACAACCATTGGAAACTGAATTGTTTGGAGCTGCTTTATGGATTGAGGAATTCCAGTGCCAGTGGTCCTAGCTGAATAAATTCCAGTTGGAATAACTGGTTGAGGCAAGAATGTTAAACTATGTAGAGACCAATAGAGAGAAAGGAGGAGTGGACTAAAGCCTTTGATTGTTTCTGGCAAAGTGGCATAAATTGTTTCAGCCCAGGGCACCAAAAGAGCAACTCACCGAAGACTAAATTAATGTTTTAGTTGTCTTTATCCCCATTACTAAGTTTCTAGTGAGACAGAGAGGGTAAAATTTAGGTTGTGAAAAAGTATCTATCTTGGAGCTGTGTGCAAATGATTAGATTTTCTCAAGGAGAACAAGCTGTTTGCAGGCTCCTTTGGATATCCTGCTGTGACAGTCTAGCTGAAAGATGAATGTGGATTCATGGAAGTGTGGTGTGTGCATGCAAGGAAGGAATTCCCTACTTATTGTCCCCTGTGGGACTGGACAGAAGTGACAGAGTAGTTGCCTGCCTCCAGTTCTCCTCTCCATCCTGCTGCTGGGGAGGGAAAGGGGGAGAAGGGGGAGAAGTACCATTCCTAAGCCACAAGAAAGAAACAACAGAAGAGTAATAAATTAGCTTTCAAAACTATATTTATTTGGATCTCCCCTTGCAGGGTATTTGAGCACCAGCCCAGTACACATCTGCTCATTTATGCAGAGGTTAGAAATGTCCACATTATTGAAACAGAATCTGGAAGAGACATTAAATTATTATCTTTAAAAAGAGGCAGATTAATTTTGGAACTTTCTTTATTTCATGATGAAATTAAAACATTCAAAAGTGAAATGATGTCAGTGGTATTTTTCCAGAAGGATATATAACAGTTTGTAGTAGCAGCATTGCTATGTGATTTGTTGGCTTTTATAAATTCACTTGGTATCATAGTTTTAAGTATCATTACTGTGGCTTTACTGATTTTGCACTTTGGCATGGCGTGTGGAACAAAGCAGTAAGTATTCTATCAGTAGAGATCAAAACAGCTTTTGTAGTATTTGATATGTCTAGAGTCTTGGTATGTCAGTAATTCTGTAGAGAAATGTCCATGGAAACATCTGTAAAGAGTCTAAAGGTTTGTGTTGGCATAAGTCTACAAGCACATGTATATAAGCCTTGCATAAAATGGAGCCTGTGAGAGAGAATTCTTTCTATAGTTTCAATTCCTCATATTTTGGAAAACCAAGAGCTGCTCCACTGCAGTTTATCAGAACTGGAAATACAGAAAGTATAGCTATTTGGCTGATCAGGATTTTCTTTCAAAAATCATACAGTTTGAAACTATGCCTTTTTACATTCATAACCTTGCCACCAATGGCTTGTGGGCTAAAACTTCTGTATACAGTGACTTTGTCCTCAAAATACCCATGCAGAAAGTAGGAAACTCATATTTGATCTTTTTGCCCTAAAGCGTTCAAAACACTTGTTCAAAACACACAAAAAGACAGTGTCCTCTGTCCTTCAGAAATTAACTCAAAATATCATGCTGCAATCTGTTCTCAGATTTTGCAGCCTCCACATCTCTTCTTGGAGCTAAGGAAGTAATTAAAGAAAAAAAAGAAGGTAAGATTCCATGGACAGGAAGACAAGCAGGAGAATAAAGTGAGTGCTTCTGCAAAAGACCACCTGGCTTTTAATTTGGTTGTCAGTGAAGTCTTGTATGGGTGAAGAGCAGTAGGTCACAGGTCTTGCCCCAAGGGTTGCTCCTCGTAACTGAAGTACCATCACTGCTTCAGCAGGTCCATTGTGAGAGGAACCAGTGCTTTCTAAGAAACCAAGTGTATCCAGGATGTGAGAAGTGTACTGTTATTCTGAAGTCAGGCATTGCATAAGAGTAACTGTTACTAAAAAAGGCTTTAGAACTATAAAAAATACATTATAGAATTACTAAAGGACATTTGAAGTAATTACTGCCTAAATTGTGGTTTTAAGCTATATGTAAAGGAAGTGGAAAGATCAAGGTATTACAGTGCACACCTTAAAAAATAGTTCTTAAAGAAACAGTTCTTAAAAAATATATTTTTTGTGCTTTTGTTGTTTTTCCTTTAAGCTAATTAAAAAAAACCTATTAATGTTCTTTATGGAAAATGGTATTTAAAACAACAGGAACCTCTAATCAAATCATATGGTCATTTAATGTATGAAGGAGTGTGTAAGACTGATTATTAACTTGAATTGCATAGGTGGTTTCTCAAGGTATTTTTCCAGTTTAAGAAAATGCCTGGTTGTAGTGGTTGAACATTGGTAGGCTGCCAGATGCCCACCTAGCTTCTGCTTTCTCATTTCCTGTCCTCTTATTTCCCTCCTTCTAAAGGACAGAGGAAGAAAAGCAGATGGAAAAGCTTGTGGGTCAAAATGAAGACAAGGAAATCATTTACCAATCAGTTTCACAGCAAAAGAAACAACTTGGAGAAAAGCAATTTAATTTATTGCCATTTAAAATAAATTAGGATGGTGACAAATAAAACCCTTCCCTCCCCTCTCTGATATTTCCCCCAGGATTAACTCCTCTCCTTTGTTCCAAATCCTCAGTTTGTTTCCCCACTTGAGTGTCACAGAATGGGTGGCTCCTCGTGGCTGCTCCTTTCTTTTCACACTTTCCCTTATTCTATCATGGGTCCTCTCCAAAGGCTGCAGTCCTTCAGCAAACATCTGCCTTCTCTACTTTGGGGTCCTCCATGGGCTGCAGAGTGCATCCCTGTGCTCCACCATGGTCTTGTCCACAGCTACAGCAGAATGTCTGCCCCAGCACCTGCTGCCAGCACCTATGCACCTGTGCATTGGTAATCAGGAAGAAAGTGAGGACACACCTACATAAGAAGGTATATTTATAGAATCACAGAGTCACAGTGTCCCTGGGGCTGTCTGCCAGATTTTTGATTTTTTAACAGGAAAATGCTTGATCACATGAAGTTGCTAGAGTGAGGTCTCCTACCAGCAATTTAATCTGCAGCAATTCAAGATAAGACCTGAGTGTAGAAATGGGTGAGCATGAAAATGAAGGCAGTGAAATGCACATCTGGTAATTACTAGTGTACACACTAAGCATTGTGCGATAGATAGTCAAGCACCCACCAGTTTCTCTTCCAAAGAGATGAAGTCATGCACAAAGGCACTGTCTGGAACACTCCACTTCCAGTGTGGATGTAGGGTTCTCTACGGAGTGCTTAGCTCCCTGCCCATGCAGTTGGGATTGAGGATTGGAGCAAGCTTCTTTTCTGGTTAATATGTAATGTGGGCATAATGACCTAGAACAATTAGATAGCAGCAAATCAACTTCCAAGGATACCCTCTACCACCCTTAGAGGTAATGGTCACATTCTAGATCCAGCATTTCTTAGTGGAATCATGCTGCCCAACAAAGACTGCTCATGGAGTTCTCTTTCTGCTAGATAGTAGGAATAAAGAGAGAGCAATTATTTTTAGTCAGAAATCCTGATTCAAACATGCAGCTCTGAATCATGATTCTTTATTTCTGTCCTTTCCCAGACTTATATTATAAAATTATTCACTTTAATTTCTGGGGTTTTCGTGTTACTTTTAGCTTCCTACATACATAATTAGTGTCTTCATCTCCTTTTTAGGGCTTTCTTCAGGAAATTTTCAGCTTGAATGGCTTATTTTTGCTTAAGGCTACTTAACTGGGATATGGCTTTCCTTGTTTCAAGCTAGCTTGCTTAACAAAGGAATATAATTGATTTAGCCTACCTACATTCCAGTCAGAGATTAGACAGATGAGAAATTCTTACTAAAAGAAGAAATGAAGAGAAAGTAACTTAGGATGATTTAAAACGGGAAGGATGGAAATTAAATACATATGAATGGGCTGCTTTACTCCCTTGAGACAAGATTATTTACTTGTGTCAAACTGCAAGGAAATGTTTCTATGCTTGAAGATAGAGCAAAAACACATAGCAAAGAATGTTGCCTATATTCAAGATGCAGATTGCTCTAGTTAGTTGTTAGTTACTGTCTTACCTGTCAAAGTGATATGTACAGTACTGTTACAGTAGACTTTAATCCCTTCTACTCCCCAGATAAAACAACCTATGGTAAGGGGAATGTAAATATGTTGTAGCTGTATTGTTTCAGGAGCAAAAAATCTTACTACTCCCTAAACAAAAGAATTAAGTAACAAATTGGACTAAAAACTATGTCCTTCATATGAATATCTATTCCCACTTTAATGATGATTACCCCTTCACTGTAGTCTTAAAAGGTCAGAGTTGAAAAAGGGCAAGACTTTAAGGTCAACATTTCTTCCAGCAGATGAAATATGCATAGCTTGGCTGGCCTTTGCCCTGCAAATACAGAGAAGTTTAAAAAATGTCATCATTAAGTATGACAAATACCATTGATTTTTCTTGTTAGATGAACCATCTGCCTTTTTGATGCTAGGAAGAATTATGTCTACTTCTTGTCAGTAGCAATGGTGGTATTTGTTTTTTTTTTTTCACTTGAATGCTCAAAATTTTTTCTCATTGAAGGTCTGCATTCCTGGAGCACTAGAGGTTTCTGTAGCCTTGTGGCATGAACAAACCATCTGGCTTTGTGGTGGTAAAGGTTACTGCCCTCAGCTCCTTGTTTTTCTGTCAAAGATTATTGTCCTCAGATCTGCCTGCATGCTGCTCATACAACCACTCCCATTTTTTCCCAGAAAAAATGAATCAGGCTAGCTTAAATAGTTAGAAATAATAGTTCTGCTGGGCTGCCTTCTTTTTTGATGAGTGGCTTTTGATGACTTTTAGAATCATAGCACCATTTAGGTTGCAGAACACCTTTAAGATCATCAAGTGAAACCATTAACACAGAACAGCCAAGTTCTCCACTAAACCAGGTCCCTAAATGCCACATCCACACATCTTTTTTCTACTTCCAGGCATGGTGACTGACTCTACTATTTCCCTGGGCAGTGACTACCTTTCCCTAAGGAAATTTTTTCTAAAATCCATTCTGACACCATTCTCCCCTGGTGCAACTTCAGGCCATTTCCTCTTGTGCTATTACTTGTTTCTTGGGAGAAGAGATGTACCACAACCTTCTTTCAGGTAACTGTAGAATGTCATGAGGTCTCCCCTCAGCTTCCTTTTCTTCAGGCTAAACAACCCCAGCTTCTTCAGCTGCTCCTCATAAGACTTATGCTCCAAACCCTTCACCAGCTCAATTGTCCTTCTCTGGTCATGCTTCCAGCACCTCAATGTGTTTCTTGTAGTGGGGGCCCCAAAACTGAACACAGGATTCAATGTGTGGCCTCACCAGTGCCGAGTACAGAGGGATGATCCCTGCCCTAATCCTGCTGGCCACACTATTTTTGATAGAAGCCTGGATTCTCTTAGCCTTCTTGGCCACTTGGGCACATACTGACTCATGTTCAGCCACTGTCAACCAGCACCCCCAGGTCCTTTTCCACTGGGAAGCTTTCCAGCCGCGCTTCCCCCAGGTTGTAGCTCTGAACAAGATTATTGTGATTGATGTGAGGGACCCATCACTTGGGTTTGTTGAACCTTGGCGCATCAGTCCAGCCTGTTCAGATCCCTTCCTACCATTCAGCACATCAGCACTCCTGCCCACCTTGATGTTGTCTGCAAACTGATTGAGGATATCCCAGATCTCATCCGAACCATCTATTAGTCTATTAAATGGGACTGGCCTGATACTGATCCCTGAGGAACATCATGAGTGACCATCTGCCAGCTGGATGTAACTCTATTCACTACCATTCTCTAGGCCTGGGTGTTCAATTTTTTTTACCTAGTGAAGTGTATTCCCATCTAAACCAAGAGCAGCCCGTTTCCCCAGGAGAATTCTGTGGGAAATGGTGTCAAAGGCTTTGTTAAATCCCAGGCAGACAAGATCTACAGACTTTAACTCATCCACTAAGCAGGTGAAGTAGGTCAAGCAGGACCTCCCTTCCTAAACCCATGCTGTCTGGACATGATCTGGTGTCCTACGTGTGCTGTGTGACCACACTCAAGGTGATCTGCCCCTGCAGACCTCCTCCTGCACTGAGGTCAGGCTGACAGGCCTATAGTTCCCCAGATCCTCCTTCAGACCCTTCTTGTAGATGGGTATCACATTTTATGATGTCTAGTCAACTAGAGGTCTCCAATTAGCCAGGACCACTGGTCAATAACAGAAAGGGGATTGGTGAGCACTTCCTCAGCTCACTAAGTACCCTGGGATGGATCCCTTCCAGCCCCAGACCTGTTGTATATAAAGGTGTAGCAGGTCATTGGCCGTGTACTCTTGTAATATGGAGGCTTTATTCTGCTCTCCATCACTGGTTTCCAGCTCAGGGGCCTGTGTACCCCCAGAACAATTGGTCTTGAAGTCTGAGGCAAAGAAGGCATTAAGTACCTCAGCCTTTTCCTGATCCTTTGTCACTATGTTTCCCCTTGTGTCAACAAAGGATGGAGATTCTCCTCAGCCCTCCTTTTGTTGCTGGTGTATTTATAGAAATCATTTTATTGTCTTTTTTGGCAGTGGCCAGTTTAAGTTCTACCTGGATTTCGGCCTTTTTGATTTGCTCACTGCATAACCTCACAATATCCTTTTTGTTAGGCTGAGTTGCCTTCCCCTTCTTCCAAGGGTCATAAACTCTCCTTTTTTTTCCTGCATTCCAGTCAAAACTTTCTGTTCAGCCAGATGAATCTTTGCAAAGAGCAGGTCTGTGCGTACCTGAGACAACCACAAGTGTACTTTACTCTTCCCCCAGAATTAAACTAGCTTGTTTCCTGTCAAAGAGTATTATAAGCTCTGGCTATTTACTTTATCTCTGCAATCTTGTTTTGGAGTATTTCTCTCAGAAAAAGAGGCACTGATGCACCTACAGTCTGTGTGATGTACATTTCCATTTCATAATTACTGGGTCAATCAACTGGAACTTGCATAAAGTATAAGCTGCTTTCTGAAGTGCATGGGCTTTTATGCATTCAGAACACTACAATGTGATTTATAACATTGAATTACTGTAACTTGCTCAAAATGGGTTTGAGAGTAAACAGATTGTTTGCTACATCTTATTAGCACAGTGGTCACTACTATCAAAGTAGTCTGGGTGTGTATAATTATGCCACAGTGGATAATGAATAGACCAAAAATAAATAGAGAATTTGATCAAATAAGCACTTTATGGAAATTTTTTCTGAAAGACTTTCCAGACTGCTGTGAGGCACTAAATTGTTCTGCCATTCTTGGCTTACAATATGCACGTACTACTCATATTTTCTCACTACTCTGTGAAGTATTGAAGTGGAAAAGTGAATTGAGCTGTCACAGTTCTTGGAGCACTTCTGCATTTGGGATGTGGCAGGGTGTTTAAGCAATCTCACTAAGTCAAGGACTAAACTACTGCTGGATTTCTCAATTCTAATTTTCTATTTATCTCAGTATTATAACTAATTTTAACCAAACTGTGAGTCAATTATATGCTTGTTGTAGACTTCTTGGCTCAGGCATTCTTAATATTTTATTGTATATTCAAAGATTATGTTAAATATTATGGAATTTTATCATTTATGAATGCATTTTTTTAGGGAGGAACTCTTTCATTAAATTAATTAAAATGATCAGAAATTCTTTCTCTTCTGTCAAATTCTGTCATTTGAACACCAAATCCTAATCATGCCAACCTTCGGGAATTGAAACTTTTGCCTGTCTTTTGTTTTTTTTGTCTTATATATTTTCTATTTTTGGTGATTGTTCTTAGCTTTAGTTCCCAAAGAACCTTTGTAAGCAAATGTATCTGACACCAGAGTAGTTTAAAAAAATCTCCTTGATTTCTGTACAAACATTTCACAGGTTTTCATACTCAGCAATTTGTCCATACAAGTATATAAGAAGTAGCTATGGGGCCCTGGATCTCAGGTTCTGGTCCAGCAGTGCTGTAGGGTCTTGGACCAAGACTCTGAAACACTGAATTTAGTAAAAGTTGGTAGCACTGTCTGCTCAGGATTTTCTTGTTGATGCGGAGTTTCCTTGTGTTTTCAGCCATCCCTTGACAAAGGGTTACAAAATGTAACTGTTCCATGTGAAAAATTATATATCTTTTATTGCACATCTCTTAGTCCAAGAAGTAATAACAGTGTTTTGTTTTTCACTGAACCACACATTTATCTAACCATAGAGTCAGTACTAAGGGAGCTCAAGGTCAGAATTTGGACAGAAATTTAAACAAGCCTTTCTAAGGTCTTTTTCTGAAAAGCAGAGTTTGTATTTTTACAGTCTACTCAGGATGATTGGGTTATATATTATGTATGCTGGTTCTTACATATCACTGATGCCTTGAAAGGCTGCCTAGAACAGGCTAGACAGAGTTAAAGGAATAAAGAAGGTATTTATTGGAAAGGCCTTCAGATGCCTTTGTCTTAGGCAGTACAAGGGCCCGTGGCTCCACCCAAGATGAATGATGGGTCACAGGTTTTCACACTTTTATAAGTTTTGATTTACATATTGGGGTTAATTGTCCAATTACAGCTTCAGATTATGATGTCCCATCCTCCCAGTTTGCTCTCCTCAGTTCGCTGCTGTTTATACTTTTTAGGCCTGAGGCTGCAATGGTGTCCTTGGTTCTTGGGCTGGAAAAGGATTGTTTTGTCTAACTAAACTGTGAAGAGAACTTGTTGACACTTTGTAAGAAGTTCAAAGTTACATACTGATGCAGCACAGAATCTGGAAAATATGAAAGCTAAAACTTAAGGCATCATCAAGTGAAGGTATGAAACCTCACTTTAGGTGGATTTCATAGAGCATTGCCTACATGATTTGGACATGCTCCAACTGGAATCAGAAAACCTGCCACCAACTGCTGTTCCATTCACACTTTTCAGACCATTACATGTTTGATTTAGCTTTAAGTTTGGATGCTCTGACTAATAAAATAGTTTTACGATTTTAAAAAATTTTGTAATTTTGTTTTCTTTTTTTTTTTTTTTTTTTGCATGGGCTCTCTGACCATGCTGCTTCATAAGATCACTGCTCCGAGGGTAACTATGAATGGAGGTTTGTGCAGATACACAACAGAGAAATGTAGATTCTTAGATTCTTCAATTCTCACTGAGCTTCTGTGCAAGTGATTCCACATAGCTGTATATACCCCTCATTTTGCTGTCACCTTTGAAATCCTGCTAGTGGCTGCAGGAACGGAGGCAGCTGTCTGCTTTGAGGAATGCTGCCCTGGACTACACAGAGGGATATATGAGAGTGCTCCAAGGCTTCTCAGTGAGTGCAGTTTTCGCTGTGACCCAGGGTTACTTGTGAATAGGTGGAACATGCCCATTGTTGTGTCAGTCCTCTTCCCTTCCCTGGTACAGAAGTGATCCTATCACTGGTTTCTAATCATACAGCCGCAACACAGGCTGTATCTGGTGCGCAGATGTCTTCCTTTCTGCCAGCCACTCAAAGCAGGAGAGGCAAGTAGGCAAACCAAAAGTTGGTCTGTACCTTACTATTCACTAGAAGACCTGAAGCGGGAATGCAGTGGGAAATCTATTTTAGCCAGCTGAATGTCATTCACCTCTCAGCAATACCTGTTAGGATCACCTGAATTCTCTGGCTGAAAGTAGTTTTAAGACTCTTAAGAGAATCTATATTCTTAAGGAACAAACTTCAGTTGTGGTAAAATCTTTGTGATGTATTATTAATTTCTGTTTAAAATGTCACTGAAAATTTGGATATACCATATCTAATGTTATTAGTAAGTAGGTAATTCTGTACCATGTGTCTGGGTAGTCCCATTTAAGACAACAGAGATACTCATATGACAATCTGATGCGCCTTCCTCTTTAGAGTGGCATTTTGATGTACTCAGGAGTCTCTCTGTGGGTTATACTAACAATTTTCTTTGATGATTTCAGAATATTAGCTTTTACTATTGTTAAGTATAAGGTTTTACTTCTAGAAGGGTTACTAGGATTATTTCACTTTGACACTTTACTGAGACTGCTAGAAACAAACTTGCGATAATTTTGTCTGCTCTAGAGTGTGACTTGAAGGAATCATAAGAAAGGGTTCAATTTTTTCCACTGGACAATTCTGCTTAATAATCTTTTGCCATTTCTATAATATAGTGTTTTATCATTGATTATTAAAATATTTTCAAGAAGACAAAATATATTTCTAATGGATTTATTATGTATTTTATTTAGGCAAAAGTAGCTGTAGAGCTCAATTAGTATGCTCAGATGCAATCTTAAACACTATAACTTCCCATAGTATCTGCAGTGCCTGTATTGCCCTGCAAGCTGAATTTTTTTAAGTGCTTGAACTCTTTTAATACAGATTTTATTGATGCAATTGAACTCAGGGTATAATTATATTTTAAGGTAAATTTTAAAGTGAACTGATGATTTGTGGTCAGGTATGATGATGAAAAAAGTGTGAATGGTTACAGATTTTGTCATATGTGAATTAAAATAGGTTTGTAAATGGTGTTGTAGTTGCACACAGATAAAGTCCAAAACAAAGACAAGTGTCCAGACCTTGCTTATCTCATGGAATCACAACAGCTTGATATATACAGGCTCCTAAATTAATATTTCCAAACAGTATAGGAATTGAAAGAGATATATTTTTTATCTAACTCTAAAAGAAAGTCCAAAAGAATGCCCAAACAACAGACACCTGTGTGATAGGGACATTTATTAAATATGATGAAGGTTTTAGGACTTGTTTGTATGCTTGATTTGGAATAAATGCATTTCTTTCTCAAGCAGACTGTGAGCCCATGCCTGCAGTCTTTTAAGAAGTGCATTTTTAGTAACTAGAACAAAAGATAAAAGCAAATGCTTGAAGAGCAAAGAGAAGTTTGATTTTTTTTTTGTAAACAACTTTTTGAGGTCATCTATCTATATGGCTTCAACAACCCTCTGTCCTTTTTTTCTGCAGTAGTCATGTGTGCTATCATCATCTCTGTGGATGTGAAAGGACTTAGGGCTGTGATCCTTTTCCACACCTTCCTTTACAGACTTTGAAAGTGGCATGCTAATAGTGCACTCATGAATAATAATGTACTGTAAATAATTAGATGGAGATAGGTAAATAACCTTTTACTCTCTGTTAATATGTGAAAACAGTAATCAAACACATGATGGTCCTCCTGCACACATGATGGACACATTTAGAAACATACCAGAGCAAGAATATGAGTTATTTGAATATAGAGGGAGTCACATGGCCACTTTGCATCAAAATAAAGCAACAAAATATAACATCTGCAGGTGTATGTATAGTGATTATAATGTGATAATAATGTGCAAGGCAGAAATGTTGGCGGTATCGTGCATGTAATGACAGTGTGATAGTCTGGTATGTATAAAGAGCCAAATGGTTTATGACCCACATAATCATGTAGAAAGATCATTGCTAGCCCTGCCTTGGATTCTATTAAGAGTTTTTACTCAGCTCTGGATCCACAAAGGTTTAGTATATGCAAATTAGCCTGATTGCATTTAGGTTTCCCATGTCAGATGACCAGACTCTGCTTTGAATTGACATTTGGGTCTACTTAGAAATAACAGTAACTTAAAATTAAAGAAATCTTTTAGCTCTAACAAAGCTCCTTTTATCTGCCAAGATGAATTACCCCATTCCTGTAAGTTACATTATGTGATTAAAACAGAAAGGCTCATCTCCATGAACACAAAGGAGGAACTACAGAGGAACAACAATATTGTCAAATTTTGCAGAACATTTCTAACTGAACTGTTAGGAAAAGTTTGTTATCCAGGGAACAATGCAGGATATCATCTGGGGCAAGGATGTACAGAACCATTGTTGAAGGAGTTATCATGCAACAGCCAGGGACTGTGGGCACTGAATAGCTTTTGATCCTTAAAAATTACTTTCCCAGATGCCAGTGAAACTATGTAAAATCTATCTACCTAATGTTTCAAGGTGATGGACTATCACGTTCTCCACTTTCAGTCTGATAAAAGTTGAATAATATCACTGAATCCTGTTATGTGCCTGCCAAGAACCATCTCACAGCAGGTCTTGTTAGGTGAGATAATTCATTAATATAGAAAATTAGTATAAACTTTTATAGTGTCATAGACTTCTTTGGAGTTACAGATGTTGTAGCTACAGATCAGTATTTTTAATTGTAATGGTTCAAATTTCTCTGTTCCTGTCCATAAATTACTTTGGTTTTGCTCCTGGGGTGTGTGTGGATGCCAGTATTGTGTGTGTATTTTGGGGGCTGGAGTGAGGGGACAGAGAAAGAGATGGAGAAAGGAGAGAGAGAGGCAGAGAGGGAAGGAGAAAAATAGAAGGGAAATATCTTTTCTTAAGAGATTTGAGACTATTTGCTGTACAGAAAATATGTTTGTAGCTGGTGAATGGTACATTTGCAAAATAAATGATATAGTTCTCTTTTCTACAAGATTTTCAGCAGGGGAAAATGGCTTTAGTATTTGGTGACTGGTTTTAGAATAATGTTGAGAGGCTGTAATCTTGCAGAAAATACAGATACTTTGAATGGACAGACATGTGGAATAAATGGCTTATAGCTAATCCCCTGTGAATAGACGTGGCATGTCTAAGGCTGGTTATGGATCTGCTATGTTAATTGGTGAGAATGAAGCTGAGTTCTCCAGGAATAAATCAGAGCTGTCAAACAGTATCTAAAATGATAGTCATTTCCTGGTTGGCACAGATAATAATGCTAATGGTTGTCAGTGGAATCTTTGCACAAAAGATATTACATTTCCCTACTATTTTATCTTCTAGTAATGTCCTTATTTTCTTTTCACTGGTTAAAATCTTAGAAGATGCACACTATTAACCCTCAGCTATTCATAACAGAATCTACAAGTTAACTACAAAAAAGGAGTAGACTGGTTTGCCTGGACTGATTTGTTTCTCAACAATTGAAGAACATGTATTTTGAAGTGAAGTTAAACTGAGCCCATTTAGGACATTCTTCTCCACTGTTTTCCCAAGATACTTTCTCATTTTTTGGAGGTGGGTTTTGAAGACCTCTGGCCTGCAGGATTCACTGGATGTACCTCACATCTTCTAAAAGTCCTGCAAATGATGAGACATTTATTTCCAAGGCTAGATCATCACATCTAAAATTAGTTAGAAAGGACAGATCATTCCTGTTGACATGGCACAACATCGATTGAATGAAGCACAAACTCCATTGAAACACATAGAAAAGTGTAGGAGAACTTATGCTTTGCTCAGGATTCTTGCAGATACAAAAATTTCCATTTTCATATGTCTGTGTTATTCATTATTAAAACTTCAGGCTCTGTTTTCCTTACTCCATGATGTTTCACTAGAATATTATTTTCTAACATGAATTCTTCAGAGTCTCTAAATTTCTTTCTTGTTTTGATTATTTTGCACTTTTACATATGTTATGAATAGAAAAAAATTGAGTCTATTGACTGCAATCTTGGGTAGACAGGGAAAACTCAGAACAATTGAGAAAGAATCTTGTCATGGATTGCAATGGGACTTGCCCTCCTAAAACTTAAGAGACTTCCAAATTAATTTTTTTTGTCTTGTAATGTGCCTAGCCCTGATTACCAGCACTCAGGCAGGCTTGGGCAGCTAAAAACAGATTTGGAAAAAAAATTCCAACTTTAGACTTTGCAAAGGATTAAAAAATTATTAGTTTTAAAAGCTATTTACTTAAATAACTTAAATTAAACAAAAATTAAAATGCTGATATTTCAAATCTGTGTGTAATCACAGCAACACAAAATTTGAAAATTTCTTCAGCAGTCTAAAAATATATATAACTGGAAAAGAAGGAAAGCAGGGAGAGACTTAATTTCCTCAAGTGGAAATAATGTGATATAGACAACTGGTTTCTCAGTAAGAGATAACATTGTTAGAGCTTAAAGGTTTGGTTTTGGATGTTTCTATATTTAGACTGCCTTAATGACTTAATTTCTGGACAAAATCAGCAGTTTTTTAAGCACAAGAAAACTGCTAAAGAAACACCACCTGACCAAGGGCAGTAATTTGCTATCCACCTGTGTGTGGAAAAGTGCCCCAAACCTACTTAGGGCAGAGGGTTATGTCATAAACCTCCCCTTAAAGGCTCTGTGACCTCTCTGGCTCTCAAGGTACTAAAACTCCCATTACAGCCAATGTAGATGAGATCACAGGTGCTTGTGGCCATTTGAACCACTCAAGTCACATTCAGATATTACATGAGAAAAGCTGCACTCTTGTGGAGTGGTTCTAGAGGCCAGGAAGAATAACAGACCGCCTAGGTGGAATTACACTCTTACCGCTGGATAATTGAATTTAGCACCCAGTTAGTATGGTGCAAGGAGGGACCAGGAAGAGCTCAGGGATTGTTGGCCACCCCTGGGGATACTACATCCTAGTCATACTGATCAAGTATTAAGGTGCTTGAAATGTAGTGCTTTGTAGACCAGTGTGTTATGACAATGAATGTGTTTTAAAAGAATGTGACTTGCTCTGATACTACTATAATGGAGGTTGTATAAATGCTTAAGTGAATCAGATATGCAAAAATCAGCTACTTCATCAAAAAAAGGAGCTTCATTGGCTGAATAAAAAATTAACTGAAAATAGTTCCCTTGCCCATAATACCAAAATTGATTTACATAAACAATGGAGCATATTGTTGGAAGATGTTCTGTTCTGCCACTCATTGAGAAAAGCAGCAAGACTGCTTAGAAATTAAACAATTTTCATACAGAATGTCTTACTTCACTCTAGAAACTAAAATATTATTTATTTGAAGTCCCATTTAGTAGAGGCATTGCCTTGACATAGACAGATGAAATATATGTCTTGAGAACCTGTCCAAGCTCTTTACTTCTGACCTTTCTGGATATGCACCATGAGTCCTTAGTCTATAAATAATGGTCTGTTCCTGATGAAGAAAGCCTTTATTACTCTCTGAGTACAGAATGTGGTGTGACCATGGATTATGTTTTCCACATATAAATACTGGAAGTAAAACTTTGCTTCCTCAAAAACTAGTGGAATAATTCAGCAGTTGGGCTTCAGCGCTATTATGTCTTGTGATTTACTTAGCTGTAAAGAGTACTTCAGGTAAAATGCCATATGATACAGTGTTGCCTTCAGAATGTCAAGGACTGATAACATTGATTTTTCTGAAGTGTTTTACTGAAAATTTTCAAATCAAGTAACTAGAGCTCACTGCATTAGAGGTACGGGAATAGATTAGATTATCTATGCAGAGTATAGGCATCTTAAAGTACTGGAAAAAACTGTAATTCCACTGAAGTCTGAGTTGAGCAAGGGCAGAGCTCAGTGAGATGGAATTGGTTTCTTTGTGCTAGTATCTGTACCTTTTGTGTTGGATGGACGTCTTGTAAGGTGATCTCCTCACAAGTACACCAATACAATTATGCAGGTTGAATGTATTGCAGTATTTTGCCTATAGATACCTACAACTGATTATCCAAAATTCACAGATCCTGTTTGGATTTTCACCCCTTTTTATGACAAAACAGCTAACAGGTCCTAGAATGTTTAATTTTCTTTCAAGGCTAACAATTTCAGAGGTGAAGAAACAAAAGGATTTTAAAACTTAAAGGAAAAATTAGAGATACAAATACCAAAATTCATAACACTAGGAAAATGTCTTGTCTCCTTGCAAATGACAGCTTTATCTTTCTAATATGATACAGGCAAAATGGGAGCTCATTTAGCATTAACTTCTCACTAAAGAGATTAGGGAAGTTTTATTCAGGCTAAACCTGATCTTTATAACTATTATATGTGTATTTAAACTTGCCATATCTTTATGAATTCATTAAACTATTTCTTTCATCAAAAAGATTTTAAGTTAACATTTATAAATGCTAAACTTGTGGTTTCTTTGACTTTTATGGTGGCTATCATATAAATATACATACATATATTTAGAATGAATACAATTGGGAAAATCTTTCTTAATTTTACTGCAGTATGAATTACTACCTTCAGAAAGGTTCTGCAAGGCCACAAGCAGATAGCAGGTGATATGCTTTCATGCATTTTGGGAGAAAAAAATGTTATTATTGATATTCAACTTGACAAATTCTTTGCTTGAATGGCTTCATGGAGTTTTCACTCAAAAGCTACCCTGTGCTGTGCAAATTGCAAGAAGTTGAAAAGATAACACTCTCCATCAGGAATGTAGTGTAATACACCTGATACTCTTGAAGTGAAGCCATGAAAATTAATTGTCATTAACTCTAAATCTGTTCAGTTAGATTAACTCTCATTTGAAGAAAAGGAGTTTCCAGAATCTAACATTATTAAGCATCTATTTGTATGCTCACTTCTGTGTAGATTTTTTGTTTATACATTGTGCATTGTATTTCCAGATGCAACTTGTACAGGTGTCTTAAATATTTCATTGAAAACTATAATACAATAATACATTAAAACAATAATACATTGAAAACTTTAGGGTATAAACACTCTAAGAAAGCTGTAATAATTTCAGAAGCAAATATTACTATTAAGAGAAATTCAAATTGAGACATTCAGTTCGAGGAATGTAAATATCTGAAAGGTGGAAACATGACATTGGAGGGAGAAGGATCTATCCCTACAAGAACTTTATAAACCTCTGACACATCCTGAGTCTTAGCTCCCTGCTGTGTCCAGTGTGATGGACAGCACCCAGTCAGCCACCATGGCCCTGGGAAATACCCTGCACCCACCCAGCAGCCCACAGTCCCCCAGTGGGAATTCCCACCAGCATTAGTCAGCGCTGAGAGAGTACACGTGTGAAAATACAACCTCTGTAACATTTATTATGTAGAGGTAGGCATTTTAGTTAAACTGAGATTATTTTAGAAATTTTTTCAAGTTTTTAAACTTGTTTCAGGTTTCCATTGGAATATCACCAAAGTCTGAGCAATATAGTTTACAGGGCCACAGGTGGATATTATTGACTTGAGCCACTTGCATGCCTCAAACGTGTTTTTAATACTTTGAAATCTGATATATCATATGTAATTTATGTAAGTCCTTGAAAATCCATCCTATTTTTGATTAATGCATTCCTAGATTTAGGATTCAAATATGATGCTATTGTATTGCTCATTTTCTTAAAATGAGTAATCAATTTGCAACTGCCATTTCCATAACTATGCAAATACATTAATGTGCTTCTAAAAGACAAAGGTACAAGATTATTTTCAAATACTAGTCATTTAGCTAGCACTGATTAGAAGCCTTATACATTATTAAGACTGTATAATGAGTTCTTCAGTTTTAAAAATGATTTTGCATCGAGATTTATTAGGTGCTTGAACTTCTCTATATTAACACTAGAACCAGATGATCCACCCTGGTCCCTCCTAACTTCACCCACTCTAGGATTGTGGGAATCCATGACTTGACTTGAAACCATACTCGGTTATGTTTATTCCTTTTCCTACAAATACTCATGTAAACTTGTAAGTTCTATGTCCAACTATGTACTCAAAATAAGGAATGCTATCTATTATTTATATTTTTATTTTTTGAGACAAAAATGATATATAGATATTCTATGATTCTATTTTCAGCTGTAATTATACTCTAAAGACTAGAGATCATAACTAAAAGTCTCAAATTCTTCAGTTCAGGAAAAAGATTTTATCACTATACTTTATGAAGATGTGAGTTGAATTAAGGACTAAGAATAGTTTTTAATGTACAGACATTTTTGGTACCAGATAATAGCTGAAAGTATTAATTAAATGGAAGTGAGAACTGCAGCAACTTCCCCAAGAGGTGTCTTCTGGTAGAAACATTAATGCATAAGGAAAAATGGAGCTTCTTTTTCAGTTGACTATTCATAGCAATATTCTGTTTGAAAGACTTATAATAAATTGTGCTAAGCTTATATTGCTGAGTTTTTGTTTGAATTGGGACATTCAATTTGTTTTGATAACTATTATTTAACTAAAAAATAGAAATGCCTTAAATTTCACTAAATTATCTGTAATAGAGTTGTGAAACCTTCAGAGAAATGAGATGAAAACAAACAGTGATGACTTGACTTCACCATTTTTTTTCTCAGATTTCAAATTTAAATTTTTCTGTGAATGCAAAATTATCTTTTTAGGTCTAAAATGTAGATTATGATGTAATTAGCTCCACCTATTTTTTAATTAATTAATTATAGAGCAGAATTTAGAAGGAAGTATTTTTCCTGTAGTTTAAGGTCCAGAAGTGCAATCAATAAGGTCCAGAAGTGCGCAATCTGCATCCTACCAGTAGCACTGTCTTAGGATTATGTGAAATAGATTTGTTTCCCTATTTTTAAGAATAAATTTGCCATTGAAGCATATCAGAGTTCTTGTAGATACCTAAAGTGGATGCATTGAATAAATTATTTTGGTAAGTAAGAAATTAAAAAAAAGTTGTAATGAACAAAACAGTAATATCAAAAAAGTCAGTTAATCAGCTTCCTGGAATAACTCAGTTTGACAAGTGATAATTTAGAAAATCTATTTTGATTAAAAAACATAACTACTTACAGAAACAAAAATGCAACTGTCTAGTTTGCTGCAAAAGAGAACACAATCTGAGATGAGCTCATTAATTTTACTGTAATATCTTATTTTATTTGGTTAATTGCAGAGTAGCACTGATTAATTATTTAATTACCACAAAACAGACTTCTGTATATCAAGCCCAAGAAAAGTCTGCAGCTTCATTTAAACTCATTAAAATGCTATTGTGTGGGCACATGTGAATATCTCTCTGAAGACTGAGAGCAGAGACAAATGGAACTGAAGAGGTTTCCACCTCCACAGACTACAGTTCAGGTTCACTTTGTCCCCTGGAGCAAAATGGGAAAAGTCACTGATGGCTGCTGTCTTGGCTTTAGTATTTCCCACTTTGTGTTAATGCAAGTATAACAGATGCAAAGACTCTTCTCCAAATGAAGGCATGAAGTAGTAGAAGTCTTCATGGCACACCACATGGACTGGATATCTGAGCACTGTAGCCTTTGGATAGCTAACCAAGGGAGTCTAGAAAGAGATTTAGGTCATGCTGACACTGGGTACTACGTTGCTTTCTACCATAACTGGATATATGGAGTGGGTTGGGATCCCTTAGGGTGTCTTGCTTGGACTCCATTTGCCACTCCAGAAAGCTTTTTATAGATCTCTTGTCATATCTGCCATTCCCTGAGATCTGGTCTTACTCAAGGTCTTGGGGTACCCTAAGTGCCTTGTCCTATTCAAATTTGTGATGTGATTTGTGAAAAAAGGAGCACAATCTGTAAGGGGCCAAGAATTTCTTGCCTGCCCAAGTGAAATAGGACCACTGCAGGTGCTGGTCCAGTTAAATTATACTTCTGCTGACAGTACAAACTGACCAATTTAAATAATTTAAATTATGGGGATGAAGTTAATAATGAAATTAAGATGTATATCTCTATACCTCTATCTGTTGAGGAGCAAAAGAAGCAGAGCAGATCTGTCAGGGGATACAAATGAGGTGCCACAGGTGAGCCCTCCTCTGGCCGTGCCCTCACTGAAGTGTGCTGTCCTGAAGACCATGAGCAGGGCAAGCAGAGCTGCAGTGGTGACAACAGAGTCCAAACTGTAGTAACTTTATTGCTTTGTAACTAAAAGGATCAGAGCAACTTGCACTGTATGGGCTGAGTACCGTATTTACTGTCTGCAGGACTATGTTTGGGCAGCAGAATAAAGCTTCATATCTCAGCTGACAGTGGCTTGTGGAGACTCTTTGTTTTGGGAATCTTTATTTCAAACTGCTCCACCCAATGTGGTGGTTAACAGCTCCTGTACAACAATAGTACTGAGATAATCACTAATACCATTCAATATGGCATAGTATTAAGCAATACTAGGAATACTTAACAAATCTCTTTAGTGTGCCCTCAAGTGAATTTTTTAAAACTTCTCTTGCCACCAGTGCTAAAGATGAAAAAAATTTTTTACACCAGATCTAAGAATGGAGATCAAATACTTGGGAATTTATGCCCTATTCAATTTACTAATAGTGATTAATCTTCAGTGTCAGTCCCATTTCCTTGGAAAGACATTCCAAATTCGAGATGAAATAATGGTCAGGGTAGAAATGCATGATTCTGTAAAACTGTGTAATTATACAGAATGGGAAATTTAAGAGCTCTTAATTAATGAAACAATTGCATTTTACTTCAATACTTTTCATAGCTATTTTATATACAAAACAACATGTGCATATAAAAATGTATATGAATTTCCTTTATGAACACTGTTTCACATATTCAGGGAATGCAGTTAACAAAAAGATAAACTTGCTGTGCTAACATTTTTCCTGCCCTTCCAGACTTAGCAGGGCATGTATTTTTATAGTTTAACAAGCTTTCCTATTAAATTTTGAAAAATGAATCTATTATTGACATACTTGAAACATATTCAATTAGTCTTGATTTGGTATATTTGATTTAAAGGCTTTTGATTATTTGTTCCATGTTCTAAGTTGACAACTTAGAAATTGAATGAAATTAACCTGTCAGGAAGGATTAATGAACAGATATTTTTCACAAGTTTAGATGATTTACAAGAATTTCACTGCAGCTGATCTTGCCATTGAACCAATCTTCATTTCTGAAAATGGATTAAAGGTCCATATGATGGCATCCTATACTTTCATATACTAATTAACATCCATTTATCAGAGGGGTAAAATGAGACTATGTAAAGCAGCGAACTGCTCTGTACTATAATTAAAGCCAAATTGTTTCTTATGTTAAAGAATGAACACATTTACAGATTATTAGTGTGTGCATTAATTAAAATAAGCATAACTGATGGAATAACTAATTAATTGAATGTTATTTGAGCCTATTTTTATTGCAATAAATATCTTGTAAATGCTCTGCTTATCTGCAGTACAGAGCTATTTATTGACAAGGTGTGTTTCTCTGCTTAGTGAACTATTAATAGTTCTTAATGAAAAAGTACATCAGAAGATGCTTCTGTAGTCTGCTAGTAAACTGTGAATAATTTCTTAATTCTCAATGTTCAACATTTTTCAAATTCATTTATCTCTAGCCTTGATAATCTGATAAATGGCAGCAGTGGAAGGAGCAGACTTGAGTGTGCCTTTAAAAAAATTGTTTCCATTCTGCCTCATCAGACTCCAGCTGAGGAGGATTAAGGGCAACATCTTTTGTTGTAAAACATGTTTGGTCAGATTATCAAGGAAGAAGAACTTTATGTTGTGATTTTACCTGCAGTAAGTTTCTTCCTTCATTGCATATAGATTATTGTGGACAATAATAAAAGCAGGAAATAATTGTAAGAAATTTCATCTTCTGTAAAAACTCATTAAAAATACTTTATTTGAATATTAAAAAGCAAATTTTATATCCATTCTAAGGAAACATACACCACCTGGCCTCTATATGAAAATACATTCTTGTTCTAAAAGCTAGTGACTGCAAAAAATTTGTTTTGCAGTTGGATTTTGATTGAAGTAACTGTCTGGCTTGACTGAGATGCCCCAGTGATGTAATGTGATTAATGCAAAATAGGTATCTTATTTCTGAGTTGGGACCAGCTGACCAGAGAGACATCTCCTTTCAGTGGATGGACACAGTCAGTCAGGTGGTTACACATATTGACTATTAATGCCTGGATTACTGCCTAGGTTGTATTAGGGGCTGCATCAATTTGGTTGTGGTCTGTGGTCAGACACAACTACTGATATAGAAAAGTGAGGAAAAGATGGTAGAACTATGGTGAATAAATTATTTGGGGAGCCAAACAGTGGATAGTGACTCATGTTAGAAAACAAGAGCAAATTGAAAATAACAGCTGAACAGGGAAGTCTGGCTGAGAAGCCAACAGGAGATATTTTATCAAATAAAAACTATTTCCTCCTGTTTCCTATTGCAGCTTCAGTGTTACAATTACTCTGTTTTTAATAGAAATTATTATTTTGGCATTTATTATTTTGTCACAGCCATTTCTTGAATTGTAAAAATATAAGAAAATTCATTGTCATCTTTTTTGAAGTCATTCAGAGTCTTACCTAAGACAATTTGCATCCAAATTAAGTGAAAGAATCTTGGTGGTTTTAGAGGACAAGAATTGATCTCTATGTTTTAAAAGTACTAGGGAAGATACTTTTCAATTCCTTAGAAATCATGTGCAAAATGGCTTTGTGTAGATAATCCTTGATTTCACTGTTGTAGAGTAGTAGATATTCTCCCTTATCCTATTGTTCTCTCAGGTATACCTTTTACAAACCACACTATCTTAAACTAGATGGTGCAAACATAGAGATTTCAGTTTTTGGGCAATGGTTGTAATTTCTTAAGCTGCATGTCAAAGGTTATATCCGTTTTCTTTTGATCTGCATAAGAGATCTGCATCTGAATTTCATTTTATGCACAGCATGTTCATTTTGTATTGGAACCATATTTAAAAAAAGACAATTCATTAAGTAATTTCAGTATATTGACAAATGGTCAGGATTAAAAGCTATTAAAACAATGACTTGTCAGTGTATCATTCTCATCACAATGCATTTTAGTATTAACAAGATAACTCTGCCTCTCCTATGGTGGTAATTTTAGATACAGTGATTTCTCCAGGACATTACTTTTGTAAATAGACTTTAACTATTCAAGTTCAGCAAGTTGTAAAATACAAGTTATCCTGATCATTTAATTGAAATACAATATAACATGTTAATATTAGGGAGGAACTCTCTTACATCTGATATATTTTTGCATGCTTTCCATATGAAGAGGGCTTGACCTTAGCAATGATAGGTTCTGTGACTTTTCTTTAATAAAATGAAAATAAATTTGAAGTAAAGAAGTATCAGTTAAGGAACTTGGTAAAATTTCACCAGCAATTTGCATGAATGACTATGACTGCTTACATTTTTGGCACATTAGTACTAATATTTTATCTTGAGTAACCACAGATTACTAAAAGTTACTGGACAAGGGTTAAAATAATCCCCACAGAGTTTATCTACCTTGCAGTATAATGATTCCAGGTTCTGTTGAATTGATAGAAATATCTTCTAATGCTGGGTAACCCTTCACACTACAAATATTCTAAGTTCCCATTGATCTTTCCAGTTAGTTGTGTTGTCATATGGCCGGGTGGCTTCATCTTTCCTTACATTCATTCCAGTGTCAGCTGAATAAGCAGCACATGCAGAACATGGCTCTAAGTGCCTGGTTACTCTGGATCAAGCTTAGGCAGATAGGGAGACCCAAAGGAGATCTTCAGATTACCATTCCCCTCTGTAAGCCATGCTGGGGTTGTTGCCTACAGTTTAACTGCACTTCTGTGTACCCTCATTAATCACAGAGGCTCTTGCCTGTATGCATTTCTGGACCTGCAGCTCCCTCTTGCCCTGTGCTCCCTTCACTAGAATCATTGCTGTTTCTTATTCACAGGGTGGCAGTTGAGAAGTGCCCTGGAGGGAGACTTAGTATATGGACACACCTCATCATGTTAGTGCTGAAGGAAGGCCTGGAAAATCCCTTCTTCCATTTGCCAATTTACCTTCTAATTGACCTATATTTTTTCCCACTCAATACAAAATTTATACAGCTCTAAGTGTTTTTATTTGCACTCATCATTTCTGAAATGCTGAAATTGTTTGTATCCAATAAGAAGGCTCAAGTAAAAAAAGTATAGATGATTGATTTTGTGCTTATTTTTCTACAATGACATGGTATTGAGGTACATCAGATTTCTATTTATACCAAGTTAATGCTTGGTATAATTTCAGTGGGATTTTACTCTGGGACTTAATTCCAATATGGGATGAATTAGATATTAAAGTTAAATATGTCTGAAAGTCTATTTTCAGAATCAAAGCCTCACTCTGAGGTCTTTTAAAAATTCAAATAATTTTATCTTTTCCTGTCATAGCATAAGGATTATGAAAATGAGGGTTGTGCCCATATACAGGGACCCATAGCAAGGACTATTTTCCATAGCTGGACTTCCAGTATTTATAATTTTTAAAGCCACAATCAAAAGAACATTGCAATAGCAGAAGCATTTTTGCAAAGGGAAATAATCAGATTGTTTATACTATTTATTAATATTTTTCTTTGGGATCTTCAAAAAGACAATGCAAGAAGATATAGACAGACAGACAGACAGACGGACAGACAGACAGACAGACAGATAGATAGATAGATAGATAGGAAGATAGGAAGATAGACAGACAGATCTCCTTCATTAAAATTGCAAAAGTTTCTGGGGCCAGGAAAGCAATTTGTGAAAGCACAGAGATAAACCTTTTGCACAATGGAAATTTATAAAATGTTCCCCAGTGGCTCTGAAATGGGGTTGCTAAAATATTTTCCTTGCTGTGCGTGGGATAATGGGGTCATCATAGAAACAGAGAGTTGCACATTTGGACCACAATGGCACAACAGTTCTGCTTCCAGCAGCATCTAGCAGCTTTTTGCCCCTCTTCCTGGGGATAAGGTGGTCTGCAGAACCACTGGCCCTTGGCCCAGGTCTTTCCCATGGGGGTGCTGCCACAGTTATACGCACAGGAACTTGGAGAATCCTTCCATGGGTATGCACTGCTGGAGGTTTACATCTCTGAGGCCAAATGCATTACTTGCATGTAGGCTGAAGGTGAAAAATCTCTGTCAGGCTTCTTACTTCTGTTGCTCCATGTGTAAATATATTTTCTCCCATTATTCTTTTACATACAAAATGAAATATTCTCTTGAACAGTTGCTTTCGAAACGATTCACACCATGCAGCAAAATAGGACCACCTCTACCAAATGCATCTGGTAATAAGTGTTAAAGAGAAACTGTGGAATAACAGAAAAAGATGTGAAAAATATGAGAAGTTTCAGGGTAATAGAGCTTTAGTTCTACTTGGTGGCTGTCAAAGCTTTCACAGCATGAATGTGACAAATTGCAACTGCTCAAATCTATTTCTTGTTTGTACAGTCTCTAATAAATTAAGAAACTTAAAAGCTGATTTAAATTGCAAATCTTACACAACTTCTAATAAAATTATTGCAAAATTTATGATTTTGGTTTTTTTTTTTTTTTTTTTTTTTGTAGTGGGTGAGTAAAGACAAAATTTTAAGAAAGTTTCCTGCATCAACATGTGCCTGCTGTTGCATGCACAGAAAGAGAAAGGCTTATTTTCCTGTTTAAAAAAAAAGTGTAGAAGTGAATTGTCATTAATTTAAAATTATTATACTGTAAGTAGACTAATGCTTTCTGGGGAATGGAAAAGCAATGAGATGGGTTGAGGAAACTTATAAATTCTATGAAAAGAAGTCTGCTTCTGCTTCAGATAAAAAATATAAAAGAAAATATTAAGTGGGAAAAAAAAGAGAAACTAAATGGGATGTGTGTGTAGAAATTGAGACAAAGAAAGATCTGTTACACAGAAAATTTGGAATAGAGTTTCATGAAAGCTTTGATTGTTTCTAACTTGCTGTGGAACCAGTCTGCTGGAGATCAGGACTTAGTACTTTTTAGTCCCTCTTTGGGCTTACTGAGCCTGTTTGGACAAGTTCAGAACATTTTACAAGTCCAAGCTTTCCCTCCAAACATGTTCACTGTAATAATGAAGAAATTGCATCTCAGAATTCCGAAGCAGTAACAAATGACTTCTTTATTCAATATTCATTTCTATGCACATGCTGAGAATTGTGCAGGGGAATTTCAGTTTTTTGTAGAAAAGAGAAATAATCATTAGCTAGAAATCTTTGCTTGATCATCTTTCTTTGTTCTTGCCTAGCTTCCAAATCAGGCCAAATCAGTGTAAAAAAAAAAAAAAACAACAAAACCAACAAACATTGAAAATTATAACAAAAAATAATTCTGTGTCTGTTTTACCAAAAGGACACAGAATGTGAAGGTTGTCTGGAGTGTGCACTCCTTTATATGAAATGCTTTATTATCTTCTTGCATTTTTACCTCATTCAAACAAAAGCTGTAATACTACCTCAATTGTGAATCCTCTGGGTGTGAGATGAGAGGACATTCAATACTACGGATCTGTTAAGAGGCAGCTGTTACATTGCCATGGAACATGATGACATGGTACATATTCCTAATCAAAATGTTTGGTTAACAAGAAGGTCAAAGAAGCAATTAGTGGTGGAATACAGTTCTACTGTGTGCCACGTACCATTTGACTAAAATACAAACTGACAGCAGGGCAATTCCTGCTGTTGGAATCACAGAGGTGACCAGGGCACTCTATCAAGCTTAGTTTGACCCTGACAGCTTTTGACCAGCTATTTGTTGTCATATCTTTCTGACTGAACAAGATGACAAATATACACAAGACCTCATGCTCAAATGCTGCATTCTGTGAAGTGAGACAGATTTTGACCTTTAATTGGTAGAGGTCTCTGGGTCTTGTGACTCCACATCTGCTATCTTTATTGTATTGTAGTGGACAGAAATTCTGTTAACTACTGTAGCAGTATGTGCTCCCAGAATAGGAAAAATTTAGCTGTAGTTAAATGGCATTGGAAGATTTTTTATTCCACAAGACAGTCCTTTATTACTAACTTTTTTTTGGTGCCAATACCCAAAATGGAAGCACTGTTCTATTTAATTTTTTCTATAAAGGATTAATATTTTTCAGTTGACTTTTAGGACATGTATATTGCCCAGGCAGAATCGTTTACCATGGATGTTTTCATTTGCTATCAAATAACAGTTGGCTAAGCCTTGAAATATAATTTCTTTATTTGATATCCGTCTGGTTTGTGTGCACTTAGATTTTTCCATGCCTATGATGTTGGTATCTGAATATGTTCAGTTGTTTGTGGACTTCTATTCTATCTTTCTGAAAACTAAGTTTGCAAACTATAAATTGAGAAAAACTGCCTTAGATAAATGAAGAAATATAGAAAGGCTCTTCACTGCGGAGCTGTTTTGTAAAAAGAGGGTCAAAAATCTGTGAGCAACTCAACAACAGAGAGCAGCTTATGAATTAGCACAGAAGAGTATCAATAACCATGTGGCTTCTCATTCCTGCTCTTGGACCACTTTTGTAAAACCTTTAATGGGTGAGCTGGCTAGATGAATATCTTGTGATCTCAGTTTCTTTTGTCTTAGCCCTTCCACACATAACAGCTCCAGGAAGGCATGAAGAGGGTCACTGCTCAAAGGAACCAGGCATTTTCAAGGTTCCACTCAGCTGATTCTCAGTGTCAGAGCTTCTGGTCTCCTGCTCTTACCAGATCCTTTTGCCTGGAAAAGCCCTCAAATAAGTGTTATTTGCAGTTTCCTCTGCTTGCTCTTCCCCAAGTTTGCTGTTAAGCCCCCATTTTTATTAGTTTTGCATTCAGCTACTGGCTGCCTGCTTTCCTTTCCAATGATTGTTCCTCAGACTACTTTTTCCTAATTACAGACTGCTAGCCTGCAGCTAGAGTCTATCTCACACTCAAACACATGCTTTTTCTGCTGAAAAATCTGGTTTGCTATTTTTTCTCTGGTTCAGCAAACACACCCTAGAATGGTGCCTCAGTCCTACCTATCCTATTTGGGAAGGATGACAGGACTACCAGTACATTAACACATGCACCACAATATTTGTGGAAGTATCCAGACTTATTAGATTTAAAAATATAACTGCATTATTTAGGCTCCAGTGAATCATTTAAGATCTCATAAAACACTGCTTCCAACATTAATAGAAATCAAGAGAGATTTGAACACCTTCACATTACTTATTATTCCAAGCTATTTTAAAGTAAAGTGTGTAATGACTAATGGCAATGACTTATGATGGGAGAATGTTTAGTGGGTATGATGCTGTCAGCACTAAGTATTTTTGTCTTATGAGAATGTAGTTTCTCCATGGAGTCTTTAATCATATAGTTGATTTTAGTAGGCATATAGTAGGCATCACATGAGGATTAATTTTTGGCAAGGATTTCCACATCCAGGCTGTTGTCTGAGAAAAACGTTAATGATAAAAGCAGGATAAAAAATGTTTTGACAGTAAAACTCTTAAAGTAACAGCCAGAGAGGTATTACAAACACTAGTGTCATCCAGGTAATACAGAGACACCTGCAGAGATCTGCAGAAAAAGATACTGGAATTATAGAAGAACTCTATAGTGTGAGACTGAATGAATGTGAGGAGAAAGTAGCCTATAAAACACACATTTAGCAGAATGTAGAAAAAGAAAATAAGGCAGAAAATAAGGCATTTGTTTGCAGTACGAAAAAGGCTCATAACTGGATTTGTGTCATAAGAAATACCACAATTCAATCTCTTATTCCAAGAGAAAGCTGTGGTAACAGTCTTGATGAAGTGTATGCTGATGAATACTCTGTAAATAGTAATCATTTGCAATTATTGCTAGTAGCTGGATGTTGTCTCTTTCTGTTTTACGTTTGCATTTGGTTCAAGAAGAGTGTGAAAGGAATCTTCTACTCCAGCAGTTTGGCTTCTTGTCCCAGTTAAAGCTGCATGAAAAGAATTAAACTCCCCAAACTTGATACAGCTTAAAAATGTTATTTGGGATGAATTTGTTTATTTATTTATTTATTTTTAAAATTCAAGTCCCAGAAATTAGGCCATTCTCTCTTCCTAATACATTACCTGCCTGTGGTTGAACACTGGGGATTTTTGTTCTGAAATATTCAGGGCTTTATGCAATTGTCTAAAGATAGGTTTCTAATCATGACTTAGTCACATGGAGCTGGCTGGGTGTCTTTAAGACCTTTGGAACACTTGTGCCCCTCTGAAAAGGCAGTTGCAGTATCTTATATGGTGCAGTGTGTCTGTGTCAGGCAGCTAATTTGTAAGTCAGAAATGCTGAATTTGGAAGCAATCAAACCAACAATTTTTCTTCAAACAAAATTAACATGTTTCTTAATGCAAATTCTTCTTTATTCTCTGTTAAAATGCACACACTAACATATAAGACCTGCAGGAGACATAAATTCCTTGTGCTGGTCTGGAGGTGTATATGGAAGTGTGTAGGTCATTTGGTGAAACGACGTCAAAAGGGAGGTCCAAGTTGGGCTCTTGCCAGAGCACTTCATTGGGCTCCATTCTCAAAGTGCCCAGAAGAAATGGGGTATTGAGAATAGACTTCAGGGCTAATTGATGACCTCTTTCCCAGCTGATCTTCTTCCCAAAGCAAAAATATTTCTGTTGAGCCGATGTACCACCTCCCCAGTGCTCTTGCAAACCACTGGGTCTACAGCCCCCACACCAGTAGGTCCCATTGTGATGGAGTGGGAACAACATGGTCTCTGCCACAGTCAAAAAGTGGAACAGATTACTTGTTGGAAAGGCATCACATAGGAGTGCAACACATCTAGTTGGATATGGACAAGTTTATTGGCCAGGTACTTTCATCTACACAATGTAAACCAGCTCATGTTTGCATAAGATCCAAAGCAATCATTATTGCACTCTTAGAACATTCCTTTAGTTCTGCTCAAATTCATGCTGAAGAACATCCCTATCTACACTTTTATGCTTTCTTCTGGGTTATTGTTGGATTTCTTGCTATCTTTATGTTAAGTACAGAATTTTAGCAATTGCTACAATCCTAGTGCACACAGCAAGGGTCCTGGGACAAATTTGCCATCTACTGTTTAACATTTCCTTTGTGAATTTAGGTTTTGCTGATTTTGTATTATACACCAAATCATAGCAAGTTCACTGACATCCCAGGAATACTAAGTGGTGTGGGGGGGTTTTTATTTTGACGTTGGTTTTTTTGGGGGGGAAGGTGGTTGTGTTTTTTGTTTTGTAATTGTTTGTTTTTTGTTTTTTTAAGATATGAACATGAACAAGCTTCTTCTATGTCCTTTGGTAACTTTAACAGAAAAATAGGCTCTCTTTCCCCCTTCCCCCTTTATCTCCTGCTTTTACCTTTCCCTTTGATGTAATTTCCTGGTCCTGTATGCCATATGCCAGGCCCTGGAAACTCAGGTCCTTAAACTGAATCTGCCTCCACTAATAACATGGAAAACAATTCTGCTTTGATGGTTCTGAAGAGCAGATTTTTTTATGACTTAATTTTCCAAAAGATATTTTTAGAAATATATTTTTCTGAGACACCATTGTTAACTTTAATTTCTAGTTATATTCTTAATATTACTGCTCTGTTTCATTTAGCCCATGAAAACAGGTTGCAATAAGAGAGATTGCCATTTGACTTATAACTTGCTCCTGCTGCTGATTCCATTTTATTTCACATTTTACTTACATTCAACAGAAGTCAGTCCAGCAGCCACAAATGGTTTTGCCAGCATGCAGAATATCAGCACAGAAGTAAGCTATATGTTTCCAAACCAGATGAATGCCTTTTTTCTCTGCTGCAAGAAGTAAAAGGTGTCTCTTGGCATTCCCCACCAAGTAGCACTTTACAATGGAGCAAGATGTTATGGTGCCGCTTTACAGTCAACATATGTAAAATCAGATTCTGTCTAGTCAGGTTTAGACACTGAAAAAGACACTTCTCTTGGCTGTGACTGATAGTCAGAGATTATGTGGTTTTGTGTTTATCTTGGTTTTCTTTCACTTTGTGCTCCCATGCCAACTTCTGCTCTTTCCCACTTCTTCAGGTGTTTCAAAAGCAAGAAAGCACTGTAGTTTGCTCCAAGAAGAGCGGCATTACTTTCCTTTTGAATATAATTCAAAAGGAATTGCTAAAATATTTGGAATTTCCTCAGTAAAGTTTTTCAGCTTTTGGTGTGTATTTTCGGAGCTTGTGGCTGGCTCTGCTTGCCCTGCCCAGATGCAGCTCTGCCCTTGGGATGGGCAGGGAGGACCGAGGGTGAAAGCCCCCAGCCTTCTCCAGTCCAGCTCCCCAGGGCTCCCAGAGGAAGACTTTGGGGCATCAGAGGGATGCAAACTGCTCTTCACATGCTACATGCAATCACACGTGTAATCACACATATCATCTGTACAAGTTATTAAGGATTCAGAGCCTCTTAGGCAGAACTGCAAATGAAGAGAAAGACAGAAAGAACAGATGCATTGCTTACTCTTTAAACTCTCTCCATCTCTGGCTAATCAAAATCCCACAATAAACAAGACCAGTTCTGTGCATGCATCTGTTCAATATTCAGCCTATATTGTTGGTGGTGTCTTGCTGAATTCATTGAGGTTCAGTGCCTTTAGCACCTGCAAGATCAGATCCTTGACTGTAACCAGATGGTGGCATTGTAGCATTACAGCAGTTTTCTAAAGTTGTCATAATTTCAGTCAGGGTAATCCAGAAAACTATGAAAAGCAGAGAATATATTTTAAAGTGAAATTCACTCTAAAAATGATGCATGTGCATCTAGAGCTGAAAGAAGGTGCATAAGCCAAGGGTTCTTTTAATCACTAAAAATAATTAATAAAATTTAAGTTCAAAGAATGATCACCAATAATAATAAATAAAATGTTATATTTAAAGAGTAATCAATGTGTAGAAAAATCCAAGCAGGTAGTATTACTTAATTTCTTAATGGAGATCCTTAGTATTTAGAAAAGTTTATGCAATATTGGCTGTGAGAGAAATTTTAGGAAAAAGAAGGGAATTACATTGGCATATGTCTAAAAATGCATTAAATCTGAAAAGATAAAATTAGAGAAATAATATAATGTTCTTTCTTTTTTTTTTTTTTTTTCATTTTCTTTTTAACCAGGAAAATCATGATATGTAGATTATGGCACAGAAGCATGAAGTAGAAACATAATAAATCTAAATGCAATTCTGCCAGATTATTTCACTGTCATTTCCTATAAGTTATTAACCTCCTCAGCTTCATTCTCTCCAGTTCTGAAGTAAAGTGCTGCAATGCTTTCAACACTGAAAGTACTGATTAGTTAATATCTGCCAAACGTGTTGGAAAGTGTTGTGTGCTAACAATATTTTATCATGTTCACAAATAAGGGTCACAAGGGAACCACTGTTAACCCATTCTCCAAACCAGCTGCTTTCTGGTACCTCAATATTGTATGTGGTTGGTGACATTCCTGGAGGGCAGCACTCAGCCCCCATTCTGCTCACTGCAGACCTGTGACTCTTTAACCTCACCACCAGCCTGTCTTTTTTACTTTTCTTTTACCCTGATGAGAATGAAACCATACCACCAATCTCAAAACTGTTTGCAAGAGAAAGCTGTTTTTTCAGGTCTGAGACTGCTCATGGGTCTAAACCCTCAGGGAAGTAGCGCAACAACTTGTGGGCCAGGCACTGCTGTCTCCACTTGAGTGGAGTGGTGTCTTTCCTAGGATAAATTTAACTGAATGCCTTCTAAACAGTAATTAAACCCTAGCCATCCTGTGAGAAGAAGTTGTGGTTGCCACCTCATAGAGATTTTCTGAATCGTAGGATTTTGCACAGTCTTGATAAGTGAAGAAACTTTATCTCTGCTGCTCAGCTCCAGTCCTACCTGTCCTCTGCTTCTTGGTGGTTGAGCAGCTGATTGGGGATGCCCAGAAGCAGGTAGTAATTGCAGAGAAAAAAGGAACACGTTGGCAGGCAGTGCTAGAAGGAGCCCAGCAGTTCTGAGCAGCTCAACCCACTGTTATTCTCCTAACAAAGTGCCCAGCTGCTAACTGGAAGATGAGGAAATCTTTGTTGCCAGCCTCTGAAAGCTGGGGAAAGACCACCAAGGAGGAGTGGGATTGAACTGAAAATGGGAATAACTGAGATGGAGGCTAAGGGTAGAGGGCTAATTTGAGCCTGTGATACCTTATCACAAGTGTAGGGCTGCTGCAGCATCAGATCTGCAGTCTCAGTAAGTCTGTGAGAGAGGATGATGACAATTCTTACTTGCTTACATGGTACAGGCAAGGTGGACAGGAATAAAAGGAAAAGTTAACAAATGCAAAATTTTTCTGAAGCGTGATGGTCTTCTGACTGAAGTTACTGATTCTGGAAGGGACTATGTCCTCACCATCACCCTTTCACTTGGGTTTATTTGTGCAGGAATTCAGTGTAGTTGTGAGGTGCACCTTTGCTGTCGCTAGCTTGAATTTGCATAAAAATGAATAATTTCTCTCAAATAAAATCAGTCTGGGTGAAAACAATGTCAGTCTGAAATACCAGCAGTCTTCATAGTGGGACTACAGGCACTACTAGTATGTGTAGCCTCTGAGACCTGCAGGGTGAATCCCGCAGCTTTTTTTTTCAGATGCCATATGCTGTTTTGCTGTACAGGTTATTTCCTCATGCCCTGTGGCACTGGCTTGTGCTGCCAGCCTGAATTTGCGTGGTGGGTGTAGGGTTTCACTAAAAACAAATCAAGCAGAAATAACCTCTTTAAGATCTGGCGTGTTTGCATGAGTTTTAGCCCATACCCTCAGTGAAGAGTGAGCTTGTGTTGAACTCACCAAGATAAGGCATTTACTGCATGAAGAAAACTTGACACAGGAACTACTAAACTCAAGATAATTTTGAAGTGACGACAGTCCACAGGAAATGTGATTTTGTCCAGGATCACACTGGAAGGAATTGTGACAAACCTGGCTAGGTTTGTCTAAAAACTGGTAGATTTGGCCCTGCCTTCTTGCTTGAACTGGATTGCAAAAGCACTCTCTTATAAATCATCCTAAAATAAATGAGGAGGAGGGAAAAAAAGGAAAGTAGTTTTCCATTTATTTTAGGAAAAGAAGGGGTTAGCATATGGCTTTTGTTTTACCATTGATTTCTGCAGATGCCCATTGAGCCTGTTTTTTATCTGAAGCTGAAAGCTCACCACTTGTTCAGCTTTTTGTCTCTTGTGCTGTGGGTGCAGGACGATGTTACGTGACATGAAGGCATAGATAGGGACCCAGGTGTTGCTTCTGACTAAAAGCCTCTCTGTTGGAACTTCCTGACTAATTTCCCTGATTACAAAGACAGCAGGTGTCAAACATATCAGAAAAAGAACAAAAGACTTTATCTGTCCATACTTAATTAAAGGCAGAAGTGCGCCTCAGAAGGCCGTGAGGATAATAATGTTTTAATTTGTTTTAACTGTGCAGGAAGAAAATTTAAGATAATTGCTGAGAACAATGCAATTAAAATATAGAATTGTTTTCCAATACTGTTTTTGTTCTGGTTTGATTTTTGTGGGAAAGGATTATGTTTGGATTTCCTCACAGTTGCTTTTTAAAAAATACAGCACATTATATAAATTTAAAATATAGAAGGTAGCCTGATAAATATGCAGAATTATATCATCTTAGCTTTAGTTTAAATGTCACTGAAGGAACAGGCTTTCAACTCCATCATCTTCAGTGGTTACATTATTGGATCTTTACCAGTTTAAATTTTGTATTACATGAATCCTATCTATTCATCAAGTGAAAATGTGGCTCACATATCTTATGCTTCACCTCACTACTATATGTTCTGCATGAATTCAGTCACTCTTTCACTTCTTAAAGGTTTTCAGCATAAAGGATTAGGAAAAGAGATGTAATCTTTGTTCATAAAAGGCACATTCCAATGAAAATGACAGTCATATGTTAGTAGTTTAACTATGTCATGTTGTCATGGAATATCACTAATTTTCATATCTAAATTGTGATATTTACTTAAATTATTGTACAACAAAACCTCATCTATGCCTGCCCTAGAAACATTCTGGGAAAATAAAGTTGTAGTGTTTTCATATTATTTTCTTTTTTCATTGCAACTAAAAGACTTAAGATCCCTGCATATTGCAGTATTCCCAGTTAATAATTCAGAAGACTTATATTATAGAGTGTTTTTATAATATTAATTAAAATGTAAAGGATCTGCTAAACACCAGGGGTTTAGCAGGGCAGCAAGAGGACATATTGCTGTAATAAGGCTAGCAAAATACCATGAACTGGCTACTCAAAGGTGTAGCATCAACCTGGGGGTTCAAGATGCTTTGAAAATGACAATTACTCTATAAATAAAACTGCTTAACCTTTAGATATATTATTTCACTAGATTTGTAAACATTCCATAAAGACTGTGATTCTACCTCTTGTACTTAGCTTAAATAGTTAGCTTAAATATCTGTAAAGCCCTTTCTGAATATTGTTTCTTCAGGATTTTTACTACGCTAAAAGTTTAGTACCATTAGAAGTCACAGTCTGAATTTCCGATTCAAATTTCAGTGACCAGGATGGAAGGGCTCTTGACTGGCTTTGAATCCAATTCCAATGTTCTGTTACAAAGAAATGAAAATATTTCAAATGTATCCTTAAAAAGGTGCTTATATCAGATCATAGGAATTTATATTGGACTCAAGCACTTACTGAACTTATTTTCCAAAATTAAACCATAACTCACAGTTATCCCAAGAGATACTCTATGGCATCTTCAATGAATATTTGCAATTAGATTCTGCTAATGTCCAAAGCCTCAAGCTTTTGAAGAATTGGCACAGCTTTAATTTGACTGGTCTAAGTTTAGTAGGCAGTTGTGGTTATGCTGCTTAGGAAGAATTTTGGTGGTACTTCACTGTCACTTACGGGAATAACTAGGATGAAAAAATAGACTTGTCACTGAAGTAGTTAAATGTGACATGAGAATACTCCTGAGGATCCTCATTTAATAGAGAATGTTATGTTTAACATTTTTGTTTTATAATTTCTTTAAGATGAGAACAACACTAACAGTACTTATGTCTTCTTTTCAGCAAATTTAGGAAGCTGGCCTATTTCTCAATATTGAACATTTAAAAACCCTAACCCACTGGATTTCTAGAGTATGTATCTGAAATAGAAAAAGTTATTGTAGACCACAGAGCATTGCTCTTCAGTGGAGGAATATGTCTAAAAGGAAAATTCTGTATTTTCTATTCTTTTGCTCTCTTTTAATAATGTCACAATTTAGGGTCCTTGATCCAGGGTGTAAAACACACAAATGGTGAGATACACTTAAATTTTGAGTTTGTCATGATGACTTTGATAAATGCAAAGTGGGCAAGCAAGTAATAGCAACAGATTGCCTAAAAATTGAATGCTACTGGTATGCATAAGATAACAATCAAATTAAAATTAATAACCTACATGTCAAAATAGTAACTTAGATTACCTACAGAAAGTTAGCGCTCCTCCTCAGAGTGTGCATGAGGAAGGCAAAGCAAAGGGTTTTCTATTCAGAATAGGAAAGCTGAATGAAATAGGAAAGCTGGTGATTGGGAAAATGTTTTTTTCCCTCACTTGGAATAAATGTCATTCCTCTTATACTTCGGCTGAAGGCAAAAAGTGACCATGGTTATTAAAAAGAAAACATAAACCCCAACAGATTCCCAAAATACAGTTCCAGAAGAACAGTGTGAGACCAGGAAGGTGATAAACATCATGCATTAAGCTATACCAAGATAAAGCTTCTGACTAAATTTTCCCAGTAGGGTGCCTGTAGCTGGGCAGCTGAAAACATATTTAAGTTAATCTCTCAGGCTACAGTTCAGGGAAGCTCTTCAGTACATGCTGAATCAATTTCTATTCAGGAAGACTGTATGCACAAGACTAAATTTAAGCATGCATTTGTACCCCATTGATCTCAATGAGATTTAGGCACAGACCTAATATTAAACATCTGTTTAAATATTCTCTCAAATAGGGACATTATACCAAATGGAATTCAAAGTATTAGTTTTGCGTGTTTCTTTAATTTGTTTAAATTCAAGAGACAAATAAGGAATTTTCCTTCTGCAAAGCATTTTATGGTCACATTATATCACAGCCTGTTCCACTAAATAACAGTTGAACTGTTTTCCATTCAGCAGTTAAAATGCCTGGTTGTGTGAAGCTGAGCAGGACCATGGAAAGTAGTTCTGGAAGCGTGGCTGCCAGGCACGTGGTCGATGCATTCCAGTGCATGCCTGTTCTCAGATCTGCAGTGATGTAAGGAAAACATCTATAGTACAAAGCTTTGAGAGTGGATTTCACCTCAGTCACCTTTAGCTGTTGAAAGCTCTGTGAAAAGCTTTACTGGGTCATCCTACACTCCTCTTGTATTGTAATGGAAAAAAAAAGCAAATGGAAAGATGTGGATATCCTTGGAGGACGATTCACCTAACTTGTCTTAGATAAGTATTTTAAATGGGGAAGTGAGGGACATTTAACTTTTTTTTTTCTGGAAAATTGCAGGGTATAAGGTGATGCATTTAGACACCCACTCCTCATATATCTAAGTAGGGTCAGAGGAGTTCTTGTGCAATATGTACATTCATACATCAAACACATGACATGGTCATTAGCTTAGCAACGTTGAAGTAAGAGAATTATTTTTTATTAAAGAAGTATGTGAAACATCTGTCTGGCTTTAGTTTCCTTGGTGTTTTTTGAATATTATGTTATATTACATGTAATATTATATTATATATTACATGTAAGTAAAATTCCAAAGGCTGAAAATTTCTATAAACTAACTGAAATTAATTAAGGCTATATACAGAAAGATTTTCTTCTGGTCTGGTCAATTTGACTCCTATTAAAACACCAAGGTTTTTGTATTAGATTTTTATTTTTTCCCTGAAATATTTTGGAAAATAAGAGGGTTTTTTTGCTATCACTGTTGGTATTCAAATGGTGAAGGTTACACCCTCCTAAAAATGGCTGGGAAAAGGGAATGGTGAGAGTGTGCCACTAAGGTGAGCAGGAAGGCATGCAGTACTTCTAGCTGTTCATCTTCCTTTACCTGGTGGTCTTAGATTAATCTTCCCTCCCTTGCTTTGTCCTGATGTTTTTTGACATCAGAGCACAGAGTACTAAGTGTACATTCTCTGATCCATTATAATGGTATGATAATTTCTTGTAGGAGTCCTGCAGTCTAAAGGTGATAAATATATTTACTTTCCCTAAAGGAATCAATTAATCACAGAAGTCAGAGATCAGGGAATCTATTTTCTCCACTCGTGCAAGCATAGATTATGTTTACTCATAAACAGTCCCAGAACAGATTTTAGACAGAAGCTCAAGAGGTAGGTAAACATTAACACATTTGGCAGGTAGCAAATAGTTTGGGCTTTTTTTTAATGTTGAGATTCCTACAATTAAATACTGCCACTATCTTAGGAACATTAATATAAGAAAATGATGAGAAATATAAAGCTTCCTCAAGTTAAGTTTACGTTAATCAAAGAACATCATACAGCGTATATTTAAAGCCAAACCATTTTGCTATTGTCTTTTCAGGCACACACATTTAATATCTGTGTTTTCTACATTGAGTTTTTTAGATGTTTTCCTTAAACCGATGTATTCCTTTATACCTTTGTAGCCCTGCCTATGTAAATATTAAATGAAACCAGCTTCCCTTTGATTTTCAGAAAAATACATTGCTTTACTTGAGCAAAGCATAATGATGTGTTATGCTTTTTGGTGATGGATTACCACCTGGGCCTTTCTGGCATAGTATTGCATTCTTCACTCCTAAGAGTTAAAATCTCTTTTCCATTTTAAACAGCTTACATATTCTGGAGGAATATGTAAAAGTGTGGAGTCGCCACACAGGAGTATGTCAAACCAAGATGCCTCATAAATAACCTGTACTTACTGTTGCACGAAGATGGTAAAATATAATGAAATGCTAAGAAAGATAAAATTCATGAATTTGTGAACAGTCCATGAAAAGAATGAGTAGCTAAGATCTGCAAAGGGAGATACTTTTCCTTGTGCATGCAGGCACGAGCCTTAAAATTCATGGTAAAAAAATTCATGTATCTCAACAGTTTTATGAAAAGTAATAATTCATGCCTGGAATCAGTGCTTTAATGATGCTACTGAATTTGCCTGAAATGAAATAATTTTTGGTTGCCACCAGAACACTGGGCTCATGTTTTCTCCAGTTCTGTTCTCACATGAACTGTCTCTTGCAGAATTGTGCCCTCACTGAAATAAAATGGAGGTTTGTTTCATTTGCCTGTTCACTCCTAACATTTGTGTGTCAAACACACTACTGGAAGTTCTAATTCACAGACTAATCAGTCCACAGCAGATGCAATGTGCTTTTCTGACCCCAGTGTAGGGAATTTTGAAGGTATGTTTGTCATGTGGGACTAAGTCCAGCTTTGGTTTTCTTCCACATACTAACAGACTGGCATGATCCAATAATTTTTTCAATATCTCTTTTACTCATATTGCCTCAACGACACTATCAATTTTTCTAGACAGCAGCTTGTTAGTTCCCTGACCTCAGCTAGGTGCAATAGCAGTGAGCAAGATATAGCAGCTCTCCCTGGAAAGTGAAACTGATATTTTCACACACATCTATATATAAGAATTGTTTTAAGACTTGATTCTGACATGTCAAGCCCTGAATTTTCTTGCAGCCAATCAGTTTTGAAATTCTAGAGCTTTTTTCAGTTCAAAGAACTATTTCAGGGAACCAGGCAGCATTTCTCACAGATTTATACATCTGACTTTCCCTGACCCTGTTGTATTGGCATTCCGCCACACAGAGCTGGGAGCTGGAAAGGATGAATGTTTCCCATCCAGCTCTGAGAAATGCTGGGCTGACACTGGGACAATGGCAGCACACTTTTAACCACAAAGGCTGACATCTAATAAACCAAGAGAGCTGAGACAGGATTATGTGTAAAACTAGTCATTTTTGTATCTTATGGAAAGTGTAAAAGAGTAAAAAATTATGTGAGATATGACTAACAAGACTGCAGCTGATGTGGACTTTCTGATCTGGAATGACATATTTTTACTTGGGAACTGAACCCATGTCATATGGAATCATGAACTTCTCAAGTGCTCAGAACAGCAATGAAACTTTGTTGCATAACATCAAATGATCCTATTCTCATTTACTGTCATTATCTTGCCAGAAAGGGTCTATATCAACCACACAATTAGATTCTACCAGTGTTATATCCTAGGTAAGTATTTATGGATGTAATTGTTAATGAGCAGAAATTATTTCTGTCTGGATCGTCCTCAGTTTAGTTAAAGCCTTTTAAAGCCATAGCTCAGCTGTCTGCTTGAGCTCCAGTCTATCCTAGCATGACCAAGAAAATGTTCTTTATGGCTGATCTTGGTTTAAAAACCTTCAGGAACCTTGGTATAGATCTTACAGTCTCTAGGTGTTTTGTTTTTTTGTTTTATGTGTGCATGTGTGCTTCTACAGCTTCGTTTGTGAAAATTGTAAAGAATTTTAACTTAGAAGAATCTTTTATGCTTTCTTTAAAACACCTCAGATAATTAATGAATTCCATCATTTGTGTGGAACTCCAATCTAAAGCGAGAAAAGGCTAGACCTTGTCATAAGATGATGAAAATTTAGCTCTCACCATCCTTTGCACTCCAATAATTACTTGCTGAAGTTAATCTCTTCCTATCTATTGCCCTCAGGAAAAAGAACTACAGACACAAATCCCAGGCCCAGTGAAGACTCCCTTCCCTCTGGACAGATAATATTTATGGATATAAAAAGTAAAAGCAATGGGGAAGTGGCCTTTATTCTGGACTTTAGCAAAACGTATTCTCACTGATTTGACTTACAAAATCAACTAGAAATATTAAGTTGCCCAATGTAATTAAAACTTCTTATGGAAATTACCAGCTGAATATGAAAATGTTTCAACAGTTTCATAGTAATCAGATATTTTTAACCACAAATACTTGGAGGTTTTATTTAGTTTCAAAAATAGGTACTTACAAAATGCAAAGAAATTTCTTCAGATTTGGTCGTTTGATATTTATGATTGAGTTCAGTACTACAATTAGTTCCAGTTTCTCTCTTGAGAAGAAAGTATTGACAATGTATTTGAAACAACACTGCTATGTAACAAGATGATAGTGAGACTGCCATGCTTTTTTTTTATGCAAAGAATCTTCAAAATATAATCTCATGTGAAGGAAGCAGTAATGCTGTGTAGAGGCATTCTAACTAGTTGGTTTAAGCTGCCAATTACTGTGGATGCTAATTTTGCAGTTCTGCCAGGATTTTATGTTAAATGTTATTGAACAAAAGCCTGAAGTATATTTTAATTTAAAACTACTGAACTGTAAAATTGAACTATTAGACTTTCC
This sequence comes from Camarhynchus parvulus, assembly GCF_901933205.1. Taxonomy (NCBI): domain Eukaryota; kingdom Metazoa; phylum Chordata; class Aves; order Passeriformes; family Thraupidae; genus Camarhynchus; species Camarhynchus parvulus. Next base: position 51,276,869 of record NC_044586.1, read on the forward strand.
ATGAATTTAAGTGGACAAAGAGAATATTATGTCAAAGGTTCAATTCAGTCGCCTTCAAGCCATTACACCTTTTGAAATGTGGAGCAGTAAGTTGATGTGGTCTATTATTTTAGGCTGAAGTCCCTCCTATGGTCCCTGCTACTACCCTTAAATAAACTTAATTCTTCCCTGCACTCAATGCCAAATATTAACATAGAGGACTTGAAATGAATACACTCCCTTCTTCTATGGGGCACTCTCAGCATGCTCAGACAACTTGTTTCAGGGCAGCCTAATCACATGAAAATGAAGAACTTGGCCGCCAACTTCACCCTTGCATAACCCTGCAATTCTCCACACCTTAGCAAGCACAGGATTCCAGAGTAAGGTGGAACTGGCTGTGGACACCCTGTCCTCTTTCTTGCCTTCTGGGTCTAAAGCAAAACTGGAACTGCACTACCTGGGCATTTACATGTGTGTATTGCTTCTGTTCTCTGCTTATTGTCTACAAAATAGAGAAGAAAGCAGTAAGTATGTCATTGACGTTACCTCTCTTGTGTGCCTGGTTATGAAGTCTGATGGCTTAATTGACCTTGTGCTACAGATGGAACAATGCAAGAGGAAGGGTCCTAAGGACTGGAGCTGTGCACTTTGCAGTGTGAACTCTCACTCTTTTCCAGAGTTTGAGAATGGGAGTTACATCTCCAGAGAAAAGGGTGTGAAACTGAGGTGCCCTCAGCACCAAGGGGCAGGGCACAGATGTCTTTAACTTCTTCAGCAGACTCTGAACTGCAGTACTAAACACAGAGCCCTATTTACGAAACGAGACAAATGTGTTTGTGCACTTGTAAGGAGCAATGGCACACTTGTGGGAGCAAGCTGTGCCTCATTGCACCCAGCACCTTTTCCCCTTCTGGCAGAACTGAGCCATCAGGTAAATTATTGTGGTTTAATTCCAGCTGGCAGCTAAGCCTGATGCAGCTGGTAGCTAAGTGTCCCCATTTGTCATCACTTGTTGGTATGGGGGAGAGAACCAGAAGACAAAAAGTGAGAACACCTGTGGGTTGAGCTAAAGACAATTTAAAAGGTAAAGCAAAAGCTGCACATGCAAGTGAAGCAAAACAAGGAATTAATTCACCATTTCCCATGGGCAGGCAGGTCTTCAGCCATTCCCAGGAAAGCAGCCATCATGTGTGACAGTTACTTAGACAGACAAAATGCTGTAATTCTGGATATCCTTCCTTCTTTCTTCTTTCCCCACCTCTTTGTACTGAGCATGACACCATATGGAAAAGAATATCCCTTGGATCAACTAGGGTCAGCTGTCCTGGCTGTGTCCCCTCCCAAATCCTTGAGCACCACCCACAGCCTCCCTGCTGATGGGGTAGGGTGTGAAGGAGAAAAGACCTTTATGCTGGGTAAGCTCTGCTCAGCAGTAGCAAAAACATCCCCGTGATAACTATATGTTTGTTTTCAGCACAAATCCAGAACACAGCACTATGCTTAGCTACTATGAAGAAAAGTCAATCTATCCTAGTCAAAACCAACACATACAGTAAGTGATTTTTCTGACCTTTACATGTGTCTGAATTTAGAGACTGTAGCTGCAACAAGAAAGATATATACACATATAAATTTTTAAGAGCCTGTCTCATTTGTTGCTGCACAGTAATTTTAGAAAGAGACCTAGACAGATTGCAATGCAGTCACATGTGAAGATAGGACAGTGGACTGGATCAATGATTTAATCAAAATGTTTGAGCCTTTTATTGCATTCCAGTGGAGGAAAAATGCTTTTGAGCACCATGTGTTCAACACTTGCAACCAAATAGCAGATGAAATATTTGATTCATTTGCAGCAGACCTTTGGTTACTTTCCAGAAAATGCTCGACTGTTTTTTTGATGAGATCACTGCTAAAGTTGTTGAGGACATATTGTGGTACAGGCTGAATGTTATTCCAACTCCAGTTTTCTACATTTTCTCCTCTTAAGGAGGAGTAGGCTAAAGTTTTACTATCTTCTAGTGATGTAAGCAGTTAATATTTGAATTATGTGGACTCTGGTGTAGGGTACAAAATCTACAGGAGACTGATTGGCTCAAGCTACAATTCGCAGACCACTGGATAATCTGGAGAGTTTGTCTGTTCTCTAGAGAGAGGCCAGGGGTCTGGATTTTTTGACCCTTGAATCCAGTTCTCCATCATGTATTTTTTGTTTTCTGTAGAAAAATGCCTGACCCCAGCTCTGTACCTATTGCTGACATGAGCAAGAGTTACGTGTAGATACTGTGTGCTTCATCTAACTAGGACAGGAAATAGTGCATCTTGGCTCCCTGTGTGAATCCTACTCTGGGCTGCTTGATCCTTGGAAAAAAAAGTGGCACCTCTCTCCTTTATCTGTATGAGGCAGTGCATGATTCACATGTGATTAATTTGGGGAAAGGAAATAGGATAAAGTAAAAGTAGGGCAGCAGAAAGTACACAGTAGATGTAAACTCCAATGATTACACAACAAATCCAGTTTAGACAACATCATATGATATGACAAAATTAAACTAGGCCAAACAGTGAGTGTTTGAAAAGGCACCTCCTTTGTCTGTGAATTTAATACAGAAAGCTACATGTGAGCTCAGCTGTGGCCATATGTCTTATTTTTTTTTGTGACATTTCTCAAGGAAAGGAAAGATTTGGTGTTTCTTTTGAAAATATTTGTTTTCTGAGCTAATGATTTTGCAAAGGTGTTTCCAGCTACATTGTTCCTTAGGCAGAGCTCCAGGAAGGTGATGTTTTACATTCCCCATTCCTGTCTGGCTTTGATTTTTATCCCAGCAGGGAAATATGAAGCAAAAAGGGACAAAATTTAGTTCTGCTTAACTGTGGCTGAACATGCAAAATGCTGCAGATCTATTTAGAGGTAAAATGTGCCACACTGGTACCTAAAGAATTAGCTCTTCTCTTCCATGTCTCTATAATTCTTTATTCAAGAATTTTTATGTCTTCCCCCACCCCTTCCCCAACTTGTTGGGCATGATATTAGGTAGGATCAGATATTTGTTGCCATCTGTCTTGTAACGCCAAGGAATGGGTAACAGCTTGTCTGTCCTATCTGTGTATTTGTATATATTGAATACATTTACCTAAGACTACAGAAAAAGTCTGATTTACAGAAGAAAAGCATCCTTATTGGAACCCTACACATACACATAGATTCAGTAATGTGTGGAAGAAAGTGAAAGAGGGATTAAAAAGCATGATGTTACTTCTCTACCAAATAGCAGCAGATGCCAGGGACTAGCAGGTCAATTTAGTTTCCTGTTGGGGGAGAAAAAAATTATCAATGATTCAGAATCTTCATAATATCTTTCAGTTATGTTCTCTGGTTCCCAGAGAGAGTTGTTTACAGTTTTTGGTTGTCCCTTCATGCAAGAATGAATCCCAGTAATCATGGTGAGCAAGTCAGCTCTAAGAGTAAGATTGGAGAAACTATGTCTACCTGAACTGCCTAAGCCATTCTCAAACGGAACTCACCTTGCCACTACATGTAAAGTTCTGTAAGCTTTCTTAGAAACTGAGTTCTGTGGAAAAGTTTTGGCCTTTCTGAAATATTGGGCCTAGTTCTAAGTCAGTGTGGCCAATCATTCTTCTCTTGCATAGGTATAGTCATTACCTATGTACTTGGTATGCTAAACATGTGAAAGTCAAAGACACAAACCAAACCACCAGGAAAAAATATTTTCCTCCCACTTTTTATGTCCTTTTATTCATGTCATTAAATTACAAAGTCACTACTTCCTATCCACAATTTTTCCTGAGTTGCACTATTTCTAAAATTCCATTTTTTTGGTCTTCTCTTCATTGGGTTTTACAAATGTTTTCTCTGCCTAGCTTTTCAGAGAACTCTACCTCATAGTGGAGGCTAAGGAAAGGGAGACACAATTCCAGTTCCTCTGCACAGGATATGTCCCTTCATGGATGGAGGAGAGCTGCACAAAGCTGCTGGTATAAGGAACATGCTGCAGAATGCACTGGGGTGGGTCATGAATGATGGAATTGCTGAGTGGCTGGAAGGGAAAGGTATAAAACCAAGTGGTGTCAGGTGAAGGCTAAGGAGGTGACCACAAGTTCAAGTGTCTGAATGGTAATTTGAAGTTCATACTGTACAATAATCTTGCAAACAAAGTGTGAAAAAATGGAAAGCTTTCCTAGTAGAAAAAGAGTCACAAAAGTTGGATAGACTTTGCTCTGTAAAGGTGAAGAATGGCACTGAGCTTGCCCATTAAGGTATCTATGCTCAGATGTCTCCTTGAGGGTGAGATGTCAAGGCCTCCATTAGAGGTAATAGCAAGGCAGTCAATACAATCCAGGGAAACTTGAGAGCAATTTGGATGACCAGCTGACCTGTCAGTTCCTGTTTTAGAGCAAGCTGAAAGTATAGACTAAATCTCAGTTGACTAGAATGGATATCATTCTGGATGCAGTCTAAGCTTTCAGCCAAACTCTCTTTGCTGCCAACAGAGAACAACCAGTCTAGCAGAGCTCTTTCATCATAATCAGTCTGTTGTCACCTATTTTGGGCTATCTGACTCACTCAAATTAAAGCCTTGATTCTGTTGCTCATCCACTAGCATTCAGAGCCATTTGAGATATCTAAAGGTATCTTGTCTGGTTGCCAGCCACCACACCAGAAAGGCATTGGTTTCCTATGGCTAATATGCCATATCTAGGTCAGATCTAGGCCTTTCAAATGGGACTAAATAACTATGTGTAGATGGTGGAACTGAGCCTGAAGGTCTAATTTTAAATTATTAATTGAAGTGACTTTCATCCTTGATCCTTACTGTTTTATGACATGGGAGTTGGAATTATTCAGTCATGAAAACTACTTTTCATCTTACTCCTAAAATGTAACTGATTGAATGAATATTTTATCTCCGTGTATATCAACTGAGAAGAACCCAACACATTCTGTCATAACTAGAGAGATCATCCCTCCAGTGATGGTTTATTACAGGTGGTGTGGTATAGACACAATTTTGGCATAACTGAAAGCAGTTACAGATTTCAGTTTTATTAAAATTCATGAAAAAGTAGTCCACTGAGGGAAAGCAAAGTTTCTATTTACAAAAGAGTCTCAAGAAAATACTCAATATTTCCTCAATAGTCATAATATATGCACTTAGAAAAAGGTCTTGTTTTGGATTTTTAAATACTAACTGATCTTATTACAAACCCAATACATGTAGAGGCATTAAGTGAAAATACAGTAGTGTGCTTTTATTGCATTTTCTTTAGGGTAGATTCTGCATTCTGGTGTATGCAGCAGAAAATGACCCCCTGAGAATCTGGGTGCATCACTGTTCTAGAACATCCCTTGGTTTTCACTATGACATAAATGAAAATGTTCAATTTCAGTGTGTTAGAAAAAGATATGGCAAAATGATGAAAATAAAGAAAAAGTGATCATTATATGTTTTAAATAGAAAGTAATTGCATAGTATCTTTACTATCTCACTCATGAAATTGAAAACCGCAGATCAGTATTATTCACGGTATAGGGAATTGGAAATAATTTTTGTTAATGTGGGTTAGTTGGGGAGAAAAAAGGCCCAGTTTTAATGGGAAGGACTACTGCCACAACCTTAGTGATTTAGTTGTTGAAAATGACACTGGCAATGGATCACATTCATAATGACATTCTTTAGACGTGGTATTCAGATCAAAAATTCTCATTGAAGAAATGAAAAAAAAACATGCTTGCATCACACAGAAAATACACATTTCCTTAATAAATTCGTTTGCTCCAGGCCAAGTTAGTCCAAGGAAATCTTAAGCATTTTACTCTGCTTGCTGTTCCACAGTATTTTATCATATTGTTTAGTCTGAAACATAACTAATTTGGCAGAGATATAACACATTATTTCTGCACCAGACATCTCAGACAATAAAAGCAAAGGTGTTTGGGGGACTTCTCTGTGACAGTTTCAAATAAAGCTACAGTGACTATAGGTCTGAGAAGGAAATGCATTACAGAGGCAAATTAAGTTCCACACTCTTAGATACTCAGTGTATTACACATTAGTGGATAACAAGTGCAACTAGGAGAGAGTGTTAAGAGCACAAACACTACAGACTTGCTCAGTTTTTGTTTTGTTCTATGAACAGTTCATCAGATATCAGAAAATATAGTACAGTCTATTTTGATTTAGAAATGACTGTGCATTTTTGTATATTTCACAGTGTGTTGACTTGTAATTAAAATCATTACTTCTGTTAATGACAATGAAAATAAGCTATATAACTGTTTACTATCAGCAGAGTAATAAACATTTTTTCTTCACAGTATGCAGAACAAGATCTGGTAAAAAGAGAAAAGAAGACTGGTGTTTTTAACTAAACCATAACTTGGAAATTACCCAAAGATGACACATGATAATTGACAGAAGTTACGATACAATAAGCCAAGGAGTAACACAAAAGGTTGACATATCCAGGTGTGAATTGTATGGCATGCTTTGTTTTCTGTGCTTAAAGAATATTCCTCCAGAAAGTGTTCAGAAAAAAGTATTTTAAAAGACCCTCATTAAGATAATAAGGGACATGCCTCATTATTATATATTCCATCCTTCTGTCTCCTTGTCCCAGTCTCTTCAATCAGACTGTCACAACATTTTCATAACTTTTTCATTATCATACACAAGTGGAATATCAAAGATGAAAGAAGGGATAGAAATTAGATAGCTGCAGAGTATGCATGTCATTTGGTCATGTCAGTAGTGGCTAATTATCCCATGTCTTATCACTGTATAGTACAAGCCATACATACAGCCCAGCGATGAGCTGTTCATTGAGGATTCTGTTAAAATTAACTGTGGCACCTAAAACCACAAAATCAACCAGTTTGAGAAGAGAGTATTGTCAATAATTAGGTCCTTTCACCATTGTAATTACTTACCTGAACTGGTAACTACCCAGAATACTATCAGCCACATCTTACACAGCCTATTGTTTTCAGCACTTCTCTCAGTTTGGTCCTGCATGACAACATATAAATGTATTGAATATGGATGTCTTCTGCTGACTAGGTTCTCCTTTATCAATTTTTTTAAAAACATTTGCATAATTTATGGTAAGCCTTGAAGTGTTTGATCTCTGCTCTCTCCTGAAAAAGGAACATCTGAGATTGTATGGAGTTATTTTCTTTTATCAGAAGAGATAATGAAAATAGAGAGATTAAAAGTTAATTAAATTATAAAATAGGAATTTTTACCTTAAAAAAAAGTGAGGGAATTTATGGTGTCATTAGAATTGAATAATCTGGTCCATACTGACATAACTGAAACAGTGTGGAGAATAGAGATACAGACACACCTAATTATTCTTATGAAGACTCTACTGGCAAAATAACCAAGCTTTTAAAATTACCATGGACAGGGTAGTTCTTTTTAGGTGATTTATAATGTCTTAGAATATCACTGTGCTTACACTCCACATGGTTGTGCTGAGGAAGGATCAGGGAGTCATGCACCGACCTCCTGCCTCCAAATGCCCCCGGAGTTCTGGCAAGGACCTTTTTTCTTTCCATTTAGGACCTCATCACGTGTGAGTAAAACTGAACAAAACATTTCTGATGATATTTCCTTTGGGCAACACTTGCTCTGTAGAGGGAAAAATTTTTGGTAAATTGTGCCAATTGTGTCAGATCTCTGAGAGGGGTTAGTATCTGGAAACAAGGACTTAGCAGCCCAAAATTCTCGATCTCCTCAGCAGCTATGGTGCCAAGGGACCACCCAGGAAACCACAAGCATGTTTTGGATTTACCCAAACTCTAATTTTTAAAATTTCTGTTACGTATCCAATTCCTATGTTTTGATCTTTGAATGCATATTTTAAAAAATTTCTCCAGGATAAGCCTGCACTGACTGAAGTTGAGGATTGCTGGGTTGAACAGGAGAACTCACACAGAGCTGCCATTGAGTCGTGCATGTGCAGTGCTGGGGACTCTGAGAGACTGTCACATGAGGAAACTGCTGCTCTGGGGCAGGGTTTCAATATTGAAATCCAACCAGAAACTGTACGATACTTCTGCATCAAAGAATGTCTTACCTTTTCCACTGTATTACAAAAAAAAGCCCTCCAATCACAAAACCTCTCATTTCACCTTTTTCATAATAAGTCTATCAGCAAAAAATATTAATATCAAATCTTTTGGATAGGGTGAGGACTCTTCTTTTCCTCCCTGTTAACATGATGTGTTCTACCTCACAAATATAGGCACAATAGTCTCAAAATATTGACAAGCAGGTAGTAAATAATGAGCAAGATCACCACCCTACCCTGCTAAAATCCTGTCTGGACAGTTTTAGTGGGGTGGGGATGCGTTTATAAGGGAAATGTGACTGGAACAATCATGCATGTGTGCAGGCCCTCTGCTCATGGAGTGCTCCTGTGCCAGTATGAGAGTGGTCAGTTCATTTGTTACCCTTAAAGAGCAGTTTTGCAAAGAACTGAGGCAAAACCAAATGCTGTAAAGGTTCAGCATAAATTACCAGTGGACAGAAAGCCTTAACAAAGGTGATGTTTGCTTCCTTTCATGAGTGGGCTGTGAGGATGTGGGATTTGAGCTTCCTGACTCTGATTTACTTCTGTTGGCTGACCAAGGGGAGTGTTGGAGTGTTGTTTAGAAGATTATCTGAGGTAAACGCAGTAATGAACTAATTACTCAGAGTGTATCCCCTAATAATTGGGTTTTCATTTGATGTTGGGTGTCACAGCTCCCACTGCAGATGGGGAAAAGGCACCCTTTGAATTCAGCTACTGGCAGATAAGACTGTGGGTGTAGTGCACTGGCACCTATTTCAGCTGTCAAAAATTTCAGACCCTGCTATACAGATGACAGTAGATAAAGCAGGATTTAAAAACTGAGAAGGCATCTTGGTTTGAAAGACAGATGTGTGCTAGGGAAGGCAAGAGTGACCCTTGGGATGGAGAATGTAAACCCTCTCCCTCCAAATTGTTGTAATTCTGAAATTAAGGGGCTCTCAGGCAAATATGGGAATAGGAATAGCAGTTCTTTACTAGTGTGTATAACAAGGCAAACGAACAACAACAGCTCCGGCACTGACCCCACACAGTGCCCGGAGCCCCATCCGGGCCTTTGGGCCATGGCACTTTACCCTCGGTGCAGTTCCGGGCACGGCCAGCAGGGGCGCTGCTGCTCACACGGTGCATTCCCCTCGGTGCAGTTCCGGGCACGGCCAGCAGGGGCGCTGCTGCTCACACGGTGCATTCCCCTCGGTGCAGTTCCGGGCACGGCCAGCAGGGGCGCTGCTGCTCACACGGTGCATTCCCCTCGGTGCAGTTCCGGGCACGGCCAGCAGGGGCGCTGCTGCTCCCGGCGGGCGGGGCAGGTGCGGTGATTCCCCCGCGGCTGCAGGGGGCGCTGTGGCGCACACGGCAATGGCGGCTGGACCCAGAGGGGAAGGGGTGGAGGAGATGCGACGTTTGCTTCCCAAACCTTGGGGCAGTGATCCCGGTGCCCCAGTAGGACTCTCAGAAGCAGCAAGGCGGGCTGGCAGGGATGACCAGACATTCCTGGGCAGTGGACGAGATGTATTGGAAACTCTGCGGCAATAGTGGGAAGCTGCAGCAGGTCCCAGCGGGCCCAGCAGAAGAAAGGCGGGTCCTGGCTGGGTTATGGCGGTGCCAGTGAATTCCTTTCCCCAAGGCACAGGTCCGACTGTCCTCCTCCGAGGCCCAGAGAGAGAGAGCATCCCCAATCCCCCAGCCCTCCTCTTCTTCCGGCCCTTCTTCCTGCCTCTGTTCTCATGGTATCTCTGTGCCCCTGAGAAAAACTCCCAAAACCCAGAGGAGTTCCCCCTCCCTGCAGTCTTTGTGTCAAGCATCCAGTCATCAGTGCTTCTTAGCAACTCAATGGGAGAAGATTCCACAAGTAACAAGGAAAGAAAAGGAAGGAAAAACTCAACCCCCAACAGAAGGAAATTTAAATATGTTTCAACATTTGCTGCATTTGGAAGCTGAAATGCTGCCAGCAATGTGATGTGTGTTTTCATATGCTGTACAAGCTTACATTTTTGTTTGGTTTTCACAATAGAACAATAATCAACAGGCTGTGGCCTTAGACTGGGGCTCTGACAATTCTTTCTGCTTCCACTTTATGATCATATGGAGCTCTGGCTTTGCACATTTGGTGTTTCATTCTTATCACAGCATATTTATTCAGATACTGGTCTGAGAACCACCAGTAATAAGGCATTCTGCCATTCATGATCCTGTGACTTTGCCTCATTTCTCCTCTCACTTCTACTTACTATTAAAATGGTGGTAGCCTGTGATCACTGACTGATTGTTCTAGGAGCTGCATGCAAATACACATATATATGCACGTGTCTGGTTTTAAATAGTGCAGGCAGCCAAACATATGCACCTAAGGTTTCACAATGAAAGTATGAGTTGAAAAAGCTGATGGTTGCAGTGAAGAGATGGACAAAGTGCAGTGTGACACATTTATGACCTTCTTTTTCACTCCAATGGAGGGAAAAAATGGTCTAGCTGTTTTGTGTATAGGCAGCTGTGATGTATTTCAAAGAGGTACAACTATTGTTTGTTGATTTGCAGAAAAAATTAGGAAGCAATTTAATTACCATATGCTTGTAAACCCTGAATCCAGGGGCAGACATTATGAAGTTTCACACAAAATACTAGAGGCGTCGTTTAGGGTCAGGCAGAAGTATCAACATACTGATCACAACGTAAGCAATAAGTTTAATAGAGTAGACAGTTAGATGAACTTAGAATCATATAATAGAGTAGTTTGGGTTGGAAAGGACATTTTAAAGGCCACCTAGTCCAGCTTCCCAGCAGCGAGCAGGGACATCTTCAAGCAGACCTGTTGCCCAGAGCCCTGTCCAACCTGAACTTGAAGGTTTCCAGGGCAATGGGGCATCCACCACCGCTCTGGCAACTTGTGCCAGCATTTCCCTACCCTTGCAAAAGATTACTTCCTTATATCTATTCTAAAACTACTCTCTTTTAGTTTAAAACATTACTCCTTGTGCTATCACTACAGGCCCTGCTAAAAAGTTTGACTCCATCAGTCTTACAAATTACCTTGAGTTACTGAAAATCCTTAAAGAAGTCTCACTAGAGCCTTCTCTTCTCCAGGCTGCTCTGTCAGCCTGTCTTCATAGCAGAGATGCTTGTCTCTCTGATCATCTTTGTGGCCCTCCCCTGGGCTCACTCAAACAGGTCAACCTCCTTCCTAAGCTGAGGATCCCATATCTGGATGCAGCACTGCAGGTGAGGTCTCACAAAAGCAGGGTCAGTATCACCTCCCTTGCCCTGTGGGCATGCTGCTTTGGATACAGCCCAAGATTTGAATGAGTTTCTGGGCTGCAAGTGCACGTGGCTGGCTCATGTCCAGCCTCTCATACACCAGCACCTCCAAGTCCTTCTTGGCAGGGCTGATCTTGATCTGTTCTTCCCCCAGCCTTTTGTGATACCAGGGGTTGCCCTGACCCAGGTGCAGCACCTTGCACTTGGCCTTGTTGAATCTCATGAGCTTCCTGTGACCCACTACTGGGGCTTGTCCAGGTCCCTCTGGATGGCATCCTGTCCCTCAGGCATATCAAGCACAAAACACAGCTTTCTACTGTCCTTTTCTGTAAAAGAAAGGGAGGGAAAATGAATAACTAAGATGACATTAGCTCCTGAACTTTCCCTGTGATAGAATTACATCGCTAAAACTGTCCTTGTTTTGAAAATGTAGAGGTTCCTGTATAATAAATTTTCTCAATTTGTGTGCAGAATAAATTGACCTATTTGCCCTAGAGGAAGCTGAGTGTAATCGTCTGTACACAACATTTGGCAACTCCTGCTCTATCAAATGTGAGGGAGTGACAGTTGCACACTGTGATACTGGCTCTTCAAAATACTGTGTGTCTTCGAACTGCTGCAGTCCCTACACTGGAAGATGTGTAGATGCATGCTTCTAACCAAAACCTGTCTGTAAGAAAAGAAAGAAAGCAGGTAGGTAGTCTGGTGATAAATGTGCTACGTGTGTTTCTATAGTATCTGTATCTGCATGTGGAGTTCCAAAATGAGCACTGGCTAAAATTTTTCTGAAAAAGAGTAATTGCCTCAGAGCTATCAACACATTTGCTTTTATTTCCTTAATTACAGTACCTTGCAACTGCCATTGCTTTATAGTTAAGTTTCTCACTCCCTCTTTAATACTTTGAATTTTTAACTACACAGAAATTATGGAAATCTTTATTTGAGAGACGGGAAGTACTTTAGAGGGACTCAGAAATTAATTTTATGGAAAAAAACCCAAATAAATAAGCAGACCCTCCCCACTCCTCCCCCAACAATTAGAACAAAAATTAAAGGTCTAAATATGAGGGTTAGCTGGAACTGGAATTGGTAACCTGGATATTATTTATGAAAATTCTGTTGTGTTTTTATTTCTGTCTGGAACAAACTTGGAAAGGATTAGAAATATCAGAGAAACAGGACCCCTGCCAGCTGGGAATTTATAAAGAACAACATTTTATTGTACTCTCACAGCTTTCCTTCAGTCTTCTGAATTATGTTTAGAGACAGATTGATTTAGAATACTTTCTTTAGAACCTGAGGGTAGGAAGCTTATTTCATTTTGCCACAAAAAAAATGTTGTATGTGTGGGAAGAAGAAGGGAATCTTGTAAAGTAGGGCGACCACTGTATTGTACACAAGGACCACCCTTCAGTGAATGAAAAAGCAAAAGTTGAAAGCCTTTCAGGTCTTTCTTAGGCAGGGTATGGAGCTGTCAGCATTGTCAGTACAATTTATTCACACTGTTCCAGTGCTTATGAAAGCTACTGAGCAGCCCGATCTATAAGTGATTGAACAGAACAATACTCTGGAGCTTTGAGTACAAATAAAAAGCCACTATTTCAGGCTCCATGCATCACAACTAGTGCTTTCTAGGAACACTGCCAGTCTAAATAAAACACAATCTTGCTGTAATTTTATACAACACTTGAAAAGAAGACTAAGGCAGTGCCCTTCATGAATGCTGCTCTACCACATTTTTCCATAACCAAGTGATAATTTGACTTGATGATATGCATGCCAGATTTAATTGTGCTTTCATGTTCTGCTTTCCATCAACTATTACACTTGTCTTTGTTAGCTGATTATGATACAGAATTTCACTTTATTATGCCAGGATTTCCTGATGCCTCATTTACTCAATTGAGTTGAAAAACTAACATCTAGCTGAGGTGTTTGATCCATTATGCATGTCAGTAGTGTATGTGCTATGCAACACACATTTCATTCATCAAGTCTGGCCATTCTTCTCAGTATAAGCCTGAAAGTGGAAATGCTCTTCCAGTCTGAAACTAAGACAACAGCACCACTCCTTTTATCTCTGTTGGGTCCTTATAACACTCTCTCCTGAGTTGAGGCTGGAAGTAGCCATGGAGGGCAAATCCTTAGTCCTCCTTCACCTGAGAACAACTCTCTAATGCACACAACTTACACTTTGTGTGGCACCTTTCTGTTCAGAAGAGCTCTAGCAGAAAAATTTTAGCAGGCTATTGAGAGGATAGGAACTTAGCTGATGACATGCAACAGTTTGACAATTAATGAATGTAATATATCTTCGAAGATGTACATTGGAATGCAACTGTGGCAGTTATTTTTAATTCACTTGGTAATACAAAGACTTCACTTGTATGCTTAGATACTTTTCTGTTTAATGAAAGATTTCATGAGTTGAGGCTTTATGAAATTCAAAATTTTGTTCACGTGCATTTTATGGTCAAGACTTAAAATTTTCTGGCTGTCATGTCAACATGCTTTTCCACTGTTAGAGAATAGTGTATCTCTATAGTACACTTTTAGAAAAATATTGTAATTGCAGTTTCTTGGAAAGTCCAAATTGTTGCGGTCTAACCTGTCATATATATATATATTCTTGCCCCAAATATATTGGGGCAACATATATTCTTACCCCAGATACAGTTGTTCAAAAGAATTAGTTTAGTCTGTGAAATAATTTGTGATCATATATTGATAAACCAAACACATTTTTAAACTGCTCTTTAAAATTGCAATCCCTAGAGTTCAAAATTAATGGTACTGACTCAAAAATTATGAGCTGAAAACACAAATTGCAGACAATTTTTTATTTAACTTTTGTTTTGATAATTTAAATTTCATATTTTCAGTAGGTTTTTCCCTGAAACTGCAAATGTGGATGATTTGTTTTATTTTAACAGAAAAAAGGTGACAAAAGGTAATCATAATAACATGACTTCAGAAGGAGAAAACTGCAGTTCTCATGAGACAAAGATATAATCGTGAAAATTTGCACTGTTGTAATCTTCAAAAAGGCTGCTTTTTATTAAATGCTGAAATAACTCTTTAACTGTAGCAGGAATCTAGTTTTCGCTGTAAACCAGATTAAGCTGAAATTGGCTTCCATTAAATAAGTAAAGAACATCAAGACTTACTGACGTGAGTGTTAATATTTTGCTGAGGTAAAGCCAAAGTCTACATTTATTTTGAAGGACAGTAAATCTTTCCCACATTAAGTTAGTAAATGTCATATATTAATTTCCTTAATTTATCTTATTACTACCAAGACTAACTAAAAAGAAAATATGCTGCATAGTGAAATAAGATATTAAAGTACTTCATAAACATTGGGCAACAGTGAAGTAAATAGATGGTCTTTGAAAAAACTAAGCACTGGTGCTTCCTGAGCTTGATAGCTGTTATCTCTTCCTAAATATGCACTTCTTTATGTTAACTCTTATGCGGTGCTGGTGACACAGTATTTCTCAGGTCACCAGGAATGCAGCCTGCACACTGTAATCATCAGTAACACTTTGTGTTTGCCAAGAGAAAGGCAATGGAACCTATGGCAGGGTCTCTTTTTGCTCATGGGGGAATCCAGACTGTGCATCAAATACAATAAAGAGAGTAATTCTTAAGTTAAAATGGATGTTTAAAATTGTTCTGAAGTATACCCATTATTCTCACTGTCTGTAAAGGGAGCCCAGAATAGCTGGATTATTTCAGAAGCCGCTGTTTCTGTAAGTAGATATGTGAAGAAGATGAATGCCCCTCTAGGTCTTCTTGTTATCAATCTCTTTTGTTTTTTGTTTGATTCTGGAGATCTGAGCAGCTGGACAAAGTTGCCCATTAGCTAGCTCAGCTAATATCAACCTGACATGGCTGGGCTACGGCACCAGCCAGTCTGCTGTATTGTTTAGTGTTTTACTGTTAAAATAAGTGTTCTCATGAATTTAGATAGTAGTTAAAATTTACTGAAAAAAGTAATTAGAGAAGAAAATGTATTGGATGCCTTCTGAACCTTCTGCCC
This sequence comes from Camarhynchus parvulus, assembly GCF_901933205.1. Taxonomy (NCBI): domain Eukaryota; kingdom Metazoa; phylum Chordata; class Aves; order Passeriformes; family Thraupidae; genus Camarhynchus; species Camarhynchus parvulus. Next base: position 51,292,242 of record NC_044586.1, read on the forward strand.
CAACCTAATAATGGGCAAATAAATGATTTCTGATAAAAAATTGCATTGGCATGCTAATATAAAAATTTCCCTCCTATTTTTAAAGAGAACTAATTAATTATTGTTGACTTTTAACAGCATGAAAATAGCTGAATAGAAGCTACTGGGTTATAAAAATGTCTAGACTCCATTTTTGTGAAAATAAAAAAGTTGTTTAGAACACTGTGATAAAAAGGAAAAGAATGGGATATATGATGTGGCACAATCTTAGCTCTTGAAGTGGCATTATGTTTTCATTGCAATGAAATTCTTAAAAATAAAAGGACCTTATGGTGATTTGACCTAGCTCATTTGCACGCCATTATAGATGTCTATAATTTCACTCACTTCCTTTGCTGTAGTTTCCACTGCTTATATATTATCTGATTACTAGGACCAAAATCTGTTTCTTTGCTTCTTTCATCTCTCTATCTTCCCCATGATGTAAAAAAAAAAATACAGGGCATAAGTAATATGAATCAGTTAGTTACAGAAGCTATGAAGAATATAGATAATGAATTTCATAGCAAGTCTTAGGCCTTGAAGACTGAAAACAACTGTGCAGCACTATGCAAAGGCATGAAAACAGGTCTGATTGATAGGCTTCACAGAAGGTGACATCTTGAGGTGTTATCAACAATCATTGGTAAACATCATCTTTACCAATGATTGTTGATAACAAGTCCATATTTCTTATGGGAATATGGAAGTTTATAGCAATGTTAGTGGAGGATTATAATTGTCTAAGTTTCACCACTGTTGCCAAAATTGTACATACTGTAAAGGGTTATACTAAAAACTGGTGAAGACCTGAGAGCACAGGTGTGTAGGGGGATAAAATCTAAGAAAATAAAGGTAGTATAGAAAGTAATCTTACGCCTTAGGAGTTGCAGATGGGCTAATTATTAAAGATTAGGAGCAGGCCTGGCTTTAACAGGCCACAGCTGTGGCCAATAAGAAGAAGAGTGTTACAAAAGAGTGGATTGGTTGGTTGAGGGGGAGCTGGAGTTGGTTGGCTATGGTGAGAAGGAAGAGGCTCTGAAGAGCTGCCTTTGAGAAACATCAAGGTGGTATGAAACTTGTGCACTAAGGAGACAACTATTAATATGGAACCTTTGTGATATAATGACAACAAGGTGCTTCTCTGAAGAAGCACAGTTAATAGGAAGGAGGGCTGTATTGCAGGCTTTACTCAAACTACTGATGTTTGAGTAAACTGACTCATGACATCCTTTTACTCTCTGAATTTGGTTGCACCTGTTTGAATACCTGTCCAAAGCAGTTTTGAGAGGAACTCTTTCTATTCCTGGAAAAAGGGGTATGTTTTGCTCCACTAACCACATGCTTTGTGGTTGATATAATCTTTCACGTGTGTGTTTCCTTCTTTGTCATGTAAGATTCTCCTCTATAGTAGAAAAGATTTTGAAACCTGTGGAAATGGGTGAGAATACCATGTGTTTCCCATCCTGCAAAATTTGTTTTGAAAAAGTCTAGAAAAAGCAGAAAGAAGTTTGAAATGAGAAGCAACATGAGGACAATAGCAAGTAATAAAAATTGCTGAGACATGTTGTGTTGAAGGGAGGGAATTAAAGACTATGGCGAAAGGAGACACGATGTGAAAGGAGTCCCATCTTGGTGTGGGACAAGAAAAACTATTTGGAAATCTTTTCTTGCTGAGAGTGCCAAAAATGGTTTTGAGAGAGATTTTTAAGGTCTCTCCTCAGGAAGAAAGACTTTTAGGTTTTGAAGAAGACACTATGACACTCTTATTTGTTTGCTTGAAAGTATGTAGATGATTCAAGTAAACTTGGTTGAGAAGACTACAAAGAAAGATCATGAAAATCAGGAAAGGGCTGAGGCATAAACATAGGAATATTTGTAATACCTGTTTCAGATGTTACTCAGGGACTGTCTTAGGGTAAACTATACTATAGGCTTGTACTACAGGAGGAGAGTTTATTGTTAAAAGGTGATTAAAAGCATTCTATGCTCTCAAAATTTGGAGGACCTATCTAAGCAAAATGACTGAGAAGATGGTTGGAGGTGGCTGTTTCTCATCAAACACTGATCTTAGGAGGCCATGGCTCTTAATGTCATCAGACTAGGACTTTGAATAATAAAATATTCCAAGAGAAGAGAGAAAAAAGTGTTGCAGACAATCACACAAACTAATATGGAATAAAAAGAAATGAACCCAGATAAGCATGATTTAATAGGGCCAGTCTACTGACTGATGTGAGAACTACAGAGGAGCTAAATAGTGTTTCTTATAACATAAAAAATATGTGGACTATTCAATACAATTATAAGCCAGCAAGCCTAAAATAAAGGAAGATAAGCATTTTCCCTCATAATGTGTAAGTAAAAAAGCCCAAAACTTGTCACCACAATGTGTCATGATAGAATACAAACTGATTGGAAAAGGGCATTAGGCAAATTTATGGAATAAATCTTGGTCACAGAAGTCTAATTGAAATGTTCAGCTCAGGAACTCATAAACTTCTGATTTCCAGAAAATGAGTCAAGTGAGTCAAAGGTGTATTCACTACCTATGTGGTTTCTGTTTATCTTTTCATGTGCATCTGCCACTGGCTACTATCAGAAAAAAGATATTGGAGTAAGTAGAAAATTTAGTCTTACATAACGGAAAACTCAGTATATCCTAAACTAAAAAATGATAGGCTACTTTTCTCAAAACAATACATTTATAAAAACAGAAACAAAATTCTCTGAGATGAAGCAAATTTTTTTTTTTCTCAACAAGAGGAGTTGAGTAAAAAACAATTTGAGTTGAGTATCCCTTTTCATAAGGATATTATAGTAAATGTTACTGACCTGCCAGGATGTAATTTGCTTCCTTGTCTGTGTTTAGAAACATTAAAGCTGAAATAAGTAATCATTTAAAGTATTTTCTATGGATTTGTTCTCTGATGAGAAAACAGAAATAGATTGCTTTTGACTGTTCGAGAAATACTGGTCAAGTGAGATGGGTAGCAAAAAGTGACCATCTGTCACATGTTATTTTAGTGTTAACCTCAGCCTTATAAAATGGGGCCCTCCCAACCCTCCTGTGGTAGTGTAAAGCTATTTCAATTCTATTCACACCCTTTGGGCATCACTGTGATTTGGAAACCTAATAAAGTAAGTCATCAAAGAACAACCCATGTGTCCAGAATTTGTATTACTACCCTATGGGGAGCCCAAGCGGTGCTATCCTTTAAGCCATATGTCTTCTAAAGCTTCATTTAATGACATAGAAATCAATGTGGTTTTGGTGAAAAGCACCAAAAAAGACTAAGTAAGAAATATTACACAGGATGCTGACTCTGCACTAAAGTACTTCCTCCAGAGGAGCAGAAATGTACTGGAAAGCTCTGAGGGCTAGTTGTTCCTTCTTGAATCAGAGGAATCGGCCACTGTCCATTATTTCTGAATTCAAGAATGCAAAAATGAAACAAGGCTTTTCCTCCCCTGACCCACATTTAAAGTTATTTCTAGAAGGAGAAAAATGAAAATCCCTTAGCTTCTGCACTTTGGTGTTACAGTTAAAACAGTCTTTGCCCATTATCTTCATGGGATATATTTGGATAGTCTCTTAACAAGAAATATGACTTGTCAAGAAGAGACCTGAGAAAATCCTGTGCTGCAGACAGTAGTTATTTCATGTCAACACATAGACTTAGACTTCCTTGATTGCCATGGGAACCTAGTCATTTTAGCAAACTACAATAATTATTTTCATACTGAACTAGCAGTTTAATAGAGATTAGATGAACTAGATGCTGAAGATGTTAATTTTCCTTCATTAGCTGTAATGGGAATATATGATGACTAGCTAAGATGCAGCTGTGTGTATTCTAGATGTGTAAGCATATATAAGATGAATCTTTTATGTGTTGTGTTGCAGTGTGATGTAATACCCTGTTTCAGCTATCCCAGTTCCTCCCTCAGGTGTGCCAACAACCTCTCCCTACCCCTCCCCCTTGCTAAGTGCTGTCGGTCACTCTTAACATTCCAGCAAGAGCATTGTCTGATTGGCAAAGTTCAAAAGATGCTTCTCAGCCCTGGGGACATTGGGCTATCCAGGTGTTACTTGTCCCCTGAGACTTCCCCCCTCCTACCTGGTTGGTGGCATACCTACCCCTTCCCTCCCCCTCTCCCCGGGCTTAAAAGACATGGCGACCACGCAGTTCTTTGTTCTGTTGGAGCTGTTGCAGAATTCAGAGGTCTGTCTGCTATGAATAAAGCTCTGGATCAAACCCTCCAGTAGGACCCGTCTCCTTTTTCCTTCACCATCGCCTAAAGCCCTTCCACTCAGGCAAACCTGAGTTCCTGTTTGCCTGGACTAGTCCCAAGCGCCAGCTGCATCATCCAGCTAGCCAAAGGTGTCTCTGAGGTGAAACAACCACAGCTGCTGCCCTTGGTCAAGCAACAAGGGTCAGACGAGCCCAGGCACGTTCCATCCAGTAATATTGGGATTAAATTCCAATAGTATTGTTCTCCAACTTTCCATGCCCACCTCGTGGAGCAGGTGAAATCTTGTGGAACTGCATAAGGATTCAACATGAAAGTCCCTTATTGATCAGGAACCCAGTCTATAATAGGTTTAAAGATGCATCTGGCAACAAAAACAAGATGACTTTGGATGATCAGCGCTCTCATTTTCTCTGATCAGTGAAACATTAAAAACTTTAACATTTTGGAGGCTCTTTTCTCCTTCTGGAGTGCTTCATCAGCCACAATTGCTATAAATTTGCTATAAGTAAGAACACTGTTCAGTTCTTTTTAGGTTCTTAATACCTAAGAACATCCACATCATTTCACTATGTGACAAGAGTCACTGGATGACAGAGGGGTCCAGATTCATGGTAAATTCACCTATAACAGTGATGGCAGACATATCATTACATACAAACTGTCCAGGTCTTGAATGATCCTTCAAATTAATTCCTTTAGAATTGAAGATGAGCATGAATCCAATTAATAGGTAAATAAGCCTACAACATGCCCTTTAATTCAGTATTATTCTGAATTAGGCTTCAGAATATTGTTCCACTTTCATTACAAATTCAGCTTGTAAATCTTTAATGAAAACACATGAATTCTTCAGAATGACATTATTATACTTATGCTTTTTGAATATACTTATTTATATAAAAGATTTAATTCCCAAGGAGAATGTTGTAGCTCTTTCATTCCATTTGTATGGTACACAAACATTTCTGAAGCAATATATTCTGAATTTTCTTCATAAATATTAAAGGTGAATGTTGAGTGAAGCTAGAGCTGAGTCAGCATTTGTTAACTTTTGTTTGAACTCTCACAGACTGGCAGGTTTAACAGTGATTAGAGTAGGAGATTACATATCCATATTTATAGGCTCTTTTCACTAATATTTTCTTAAAATTTTTTGTCTTTGACATATAAATAAAATTATGTACCCTCTTAGGACCTACAAAAGGCAGACAGAAACAAACCCTCCCAGTTCCTCAGCTTTCAACTACAAGAAAGCCATGTGAGGGAACCTTAAGATAGTGCTGAGTTTAAGTGCTGATTCTAACTGTAGTTCATAATTTTGTATCCTTCTTTGATCTTCTGTTCATTGAACCTAGAGATTTTTAATATGTGGTCCTAGGATGAAGTCAGGACCTTCATGCTGAAGAACTTCAGTGGCGCCAAGATTTCTATATTCTCTACAGAGGAAATCAAAGCAAACCTTTCAAAAGATCTGGTTTATTACATACCTAAAACTTTAGGGCAAATTCCGTGTCTATGTTAAATAAATTGGATCCTATCTTTGAAGTTCATCTCATTTAAGGACTTTGACAATACTGGTAAAGAAACTTTCATCTTATTGAAATGCCAAGTCACTTCTAAAATAAGGAAAATTATTTTCATTGCCATGGGAGATTTAAAAATCCCTAAAATGTCTTCTAGTATTTAAAATAATTAATTTGAAACAGAAAAACATCAAAAATATTTTCTGATAATAAAAATAGTTGTTTTTGAAATTACATGAAATGACACTTCTGTATTTGAGTGTCGCAGACATTTCTTTCATGAAAAATCCTCTCTCAGGATTTTTCCTGCTGAAGCTGAGAAGTTCAGCAACAAGCTGTAAACAATAGGTTATCTGCTGCTGTGGAATGAACAGGCCCATCTGGATTGGCCCAGATTGGATGTTTGGAGTTGGTGGCCAATCCAGAACTGAGATCTCTGACACACAGTCTGAGAGAGCTGGTTTGTTGTCATTCTTTCTATTCTATTCTTAGGTAGCTTAGCAGCTTCTGAAAACTCTATTTTCTTTTTCTTTTTTAGTATAGTATAGTATATGTATATATCATAACATAATAAATCAAGCCTTCTGTAATGGAGTCAAGGATCTCGTCTCCTCCTTCACCCCGAAATCCTTGTGGAAACCACCACAAATTTGGGAATCCTTTTTTGTGTGTGAAAAATGGTTTCATCACTTTTCCAAAAGATTTAAAGTTATTAATTCTGATTGCCTAATTTTCTGATGATTGTTATTGATTTTCAAAGTAGGAAGAGTAGATGAAGAAGAAAACACCATGAAACTTTTTGCCCAAGATGGGGAAAAGTTGTGGCATTAGTTTTGTTACTTGTAGTTGGAACCAAGACAATTTTTTGTAACTAAAACAAAGAAAACTAGTAAACCTGTATGCCTGTGGTGTTCCTCTTGTTTTCATGCCAGAAAACTCACAGTGAGACAGGGCTAACAATGAAACTCTGCCTGAACCTTCTCTTCTAAGAATCATGATTCCTGAGAGCATAAACTCTGAACATGTCACAACCAAAGCAGTTGGCATACAATATATCCTGGGCATTTTGTTCCTCTCTCTGTGGAGGCAGATTACCAGGAGCTGATAGAAAGCCTACTGAAGTCAATAGGGATCTTTTAAATGACATCTATAGGCTTGGAATGGGTTCTTACTTCAAGCCATTTGTAGCTCAGAGGAAAATGTTTACACTTTATCATCACTAACATATCACAGGTTTGAAAATGGCCTTTGCTCAGAACAAGATTGTCAGTGTAATAAATTAGAAAATGTGTCTATATTTTGGAGGAATTTCACAGACTGGAAGAGGGGAAAAAATATTTTGACAGTAGATGGAATTTTTGCTTAAGGGACATTTTTTGGACTATCAAAATCAGTCTGGTGGAAGCGGACTAGCACAAGTGGAGCAGGAAATAGAATAAAATATATTATGGCCTGTTCAAATTATGTTCATGAAACTTACAGCCTTGTTTATTCCAACAGCATCAGCTTTGAGTGGCTGTGGCTTCTGCCAGTCAGAAGCTATCAATACTCTGTAAATAATAGCAATCCATTTTAGTACAGATAATAACATTAATCTCTGCTGGTAGAGATAATATAGTTGTAACTAGAATAATTTATATATAAATGTTAGATAAATCCTGCATAATATGTCAGAGTGTAAGACTGCAATCGAAGATTTTAGGACCCTGACAAGTGAGACTGCCGCTCGCTTTGGAATGCTGATCCATAGGCTTTCAGCTTGATCTCTTCTGTAAGAGAGAATGCTTTTCTATAACTGTTCAAGCAAGACAGTCAACCAACTGTGACCCACTGGGTGCTCTAAAGACTCATATGTTACACAAAAGATGTGCAAATTTTAACACAGTCTTAAAATGGTCTCCAGGGTTTAATCATAATAGCAGTACAGGAAGCAACAGCCTCTGCTCTGGGTTTTCAAATCTCCTTAAATCTCTTTCTGTAGTCTGCAGTATATGGCTAACACAAAGTAATTTATATGGCTTCAGTGCCAACCAAAATGAGGAGGGAACTCTATTTATTATAGGAGAAATCTCTTCTACCACCTTTATATGCTGCAATCAGTTCTGGATAGAAGCCCTTTAATATTACTAAATTCTTTATAATTTCAAATTGATATGCACTGTTTCTTAGATTAAAAAAATATACAGAAATTAAGTTATAGAGAGAAGTAGCTTGTGCCTAAGATAGGAAGACTGTTCTAGTTTTTGTTCAGAGGAAGCTGAGAAAATTCCCTGTCTAAATTCAGGGATTAGAAGTAGGTAGTTAATAATTCTAATTTTTGCAGCTTTTTTTTAAACCTTTCTGCATTTAATTAAGCTCTGTTGCTTTAAAAAGATATTTTAAAATTTCATTATAATCTAAAGTAGACAGTTATACCTCTGTAATTGTATGAAATTATGAGTGGGAGAACAAAAGCGTAATGTTGTTTTGGGGGAAGGAAGCCAAATGTAAATTTATCCCTGCAGCTGATTCCTCAAGGGCATTGGCACGTGCCACTGTGTATAGCAAAAGGAACATGACCCACCTAATGCATGCGTGATCTCCATAATGGAAAAGAAAAAAGACTAAGGTCTATTGAGGTCTAATAGAGGGCAGGGACCAGAATTTTGAGCAGATGGTATTCAGGGGCCCACCGGCTGCTTGAAAGCCAAGGAGTGGAGAGAATAGGCAGATAGTAATTAGCAGAAGGTGATAAAAAAAAAAGGGCAGCCAGGATCCCCCAAACATCTGTTTAAAAGAATAAAGAGCCTGGTCTGACCCTGAGCCTTAATGATCTTAAAGGATACAATTTAATTGCTTGGAAAAAAAAAATGCACACACACAACGCTGAGCTACCGTGAATCCTGTTTTGAGAGCATTGCAGGAGTTTGAAGAATTATTAATTTGGTGTATTTATTTTAGAAAGATTATATGCAGCATTAAGTCAATAAATGAAGTAGTTGTAATAAAAATGCCAACTGTCTTTTCTGGGAATCAGCAGGCTCTTAACAAAAATTTGTATTTCAGATAGCTTACAAATTAATATTACTTGCATTGCATTCTAAAATGGCTATTTTGACTTGTCATGTATTTTTATGGCTACATCTTTTTTCCTGTGTTTTTTTTTCTTTTTTTGTTTTACATAGAAAGAACCTAGATCCTTAGTTTGTTTATTTGAAGTATTTTGGCCTCTGTGTATGTCAAATTTTTTTTACAGCACCAGAGACCTGATTACAGAGGTAGTCATTTACTAGTGACCAGGTGCTTAAGAATTACTGCTGAAGGTAACCAAGGAAAGTGCTGATTCCCAATAAAATTTCTCCTGATTTTCCTCCCATTTATTTCTAGCAATAGTTGGATACCAAACTCCATGAACAAGGTGTCAGAAAGCATTGTTTACATGATAGTTAATTCTTTGTTTTACACAATATTTGAAAATGTAGCTTTTAATAATTTAAAATGGCCTTTTTTGTGTTCCTTGCTATTTCCCAGAGTGAATAGCTTAATTCAAAGGTATTAAAAAACTCCCAAACCAAAACAACACAGACTTCCCTTTTCCAAGCCAATGGTAAGCAACAGTGCATTGCAGGATAAAGCTAATGATTTTCTGGAAATAAGTGCTTATGTATCAGTGTGAATGCATGTGTAAGGCCTGATTGTGTTGAATGTTTTAATTTGCATTCTGAAAACGGGGGTAAAAAGCATTTTGAGAAAAATCACAGGTGATCCTAAATTGGATGGTGCTGTAAACATTAGAAAAGAGAAAAATAAGTCTAAAGGGATCTGAAAGAGATGAGAAACATGAGAAGAAAATAACAGGGTATGCCCTAAGGAGGTTGAAGTGTAGTATGGTTAGTAGATGCAGTGGAGGTGAAGTAATTAAATGTGCATATGACAGCTATCATATAAAGCTATTTCCCTGCTCAGCATTTTTGAAGTAACCTTTATAATGATAAAAATAAGTAAATTTTAAAACAAACATTTCAGAAGTCAGAAATGTATTCAGAAAATCTGCAATAGCATACTTAGAAATTAAGGATTAGCAAAACAGCATTTCCAAGATTCCTCATTAAAGCATTGTATTAAAAATATAATTTTCCCCTGTTTCAGAGATGAATGTATATTAAAGGTTGCATATGAAGTTTGCTTCAAGACTCTAGATTAAATAAATAAATTTGATATTCCGAGCTTAGATTTAACCTCAAGTTTCACTTATAAGCACATCATGAACCCATCAGCATTGTGATCACTTTACTATGTGTCATTCATTGTTAAATTCGGAAACAAACCCCTAAGCAGTGAAATTCCAATAGGTTTTAGAAATTATAAATTGAGAGCCTAAATATATTAAGGAAACGTCTGCAAATATGATCAGCACCCTTGAAAAGTCTTGACCTATGCAGTTTCTTTAGGATTATATCTCTGAAGTGAATGGAAAAATGTAAATAGATTTTTGGACACACACTGATCTCAGCAAAAGTTAAAAAGAGCCCATGCTCTACAGGACTCTTCTGAATTCAGAGTAGCATCAGATAAGAATGGAAATGTGATTGTGATAATATTATTTTGCTCTGTGATTCATTACTTTTGTAATAAGCTTTCACCACAATCAAAGGAAAATAAATGGGAAATTTAGCAATACAAAATGTTAATGAACTGAGACCTCATTTTTGCATTGTCTTTTGTATGGATACATTCCATAGAGTATCCTTTCCTTCTTTCTTCTCATTCCAGCTTGGGAAGGAATTCTGCTTGGGAAACTGCAACACAAAAAAAGAGGTGCTATGAAATGGTGTGAGCCACACATTGGTAATTAGGTGCAAGTCAGTCTGACAGACTTTGTAAAAGAACCCACATCAATATAATTTACACTTTCTTGTACTGTGCCCCTTGGCTGAGTTAACCATGGGCTGAAGTGACAAATATAACAGCATGGGTTTGCACAGCAGTCAGTACAGGAGTGCATCTGCACAAAATGCAAATTGTTTAAAATTTACACAATTCTTGTTTCTTTTCAGTTGTTATTTTTTTAGAAAATTTTAGTAATCTTAAAGGACTAGAAAAATAATGTTTTCTTTAGAAAATGCAATTCTTTTGTAATTTCTTGGTTGAAAATCCAAGGCATAAAAAGAAATACTAGGAATGGTGAAACTTATTAAACTGGGGAATCTGACCACAATGTGTACAATGTGCAAGGGCTGGAGGGAATACACACCAGCTCCTTTGTGTAAATCCTCTCTGAATTTTCTTTGTATTTTATGAAACCTTATTTCCTCACTAATTTAATTTTTTCCTACTGTTTCTAAGAATTATTACATATTTAGCTTGCAGTCCTTAAATACTCAGGGTTTATAGAATAAAGAGAAAAAGAACATTAAAAACTATTTGTGACTCTAATATTGCATTTATTTGTCCCTATTGCAGTACAACAGTCTAAACATTTTTTATCACTTTAAAGAATTTACATAAAGCTTCTGATTTCTCCTGGAATGTGGCTTTTTGTGATGTGCTTGCATTCTTTGTGCGTGAGCCTCACAGGCATGTTTTTCACATCCCAGGTGATGGAACTGATGGCATAATTATTATAAACTTTCTAGTACTTACATAATGATCAACATTAGTGGTGTAAAGCACCTGGTATATATTTTGATAGTTAAAAGAATACTTCAAATGATGAATTGCAAGCCTTTGAATAAAAAACAAAATGTAGGAGCTCCTGATTTTCATTTTCCCCTGTATCACTTTGGCAGTGAAGAGTTACTATCAAGCCTTTATCTAGTTGCAGAGCACTAGTAAAGGGCATCAATATAAATCTGCTTCAGAGTATCCTGAAACTCTTATTTGTGTAGGAATCCATGTGAAAGTGTGGACGTTGCACAGCGTCAAAGGTATATATCCCTTTGTGGGTGCTACTCTAACTATGGTTGAAAACAATCCTGTCATCAATCTGTTGCATGCCATTGTCAACTCAGCGTGTCAGTCAGAGGATGTGACCTGGCTTGGAGGGCATGGGGAGAAGCGGGATTGCACTGAGCTCCTGGGATGTGTTGGCAGCAGGCAGGACACGCCTGCCCTGCCCCTGAGTGCCTGGGGACTGAGGGGTCAGAGGAGCTGGGCTGAGCCAGGGATGAGGCTGGGCTGCAGGGAGAGGCGTGGCCGAGAGGGGCTCCTCGAGGGCAGGGGGATTTTCTCGGGGAGAGCCGTGGCTCTGCCACCCAGCATGGATGAGGAAGAGAGGTGCCTTGTAGGTTCTGGGTGGGCCATTTGGGAAAACACTAAAGGCTGCTGGATAAGCTAGCTGGTAGCCAGGCAAGAACTGTGGATCAGCGAGGGCCTTCCATGCTCCCAGGCTCTGCCCTGTGCCCCTGCTGCTGCCTACCCTCCTGTTTCCCCACCTACATGCCTTTCTGCCTGCCTGCCCGCCTGCCTGCCCACCTGCCTGCCCACCTACATACCCACCTGCATGCCCACCTGCCTGTCCACATTCCTGCCTGTGTCTTTATTCACCTTTGTGCCCTGCTGCCTTCCCACCTGCCTGCCCACCCAAGGCTTGTCCATGGCTCCTGCCCAGTGGGCAGCAGGTGAGATCCCTCTCCAAGGTAAACCAACTTTCAATTTACTTAATCCTCTTGGCTGCCTTGGTGAATTAGACACACCTAATGCAAGTAAGTGAAGGCTGTCTCCGTCTTAGTGAATGAATTAGTATCATTAGCTAAAGACCAGTTAATGACTCCCCTGACTTCACCCTTTCACCTGCCCTGCCACACGTGACAGAGGAACCCCATGGTCAGAACACCCCTGGCAGGGTGGGCAGCATGGAACTGATTTGTCAAAGACACCAATGCTAAACACAGGATGATGGGGCTCAGGCGCTTCTGGTTAGGTGAAACACCATCTGCTTAGAAAGTAGGTCACATATCATTTGCCTTCCCTAAATTCATTAAAAATCAGTGGGTCAAAGTCAAATGTGACAGGTAAGAGGTAGAATGAGTATAAATCATGATGAAAGGAGCATCATCTGAGAGAGCAGCTACTGTAGCTCACGTGTAGCAGGGTCTTTTGGAGGATGCTTATGCTGCATTGTCTTAGTGTAGATGGGACCCAGCGTGAGCTATGAAAACATTCAAGGGAGATACTAACAGTAAGCACTATTAAAGCACAGGTGCCTTTTGCTTTGTAACCCTAGAATTGGGACTAGTATAATAGAATTCTGGTGTTGTTTAACACATATATGTTATAAACATACATATATATTCATACACAAATGAACTTTATATTTAGCTAGATAGAAGGAATATATCTATATATATTCATGTAACAGATATGAATAGTTCTCAAAGAATGAGAAATATGTATTGGCATGTATTAGGCCAGGAGAGACAATCCCCAGTCTGGACATCAATTATCCTTTCCTGGTGAGGGACTAAGATACTCCAGCACTATAAAATCCTACTTAGGCACAAGTCACTATCTTTGAATTTCAAATTAATTTAAATGCAGTTCTTGCTTACTTGTTATACTCAGTACTTGGGCTTCTGTGTTTTCCTCACACCTGCTGATGACAGCATAATCCATCTTAAAGGTGGAAAAAAGTCACAGAAAAATGCCTGTACTCAGACTTGTTTGGGATGTCATTAGTCATCAGAGGAAAATGCAAAATCTGCCAGAGTGAACATAGAATTTTGATTAGTCCTTAAATAATCAGAGAAGAATCTAACAATCTTTAAGTGCTGTAAACAGTGTTAGAATGCAGACACTGGAGATTAGCTTCAAGGGTTTCAGTAAACTAGGATGTGAAGAGTCCATTTATGTTTTCGACATATTTTACTCCACCTTTTTTTCTTTCTAACATGTTAAAAGCCATGCCATGCTGGATTTCAATATGTTTCAAGTACCCTACTGTACAATACTTTGTATAGCTGTGTTCAGGAAACATATCTCTACAGATGCCCTTGGAAATGTACTTGGATGAGTCCTGTCATGTTGGGTTCATGGGGAAAAAAGAAAAGAAAATAAACCCACCACACCTGCACCTGGCAATCTGTAGAGAATGACTGAAGTCATGGTCCCATCATTGTTAAGTCTAGACTGGACATTCATGACCACAAGCTTAGGTCAGGTGTGAGCACATTTTTGTACAGTGATGTGTCTCTGTTGAATCAGCCAGAGGCCTGATGTGGTGTTTATGCTGGCTGATACTGTGGCTGCCCAGGATACCAGATTAGTTCCTTCCTAGCTCCAGTTCACTGGGTTACTGTGTCACTGGGAGGCTGTACATGTGCACTGGACCCAGCAGATGTCTCCAGCTCATGGGCAGCTAGTGGTGAGGAGGCCCCTGTGATCAGTGTGCCAGGCCCCCACAACTCCATGCCTTCATGCAGCTCTAGGGCAGGCCTTCCATGTCCATAGTGATTGTGGTGAAAGCTTATTACAAAAGTAACGAATCACCTTCCTAGGGCAGACCTTCCATGTCCATAGTCAGTCCCATCTTTGGAAGTGCTCCCTGGAAGATCAACATGAGGAGGATGCCTTTGCATCTGCCTTACACTGCTGTCCATAGCACACCCGGGCTGATAGTTCACATCTTTGGCCCCAGATCCAGGACTCAGCCATGTGAGTTCATGGCTGGCAAGGCCTGTGAATGTCCCTTGTTTCCAGAAGGAGCAGGTGATGAAACTGTGTTTGAACAGGCTCTGCTGGGAGAAGCATTGCCTCCTTTTCAGGGAAAGCAGGCAGTGACAGAGGATAAAAGCTGGGAGAAAGAACAAGAGAAGAACTAGATGTCCTGCTAGGCTTTTGTTCCTCTGCTTGTGCAGAAACACAATTCAGGCTGAAAAACATGTATTTCTGACTCCATGGGACACCTGCAGCCATGAGAAAAGCAATGCCTGTGTAAAGTGGCATTCTGAAAATATGGGAAGAGCAGCAGTGAATGGGAAATGCTGAGGTGAAAAGGTAATTTCAGGAAGGTCTTTTCTGAGTGCATTTGGCAATGCAGCAGAACATCCTACGATGCTCAATTTAGCATTGAGAAGAACACAGACTTTTTCATTTTGGAAGATGACAGCTCCTGATGTATGAGACAGGTCCTGATGTACTACACTTCTACTAGCAGAGATCTGAGGTAGGAATGCTGACATCTATGCTGTGAATTAGGAGGCAATATTTATCTCATGTAAGGTTCTTGGTCCGTGGTACTTGTGGGTCACATGCACCAGGAAGTCAAACACATCAGTTACTCAGGTATTTCCTTAGTTATGGGATGATCATCATATGTTCTGCCATTTCCCAGTTCTTATTTTACAAGGAGTGTCTCTCTGTTGTACTGATGGCCATTTGTAATGGTCAAAAAAATGCTTTGCTGTAGTTGTTCACTGCTGCATGACCCTACCTCTACTGATCTTGCCTTTTAGGTAGTACTCTGCTTATGATGGAAGTTCCTGAAGATGGGTGGTCTACACCTAACCATTGATGACACTCTTTAGTTCTTGATGCACTTGCAAATGCAATTATTTGCCAGGAATTGAGCAGTTAGATCTCTGGAAGAGATTCTGACATATTAGCATAGAGTGCTATTCTTATGATATCTGTGCAACAGTGCTGAAATATGTTTTTAACCCATTGAAGGGGAGCACAGGGAATTGATAGCCAAATTAAGCCTGATAATTATATCTACACCAGGATTCTACTTTCTTACCTTAGCTGAAGCAATATGTGTGTGATCAAAGAGGCCAATGGAAGATGGAAGCAGAAAGCCAACACAGGTGCAATTGGCTGCTGAAGTTTATTCATCTTTCTCTGGTCTGGCAGATAATATGTGCTTGACTGCTGCTTGTGATTTTACTGATAAATATATTGCTGAGTTGCCACAGCCTTCCTCTGGGCTCATCTCTGACCATCCAGGTCCATGTAGATTCATTCCAACTCTGCCTGTCCTTGGCCACTCTCACCTGCAACTCTGCTATTTCATTAGGCTCCCAAAATAACCCCTCTATGAATGGAAGAAACCTTTGTACAAATGAAGGAATAGCATATCTGGTTCAGAAAAAAAAAAAGTAATTTTATTTATGGAGAAGATATTATCATCCATACATAGATCTGTAGGTTTTTAGCAGGGAAGATTAAAGGGAGAAATACAGGGATTTAGTAAATAAAAAGTGGCAGAAAACCAACATACTTTTTAAGGTTCCTACTAGAATTCAGGAGAAGTAAATTTTTCATCCATCTCTGAAGTGATCTAATGACTGTTTAAAGAACAGCAGAATGATGGGATGCTGTATAGAGGCAATGAATTTTTATTAATGCAAAAAATATCCTTTAGCAAGAATTACTTTAAAGTACTCCAATGCATTTCTGAGAGATGCTTTAGAAAAATCATAAAATACAGTCCTTAATCTAGAATTTTAGAGGGTTTTGAAATCATGTTCTTGACAGTAACCACTTTATATCTACTGGCTTATGAACAGACTGAACCTTTGCAGGATCAGGACTGAAGGCCATAGTTCTGCAAATGTTTATGCATGAGTAGAAAGTAAGAACTGAGTCCTAAAAATCACAGCATGCTGTGGGTGAGGAAAAAAATGTAGAGGAAAACCAGAGAAAAGTGATATATTTCAACCATAAATAATACAGTATCCTTCAAGACAACCCTTTCATAGAATTTATGTGTGAAATGAAACTTCTGCTTTCATAAATGAATGGCATTTTAGGATTATTACAATGGAAGAGAAAAATCTGCAGCCATTCAGCAACTCCAGAATGTTATTGAAACTTTAATTAAAAACCTAGAGCATCCCCCACTTGCCTGCCCTGCTCCTGTCCTGAAAAGCACTCTCCTTGCTTTCGTGAGCAAAAGCAAATCAACCCTGTTAGTACAAGGTAGCTCTTGTTTGAATTGTGTACCCTGGAGATGCATAATTAGTGCAAAGGAACTGTTCCTGGGGGGAGTTCAGATTCAGAGAAAGGAGAGAAATTAAAGTGCCCTGTGTATGTGATCTGGATCCTGAGAAGAGAGTGAGATAAATTAAATACAAATAAATTTTGTGAATTTGATCTTGCTGGATAAAATTTGGGTCAATAAGCCATTCACCCAATGCTTTTGCTTTTTGAAATTTCTATCTGTGGTGGATAATTTTTATGGATAGAAGGCTAATGCCATTCAGTAAAGGTTCTGTTTACTTCCAAAAGGTGCATTTACAGCAGTGTGTATAGATCCAAAGTGCTGTCTGGGACTCCTCAGAATCAGAGAATATTTAGGTCCATTAAATTAACCAGTAACAAAAATGTATTTCCACAGTGAGTTGAAACACAAATTGCCAGATTCTTTTGGCAAATACCTGCAATAATAAATTCAGAGGATATGAAATCTTTAAATTTAGCTGAAGTACTTTTTTTATTGGTAGGAATTATTTAACCCTTTTCAACCTTTACTTGTTTTAGATTTCTGCCACTTGTAGAGTGAGAAAAGAAATCTGAAATAAGAATTCATAACTTCATATAGAAAATGCTAGAATATAGAAGCATGATATATTGAAGGAAGAAGAAAGTCAGCCCACAAACGCCAATCTGCCTTTCTATCCTTTGCATGTTCCAAGCTCTTTGTTCTGATTCCTTGCTCCTTACACACAGGTATGCCTTCAGTACCAATCTACCCCTCAATTTGGTTGCAATCAGTCTGTGTCATTTAAGTCACTAATTCAAGAGGCCTAGCACATGATACTTTCCAAGGAGATTGTCTGTTGCAGGTGGTGTTTAGAATTTCCCTCCCATCTTCTCTTAAAGCAGCCCTATTCCTGCCCTAGGGACATCTCCTAGACCAAGGAGGGCAGCCCTGTCTATGGCTTATTTCATCAGGGACTTCTTACAGCCTCCAGACCCCTATAAAGTCAGAGGGCATTTAATTACTTTAGCCAGAAAGAAAGGTTCATAGGCACTCTCTGTCTCCTAGAGGTGTGGAGGGATTCTAGACTGGGTGCATTTCTGTAGCTTAGCCCCTGCAGTTGGACTCATCAGCTCAGTGTAGCTGTCTGGCCAGGGTAATCTCCTGGTGCAGTGAAAAAGGCTGCATTGTGCAGCTGGAGTGAGTACCAGGCAGTGGCCCTGTGCTGCCATGAGTATCTGTGCCCTGACAAGTCAGCTATTCCCAGAGAATTAGCATGAACATACTGACAGGAGCTCCAGTCTCAGCAACGATACTATGTGCATATCTGATTCATGGCAGTCAATTACACCTTGCAGTTATATTTTTCAAGCAAGAATGTCCCACATGTCTTAAATGGCATAGCTGAAGCACCCTTTTGGTAACTTGTTCTGCCTGATGCAGCCACTGTCCTAATAATTACTAAATAAAAGTCATGGCCAACATAGATAGTATGTATAGTGCAGAATCTGTTGTGTAAGGAGTGGTGAGTACAGTGCATTGCTGAAGGCTCATGTTTTAGTCTGGTTTAGCACAACCACACAGACTTGGCTCTGAAGGAAGGTATAAACCAAGAAGAAAAAGCAATGGTGGAATGTATTCTGAAAACAGATTTAGCACTGGAAACAACATATCATCTCCTGCCCTGTTGCTGCATTCTCATCTCTGGCTGTTCTTTCTCTGTGTTAAACCTTTGCTCTGCTAAGAGTATTTTAATGTGTTTCATTTATAGCGACTCTATTTTCTTTTAAAGGAAGTATAGTGAGTAAAAGTCTCTGTGGTCAGATGCTAAGCATGCATAAACTTACATATACTTTTGTTCATTCCACTTTGGGACTGGCAAGTGCCTTCTCAAATACCCAGCAGCTGCTTGAATGCTCCTCATGGCTAAAAGTTCAAGGTGATGACCCTGTAGCTCTCAATATATTGACCCACAAATGACATTGCCATAGTTCTGACTCTGTTGAAGGTTAGAGTACGAAACACACTAATTAGTATGCTACAGCATCAGGTTTCTCTATATTTTTCTTATCTATTTATTAAAAAGGTACAGGTTTTTGCTATTCTCTGCCACTGAGTTTGTAATTTCCCAAACTGGGTTCATTTATGTGAAACTGGCCATTTTATTGCTGACTTTTATATGGAAGCACTGGGGAAACTGGTGGCGTCTGAAGGGTTTTTGTAGCCCTCAAAACACTGGAAAATGTCTGTTTCACCCAGCTTACAGTCACACAATAAGCAATCTCTAAGCATTTTGCCATGCCTAACATTTTGCTGCCATAGGCAACCGCTTAATCTGCCTACACAGGAGCTAGCCCTGAGGGGATGCAATATGTGTTGGAAAGGGTAGATTTATACTAAAACATTACTTTTCAGGGCTGGTAGAAAAAATAGCTGTTCATTTGAGATTTCCTGCTTTATTCTCAGCTGCTCCAATAACTGAAGTGTTAAAGATTTCTACAATCAATGTTTCACATGGATTGCTTCTATAAGCAGGTTTGTTTCCACCTCAAAATCAGTACCATATTTCTGCTTTGGGTTTTACCCTTTTATCATATAAGCATCTTCTGTATAAACCAGACTTGAAAGGGACCCTTGTGAACCATGAGGAGACCAAAGTGAAAACCTATGACAGCCAGTTGGAAATGAATTCAGCTCTCATGGTTTGAGTCTCCTTTTTGTTTACATTTGCATTAAGTAGCACAGCAGAAGGAGGCACTGTGCCCAGGCTAGAGGGGGAACCCCTCTCCTTTGGGAGGCAAAGTAGACACTGAGTCTCCATTTAAACCTCATTATGACATCAATTCATGTGAAAAAAGAAAAATCACAGGTTTGTGGTTAATGCCTGTAATAAGCCCTTTAGAAACAAGCTGCCCTGGCAACGTTATTTAATCCTTGCTACTTCCAGGCTTTTTTTATAATTACATATTCCTCTGCCATAAGAAACTAGGATCTGTTGTGAATCAGGTCACCCTGTAGCTGTTTCACTTGAATGAAGAACTCAATTCACACTGCTTCTTAGAGTCTGTTATGACTCCTCTAATTTAAGACTACTACCTGAGACAGATGTATTTTATTTGGCTTTTTCCATGTTGATGGAATGTCAAATCTTGCAAAATTATCTCCAAGTGCCTCTATAGAATAAGACTCATAAGGCTCATTGTGATAAGTGAGAGCAAAGTAACCATAAAACTTCTCAGGTTGTCTGCGCTCCACATGAGATATTTGGGTCTCAGTGGAATCAAGCATCCCACTCCTCTCACTGAGTGAAAGAAGAGTGTCTTGCTAAGGTTGTTTTGTGAAAGATAGATTTTCCAGGAAAGCCTTGTTCTCCCAGATGTGTATGTTAAACCAGCCATGAATGACCAGAACTACTGCATTCCCATGTCTTAAGAAGAGCCACGATTCTTGGAAAAGTGAGTTTTCAGCTTCACAATGTTTTATATGTCCTATTCTTATCCCAATTAATTATTGTTATGATAGCTAATAAGCATGCAGAATGGACAGGAAAGGTGTTCACTGGCAAAGAACAGCCTTGGTTTCGGGATTTGAAAAGAGCAGGCTGGATCTCTGGGTAGTGAATACACTTCTTTCCCCTTCTCCACAGGCTGTGGGCTTGATTTTTAGCTCAAGCTGAGATACAGACATTACAAATGAATGAGAACAAGTGTGGTTTTAGGCCACCTTTGTGTTTTGTTGTACTTGCACTCTGGCTGGTGGTGGCGTTGGCCTGAATTACAGCAACTCCAAGGCGAATCTAATTTACACTTGGATTGCCAAAAGTTGTTCTGGCAGTTGAAAATAGCGACATCTGCCAAGGGTGCAAATGCAGCCCTCTGTGCTTTTTTCTGATCACATTGCATGGTATAAGAGCATATGCCACATCAACTGCTGCTACTGGCAGCAAAAGCAGTCACATTTTCCTTCCATCAGCAAGCCTTCAGTCTCCTAGGCCTCACTTGAGGCATCTTTAGCAATGGATATAGTTGTAGCAATCATGAGTGTGCTGGCTTTGTTTCACTGAGAAAAGTTTCACATAAGCAGGACATTTCAAATGTTCCATCTTTTCAATCATGTGTCCTCTTAGGATCAAGTTATCAGAAAGAGACCATTAAAATATTGACAACTAAGAAATTATGCTCCTATCTTGAAGCTGCAGATTTATGAGTAATGTGACCTGACTCCTATATCTCAGTAGAGGAAGCTGTTTGTAAATATTAACAAAAGTTCAATGTAAAAAAAAATGCAAATCACTCCTTCAAAGAGTATTTTTTTCTTTTTTATCTAATTCTCATTCTTAATTCTCCCCCAAAGTCTGTGACTATACTTTTGCCAGGTATTTGTGACTATCTGAAAGCTTGTTTTGGTCATTCTGGAGAGTTAATGCATCTGAGCTCACAGATCCTGCTAACAAGCATGATTCAAGCTTAGCATATATATTAATACAGTAATCTTAATTTTCTGAGTTTGGAGATTTAGCAGAACAAATTCATGTGCAATATGACAGATCTGTGAAACCATGAAAAGCATAAAGAATCTGTATCAGGACCAATCACCTTTCCTTCCAATCCAAGAACTCAAGGTTATTACATTAAGCTAGGAGGAGGAAAACTCTAAGTGAACAAATGGAAGTGTTTTTTCAGTGTCTAGCTAAACTGTGGAAATCCTTTCCACATGATTTGGGTGTACTAAAAGCTTACAGAAGTTCACTGGGAGTCTGGTGCATTTCACTGGGAAAAAATAAGAGGCATTATTAAACACATATTATTGAACACATAAACATCAAGGTCAGGAAGTCATTGAGGCCTTGATAACTAGAGGCTTGAAGATTAGCTAGGTCAAGGGTCATTTGTGTTTTCTTGTACTCTTCCTTGGACATCTTATTTTGGCCACTTTCACAGGCAGGATGTTGGATTATATGTGCTTTTAGGCTGATCCACTGTGGCTGCTCTATCTTTCATTATGTTATTGCCCTACAGATGCCTACAATGTTTGTGAAATACCCTGCATTGATGTGTAAGTCACATGCAATCTTCAAAGGGCCAGCTTCTTCCCAGGGACGAGCCTAAGGTGACAAGCTGAGATTTTTAAATCTTAATTGCCAAAAATTAGATGAAGTGAATTCTTCCCTGCATGACATAAACATTTCTTAGAGAAAATAGTGTTTCTAGTTAAGGGAAGCTTGACTGAGAAAAAGATTGCTTTCTCTCTGTGTTCATGAAATTAGTTTGCACAAATAAATCTTTGCAAGTAGGAACCTTCTCAAGGAATGAGCCCTAAATTGGTCTGAACAACCTGGATAAAAGCTTATATTTGAAGTTAGCTAACTATTTATAAGTAGATTTATATACTATCCAATCAACTCTAGACTTCTCCGTGATTTTGGATTTTGGGGGATATGAAAGATGTGTTGATAATAATGTTTTTATTTGTCTATGTCAATATAATAGCCATCAGTCAAAGATCATAATCTAGCATTGTGAAATTGTCTGAAAAAACTGCTTCAATAGCCTTCTTTTATACATATATTTAATAGTCTTCAGACTTATTTACAGTTTTATATTAAACTAATAATGATGTATTATATTCAGTAAGTTAGAAATTAAGTGAGGCTACTAATATAAATCAGAAAACCCCTTCACTATTTTATTTCTCTATGTGAGTGTTTAATAAAAAGTTCACATGACAGTGTAAAAGGGAAATATGGTGTCTTTTCATGGCTTGATTGCCATAATTGTATGATATTTAATAAGATGCAGAGGAACACCCTAGATCTTAGAGCATCTTAGAAAATTCCTTTTGATATACTTGGCTGACCCTTTCTTTGCTGGTGACCCTAAGTGACAGAGCAAGTAATGCTATTAGTGTTTTCATGAAAGGTCTCACAGTGATGGTTGAATGTTGACATATTAATGAGGTTTAGATGTAGGTGGAAAGACTGCAGGCTTTGGGGGCAGCTTGAAGTGTTGTTTGCTAATTAGTGTCTTTCTGTAGTCATGCAGCCTTAGAGCTGATGCAGGGCAGGCCTGGAGTGGGATAGGACATACTTTGGTACAGATTTCTTGGCAGTAATCTGCTTTGCAACTGTTCCAGATGGTTTACAGGTCTTGATCTAGCTCTTTGAGTTTAAGAAAGTGTTGGATTAGCAGACAATATTACACATAAAAAGTGTGTTAGAAGCCTGTTAAGAATAGAAGCCAGGAAAGACCCAAAAGTTAGGAAATGTGGGAAATAAGGTTGTCTTGCGTATTTTTACTGCTCTTTCTCTGTGTGCACATTATATCGTCCTTAATTATAGGAACACATTATGTTTCATGAGATCCAAGTCTCAGTCACTGCTAACTTACTGAGCAGCTATTCAGTATATTGTTTTTGGTTTTCAATGTCTGGCCTCTCATTTATTTCACACCTCTCAAAATCCCCTCTAGAGCTCCCTTTTTTGCTTATCAATGTGATATTGCTGTTTTCTAGACATTACTAAGTCTACTTCCCTGTATTTGTGCAGAAAGAAGAGATGGTCAGTCCTAAACACAGTGTGTGCTCTCTAGTTCTATACCCATAACTTTCTATTTCCCTTGAAAGGTGCAGGACTCCTATGTGAAACATACCCATTTATCCCTTTGAAACAGGAAGCATAGCCCTTCTAGAAGAATCTGGGTGAGGTTGTTACTACTCAGTGCCAGTCATGTGCCGTTGCTGGCTACGACTGTACTAATAACTTAGTGGAATCCAAACATAAAACTTAGTAGAATCCAAACATAAAATAAAGCATGGGTTTGACTTGGCTCCAAATACCCAGTTTCTGAAGGGCACAGGTTGTTTTCACCATGGACATCATTGTATGGTAGGAAGGAGAACAGAGTTGTGCCTTGGCAGGTGCCCCTTGGCAGTGGATGTTAGGGTCAACAAGGGGCCTGTTTGGTTCACCAAAGTATATAGAGACATTGGAAAGGATTAATCTCTTCTAATTTATATGCATATAATCTTGTAACAGAACTTAGGTTACTTTTGAGCTAATCAGAAATATTAAACTTACACACATTCTTAATAGAAAACAAAGTAGATAGTAACAAGACAAGTCTTGAGACCTTGAGACCACTGAATAAAGGCCATGGGTGTAGTCAGGGAGATTTGATTTTAAAGGTCTGTGAGACATGTTCATTATTCTTTCAAAGAAGATTTAGAGGGGTGGAGTGTTAAAAACTTGTACAACATTTTCTGTGTACACTGAGTTTAAAGCCAAACTCTTCTCAGATTTGCATAGTGATGGAATGAGACAATGGAATAGGTTTCTTACCCAGCAGAGCCCTAAACTGGATCTATGACACAATGCACTCCTGACCCTGGCATAAGAGTGTGGTGGTGAGGAAAAACTAGAAAACCCAGATGTCTTTGCAAGGACCAGGAAAGAGGATGCATGCTTGGGACACACTGTCTTTCTTGTTCCTACTCAATTTCTTAATTTCTCTTCATAGTTTCCTTGTCCAGCTAACTTTTTCACTCCTCTGATGCTCAATCAGATAATAAATCAAGTGTCTTCTTCCCCTTTCCTACCTGCCCATCTCAACAATGAGACAGTCCAATTTCCAGTTTATTTCTCTTTAAAAACTGTTAAGATTTTTCATTACCTTATTTATCCTATTTGTTATCTTGCTTCCTAGTTTTTTTAATTAATTTTCATGCTCCACATTCTTAACTAATTTGATCCCAACCTACTTCATTTTCCTGTTCATCCAGGACCTATCAGTTCCCTCTCTTACTCTCATGTTGTAGTCTCCACAACCTGCTTAGAGTATCAGTGGCCAGAAATGACAGTAAAGAGGGGGGGAGGACTGTTTCTTCTGGGCTGCTCTCACTGTTGAAACTTGTGAAAAATACACATTTTCTTGTAAATGGGAGAAGAAACAATTTGTGACTTGCCTCACCAAATAACAAACATGAATTGCTCTCAGCTGCTCAAAGACAGTTTAGCAAATGTTTTAACATTGGAAAAAATTATATATTTTTATACCTTAAAAAATATTTTATGTATTCGCATTTTTTTAATTGAAAAAAAACCCACTCAGCACGGAAAATTTCCAACTCAGTCATTAAAAGCTGGCAAAATTTTAATTAAGATATGATCTTATAATGGAGCGTGTCAAGTGACTTTAAATCTAGAGTTATCAGGGTTTAATGGGACCTACCATACTCTCTTTAATGCACTATTTATATCACTCTGTAGAATACCAGAGTCTCTTGAACCTCGTGCATTTGTAGTATGAGTGGCATTGATCATGAATGAAAGTGGTGCTCCATTCCTCATTCTGATGCACAGAGGGCACAGTAAAGCATAGGAACTGCTGAAAATGTGCCAGGCAGTAACTGGAAACAAGACAGCCCATAATCCTGCCACAATGACTCCTAGTTCACATTTTTGGTAGTTCTGATTGTCCTTTCTTTCTGCCCCTTCAAACCCAAGGGAAATTAAAACTGTTCATAAATGCTTCATAATGAAGACATTAAATTTGTTGTTGTTTTTTGCTGGCAGTATGCTTCAAGAGCTGGGTTTGGTGCTACTCTAATTTGCAGATTAAATTAATGAGAGACAACTTTTCAGGCTTGGAAGAATCTTTCCCTTAGAATTTTATTACATAATTTTCCTCTGTGGAGCATTTAAACTTTCTTATGGAGAAGTTGGTGTTCCTATTGATAACACATTAAGCTTTATTTTTAAAATAAACTTGCCAAATGAAAACTGCAGCTCCATCAAACCCTTCTGTTTTCTCCCAAATTCCAACTTGAACATCAGTGAGTACACTTAGTTGCCAATACTCAATGTCTTGTTCATAAGCAAAAAAGACCTGCTATTCACCTCCCTTATTGTTGCTATCTTCTGAGAGCTACAATGGAAATATTTTAAGACTTCAGGAACATGAAAGACTAATGCAAATTTTTATTTAACATTTTGCCCAGGTAGCATGAACCATCAAATAGAACAATCAATTAATTCCTTAAAGTTGAATTGAAGACATTAGTTGGTATATGACACACTGATCAAATTGTACAGCGCTTAGTGGACAGCAATGTATCAGAGCAAAACAGTAATGACTTTATATATAGTGCTTTTGGAAATAGCTTAATCAAATTATAATCTTAAGTAAAAAGAATATTGAGGTATTTATTTCAGAAAGAATTAAAAAAACCTATCACAAAATGATAGGTTTCCTGCTATCTTTCCCTGGATAAGATTTCCTATGATTTAAATTTTAACTAAGCTCTAGATGAATACCCTGCTGAAAGGCCCTCGGACATGAGTTGTTTACTTTAAAGTAAGAGATGTATGTTCAGTTCTCCTCTTGAACAGTGCACAGTTTTCCTGTAATAACTCTGTAACAAATCAGTACCTTATTGAACCAAGGAAAGAAAGTGGTAGTGTTCTGCTACATGAGAGTGATGGCAATCTGTTTCTCTGAAGTTTGTGTTGCTCCTGTGTTTCAATTAGATTATTACTGTATTTTTTTAATGTGGGGCCAAGTGTTTTGTAAAAGGGCATGTGCATTTTTACAGTTATATTTATGCATGCCAAGAGCTCCCAGCTCTCTAACATACTCTTTTGCATGCTTAGATACTAAATATGTGACTGTGGTTGCAATAGTTGTGAACATAGCTTTTAGCATAGTTAAATGTCTCTTAAGTTACATGACCTTAAGGAAAAAAAGTCTCGCACATTTTTACTTTGGTAGTTTATTGATAGCATTTAATATGTTTTAACATAATCTTAACATGAAAAAAAATCACTTACCATCTTTTAGTAAACATTTCAGAGGCTTGGTTTCTATCCACACTGAAGTATGCATTCTTATTTCAGATCCTGTACCCAGAGTCCGTAGTGACTTTGTACACCTATTAAGGAGTTAAGAAGCTCTGCCATGGTAGATTTTGTCTGGGCAATTTTGTATTCTTTGCCTGCTTTTTCACACAGAATACACCAGATGGCAATTTTATTAATCCCAAATCACTTATGTATAGCTGGTCTTCTCCCTTCTTGCCCTTGTTGTGTTGATGTGTGGAAAGTGAAAGAAACAAGTATCACTCTAGCAGTGTTCATGACTGCATGGCACTGCCCATCCCTACATTTGATTGGTGAGTCCAGTGTGAAGAACCCAGACCTGAAAGACAAGAGGTATTGTTTTTTTCTTCCTCCCACATCTAGAGTTTGAGTTCCCCTTGTAATCTCTTCCAAGAATAATGCAACACTATGCTCTCCCTAGCTTGGATTTAATTTCCTGCAAAAATAAATAAGTTTAAGCTAGTACAAAATGAAGATGATGTCATAATAGCTATACCACAGCCATGTCTTTTGGATTTAGAAGTTTTTCTAGATGGTACAAAGACATGGCATTTTGTAAAGGCAAATAATGAAGGTGTTGAAAATGATGTCTTTAATGTTGCCTTAAAAATGTCTATCTAACTTCATGGTCACCATTTAAACTGCTAGCTGCTGCTAGCAATGCAGTCAGCACTCACTGCTGCATTAGTTATAGAGTATTTAGCCACGGTGTGTGTAGGGATATGACAAAGTCCATTGCCACTAAGCAACCCCTTACTTAAAAGAGATTCTCTTGGTACATGGAGTTAATACATTGTATTTGACAGTTTTAAGTGTGGGCTCAGCACCTGAGTAAAATGCCTATTGTAGATGAGGCTAAAAAGGCATCTCCCTGTCACTCAGCCTGTGCTGCGTTGGGGACTTTGTTAAGATGTGTAGCTCTCCTCATTGAGTGCTTTGCTCTGCAGTGCTTTAACAAAAGGCTACCATGAAATTCTCTCTCTCCTGCTGGCCTGTGATAAATTCCATGTGTCAGAAGTTGCAAAGGCTTTTACAGAGGGTAGCTGGAAGTGCATAGCATCAAATAATTATTTTCCCATGTAAGTGAAAATTGCAGGTTTTTTTGTATCTGAAATCAACAGGAGTGGCAAGACATCTGGCAAACTGCTTTATAGCAGTTTGACCTCAGTATAAATGTTTCAATTTGATTGTAAAGAAGTTAATTGGTTATATTGATTAATGTGCAGCCTTCATTATGAACAATTTTGGAGTAGCTCCTAGTTCCAAAGGATATCTTTTACAGTGGTTTAAATTTCTGCTTTTTTCAAAGCTCTACTAATCACCAAGAAAAAGCTTCCTCCTCTATGAAGAAAGGATTACAAGTAAGGATTACCTTTGGGGGAGTGTTTTAGCTGATTCAGCAGAGATAGTGGACTTCAACAGAGGAAAATTGCCTAATCCTTCTCTTTTCATTTAACTGCGGAATTTTAGTATGAGACCAGGAGAAACCAAAGAGAAAAGGGCAGAATATTGATAAGTTTCCAGATATGATAGCAATGAAGACCGTAAATCTTTTGACAGAGAAATGTTTACAATGCAAAATGATGAGAAATGTTTATTTTATATTTATGGCTCAATTGTACTCATTGTAGAGAAAATTGTTGATGCTTTTTCTCTTTTTGATGGCTTGTTGGAATAGACTGATATGCAACTTCTGCATCCTAAGCTACAGCTTATTTGTCATCTAGAACTTGATGTATGAGCAAATTATAATGACAATAGGAAGATGATTAAGCATTTTTTTACTATCTAGAATGTGATCATTCTTCCTAATTATCTCCTTACACTTCCAAACTGGCTTCCATAAGACAAATAGACATGTGCACATGATGCAATAGATTTTGAAGTGACTTAGACATACTTCTCTTATCTCAGTGATAGATTTCCCCCTGCTTATGAGTTTTATCACTTTCAACATTTTAGTTCTCTGGTGGAATGAAAAGTTTATATAACAATACTGAGAATAGTCCTGAGTTTAGTTGTACAAAACCACAGGATAATTTTGTTTACTGCATATGAAATTATATGAAATTATAGCTGAAGTTCTTGGTCTGTCTTAATTATGTAACATTCATACAATGGTAGAAATAAAAGGCTTAATAAAATCAGTCTTACTGAGAGAGACCCTAAAGGTTCAGGAAATATTTCTCACATTAGGATGCTTAAGCACAGATTTACAAAATATTTCGATATTTACTTCCATTTAGAATCCATAATATTTAGCTCACAAATCAGGAGACATCAACTAGCATGTCCACATTCACGTCTTCCAATGTGCTAGGCACCTCCACACTGCTGTAATCATAATCAGTGAGTATCAGCACTATGCCTCAGCTGCAGGAATATGGATATGAAATATCCTGTGGGATGATCCATAGTATCACAAGTAGACTCCAGATGACAATCTGGAGGAACTCAGGGCTTCTGTAGGAAGTGGCATATTGCCAGTACCTCAAAAACCCAGGGAATCTCAGTTGTCTTATGTAATATATGGTAGGGACAATTCATGCTCTTAATGTATGGTATAAAATATTGTGAAATCCAAAAGCATGTCTTTTGACCATCTCAGCCAGGAGCAGCTGTCTACTTAGATTCAACTAGTTCCCGGACACAAGATAATGATCGACACCTTAACTTAAGAATAGAAGCTTCCAGGGCGATGATTATTGATTTCCCGAATTGTCGGGAGCTACCCCAGAGCGATTATCGCCTTGCCGATTGCATCAGTCATGACAGTCAGCGGTGCCACCGTGATACATCTGAATACATGGCTTCCTGGAGCCTATTGTCACTGGCTACACACCTGGACCCAGCTTTTGTCCAGCTCTGCACATGAAAAGAAACAGCAATGCATGTGAAGAGATACAAAGAAAATTTGGTCATCTTTGCCTCGGGCAAAATAAACTGTATAAAACCTAGCTGTAAGAAGCAGCATTTGTGAACCGAGGGGGAGACTCAGACACTCTGGAGGTCAGATCCACGTTCACCCAATGTCGACCCCGAGCTCGACACTGTATGTTTGGCTGTGGTTGTTTCGAAGACTGAACTTCGGTCTCTCAGACAAACTAATAAATCTTTGCTAAATTTTTGATAATTTTGGCTCACGATTTGATAATTTATAACATCTTAGATGATTTTGTTCAGCCAACAGAAACAAGTCCCTAGCTGGGGACTAGGGACCCTGAGAGGGACACAGAGCTGACCAAATTTTAGCATCAATTTTTTAGCATCAAGTTTAAAATCCTAAATATAAGCTAATGGCTATCTAGTTGTCAGTTGTCATTTTTTCTATCTGAAAAATGCTCTTGATCCCACTTTTATTTTGGTTTGTTGTGGTTTAGGAATGGTTTTCTCTAATTTAGTGATTCCCACTTAAACCATGTGCCACTCCCTCACTGCCCCCCTTCCCCTATCCTTCCCAATGGGGTTGGAGGAGAGGAGAATTGGAGGTACAAAGTGTAAATAAAGATTATAGGCTGAGATAAGAACCATTTACTGGAACCAACGATGAGATAAGAAAATTATCAGTAACAGCAACAATGCTAATGACAGAGGGTACAAGAAAGGGGCAAATGATTCACACTGAATGCTTTGCCAGCCCAGGGGACACCTCCCTGGAAGACTCCTTTTCTCTGCCCAGCAATGACATCAGGTGGTATAGGATCACCTCCTGTCCCAGCTGTACCTGCTCCTGGCTACTGCAAAAATTAACCCTGTCATGGCCAGAACCAGGACATGGTTCTACTAGCACGTGGGCACTTTTTAAGCTATAATAAATAGTCATTCCTTTTACCAGTAATTGAGGTGAAGACAGTGAATAATTGAGTTTTCCAGAATTATCAAAACAGGGTCATCTGGGTTGTTCACAGACTGGTGGCTTTTGAATATTTCCAGGTGTCTTTTGAGTATTTCCAAGGACGGAGAGTCAACAACCTATCTGTTGTAGTTAATCTGTTCTAGTTTTCGACCTCCTTCACAGTAAAAAATATTTTTCTGATGTTAAAGTAGAATTTTCTGTATATCAACACCCATCCATTGCCTCTAGTCCTTTTATAGTACCACTAGCAAGCATCTGACTCCATCCTCTCTACTGTCTCCCATGAGGTTTTTATACACATGAATAAAATAATCCTGAGCCTTGTTTTCTCTAGGGTGAAAAAGTCCAGCTCTCTCAGTATCTTCTCATATATCAGATGATCTAATCCTTTAATCATCTCAGTTTCCCTAAATCACTAGGTTCCTTCTTTTCTCTTTAAAACAGTTGTATTTCTTATTTACACCACACACTTTCAAAACCTATTTTAATTAGAAATTTCCCTTCCAGCATTTATGAAGAGCAAACAACATTTCCACTTTTAATTATTGCTTATTTTCCCTGATTTTCACCTCTAGCCATAGAATTTCCTAGTTGCCAAACTGTCTAAGGAAGCTGGAAGCATTCCTGAAATGCCTGGCTGATTTTTCAGTGTCTACAAGCCAAATTATTTTGTTTTGAGTGCTTTCTTTTCAAACCACATTCGTGAGCTTGGGAAGAGAAATTATTTTTATGCTCAGACAATCTGCAAAGAAGCTTTTATATGTAATTTTAAATTTTCTTCTCTATTCACAAGCTGTTTTTTTTCCCCAGTCCAGTTATTACCACCTTTGCCACCAACAAAGCTGGTATTCAAACAGAGAAAGATAAAAATAAATGCATAATATTTGCTGAATGATTCTATGGGAGTTAGTATAATTTATGCAAGTTCCCTACAAAGACACTTAAAAATGATTCTTTGAGGTGTAAAGACATGGCCCCATTGAACAACAGGCCATCAAGGACAACTAATAGTACAAGAAATATGTTAAACTGCTGTTGAAAGACTTTTGTCAATCTTTTGCTTTAAATCACATCTAATCAAAGTTTAGGAAAAATGTTACTAGGTAAACAAAAATTAGTCAGATCCCACTTTCCCAGCCTCAGTGGGGCTGATGAGCGTAATGAATAACCAAAACATCTTATTCTGTTCACTTTCAGTTGTGACCTAATTTTACCTGCTGGTCTTACAATTGGTCTCTAGGATGAAGCAAACGATGGCTACCTCAGTTTGGTATCTTCCCAAGGTTTTGAAGGTTATATTTCCACACTATCCGTGGAAAGGAATTGCCACATCACCTCCTGTGTGAACCTACATTTAAGAAAATATTCTATGGTGATGAATCTGTGAAACCAGCTATGTACATCAGTGTTTGGAGATGAGCAGCAATAGATTATACCCAAGAAACTTAAAAGTTCATTTTGCAGTTAAGTTTAACTTCACTTTGCAGTTGAATATTTATTTTTTTCTACTGACATTTAAGTAATCTCATCCTATAAATCACACACAAGTGAACAAGAAAATGTTTCCCTGGTATGCAGGCAAACAGGCCAATTCACAGGGACTCTAGTTAGCATGTCTGCATGAAGTTCATGTATTAATCTCTGGAATTGCTCTTTCACATGACTATACCAGAGCATTCTCTGAATTCTGATCAATAGTCTCAATAACCCTGTAAATTACAAAGCACCTATTTTGCTGAGACAAATATAAAAATGTAAGTGATTCTTATAGTTCAGTTAGGGAAGAGATAAGAATAACTTTTTAGAATTGGGAAAATGAAAGATCTGTTCTCATTTATTTCTTTACCTGTGATTAGATGTCTTTGGCAGGGAAGGATTTGCAGCTTTTTTGATTTATGCTATTATCTTAATGGACATAAGGACTTCTGAACCCAGCATAAGAAATAGTTTTTGCAATTGAGAGTGTGCTTCTTTGGCTATCCTGTTCCTTGCCTGTGTGCTGAAGCTGTGAAAAAGCTTAACTGGTTAGGGTCATTTTAAGAGTCTTGAGTTTTGGGAAAGAACTCTAATCATTTTTAGTACTGAAGAACCAATGACTTATTTGTGTTTATGGGACTTGTCCTGAGACAAGAAATGAAAGAATTGAAATGTAGTGTTTTGAGAAAATCCTGCTGCTTGATATCTGTATTTTACCAGACTTCAGAAAATAATAACAAACCTTATAAAACAGGTTTTATTGAAACCTGAAGACTATTAGCCATACATTCCATATTATGCTCTTTATTTTCTGTTAATTGTGTCAATTATGGTGGGTTTTGTTCATTTCTACAATAATCTCATACTTCTGTTCACTTATTAAATTATTTTGGTCCTGAAAACATGCAAGGAAATCAGTACCTATTAAGAAGCAGAATGGTTTTCTGAATTGTACTTAACTCTTCTTCTCTATGGAATTTTGTACTGGAATCTACAAGGCAGCAATTGAAAATAAAAATAAGCAAACTGTACCTACAATATCTGTGATTCATTTATTAATTTGAGACAGGTTGCTGACATTTCTTATATCCTACAGTAGCTTTTAAAATATTGTGAAAATATTTCATTAATTTTGTGTCTGAAAGGATCTGCTGCCTCCTTTTTTTTCCTCCCTCAGTTGACATAAGAGATTTCATTGAGGAAATTTCCTCTCTTGGTTTTCCCTAAGTGTGTATTCACCTCTATTAAAGATGTTTTCTTGGGAATCAATGTTTGTCAACCTTCTCTTAAACCAAAATGTGCTATACATTTTGCTCTGAATGTATAGCAGTTGAGTTTAAAGTAAGGGGCAATATTTTTTTCTGCTAATTTTTATTTGGAGAATAAAAAAAATATTAAGTATGAGTTTCAGAGAATTTCCAGGTGAAATCCCCTAAATTGCAGGAATATTTGAGATATTACCAGGAAATTATATAATGACAATAAATTTGCATGTAGTGGTACAGCAGTGGAAGTTGGGTATAATCACATTTAATAATTTTGATCATTTCACAGGAAAAATATTTTACAACTTGAAAACCTATTTTTGATCTAGAGGTCCCATAGTAACAGTCACCAAAAATCAAATATAAGGGAATTCAGGTGTGGTAAAGACTGCATGCTTTTACTATTTGTCTATCATTTGAATCATAGGTGCTCCAATCTGGGATAAAAATAAATTTTGTAGTGGCATATTAATGAATCTGTCCTGAACAATTATCTTAAAATGATGAGGATATAAATTAAATTTTTCTCTACTGTTTTGGAGGAATCTTCCACTCAATTCAACTGTCAAATCAAGTCAAATGTCAGCATAATTGGTTGCAAAGTAGTCCTTAATAAGTCCTTAGTAATCAGTATTTCAACTGTCAGTCTAATTTAGTGTGACTGCAACGTTCATAATTACAAGAAGTTTTAGAGCTACAGTTAACCACTGGAGAGGCAGGGGGGCCCACAGAATGCTTTGGTGAGCTGTCAAGAGATCAGAAACATTTTAAAATTTGAATGTGCTTTTAACCATTTTACTGTGTAAAAGGAGTATGTTAAATGTCATCTTTAAAGGCATCTCTGTGATAATAGCATGGACCCAACGAGATGTGAATAATACAATAATTTGCTGCCATTTTACTAAGTGATATGATAATAACACTGTGCCATTACTTGGAATACTTCTTATTAAGTGCTTGCAGATTAAATATCAAATGCCCTATTGTTCTACCTAAACAACTTATCCATCAATTTTCTGATATTTTCATCCAAAAGAAAAGAAAATTTTATATGTTACCCTAGAGTTCCTATAGTAACAGCTTTGAATGGAACACATCCACTATGCTGATAATAGGAGAAAACAAAACAAAACAAACATTGTTGAATTAACATAATAGGCACCAAACTGCAGGAAGATTTGCTTGTGTGACCTTGGAATCCCTGGCTGTGACTTGTCTCAGGGAAATTAAGTATAGCATTTAGCATAATCTTACAGAAGGTGATTAATTTACAGGATTGTTTTCCCTTCCTTTCCTCTGGCATTATTTAATACTGCTTAACAGTTCCATGGGAAGAGATGATTCCAGTAGAATATGGAATTGTAATTCTTTGTATGTATTTCCACAGCCCCTAGAACAGAAACAGTCAGTTAACTGTTGTCACACTTTGCTGAGATTTGCTAAGTTTTTGGCAAATCCCACTGGCTATTCAAGAAATTTTTCTTGGTGCATCTCCCTCGGGGGTAGAGAATTGGGGCCTCCTGGTTCCCAGGCACCTGGGAGAATATTGCAAATAAGGTACATTTCTTAGGGCAAGATACAGAGTACTCAGCTGACCAAACCTGGACCTCTACAAACTCTAGCATCTTTAGATTCTGAAAAATAACTCACAAAAATTTTGTGGTATAATTAATCTATCTTTTTTTAGATGTCTGTTTGCAGATATAATGAACAGGTCATTAAAAGTACTTTTTCTTTCCATCAAGCCCAATCTAGGTGAGGTGAGTCCTATATTAAGAAGTTAGTTGTGTGTAACCAAGCATCTGATTTGCTTGCAGCATTCATACACACACATTCCACATTCTGGTAGAAGTTCATTTTAAACTTCATTGGAATTTCTGAAAAGAAAGTAACAGTAGGAGACAAACATGGAAAATAAAATTCTGAAGAGAAACATTCAGCTGCAGTGTCAGCAGAATCATACTATGGCTGCAGCACTGATGGAAGGCAGAGGCTGCAACCTATGAAGGTGGGAGATGTTTTCAGTACTTTCTCCCTATAATTTGCAAATTTAAAATCAACTTTATAAATAGAATTCCACAGTTAAAAGTGTAGCTAGCAACTGTATGTTTTTCATACACATAGTAGTCACAAGTCAAAGATTGGTAAATAGTTCAAATTGTACATTAGTAGCTTACAGAAAAACTTAATGAAAAACTTTAAGATTTGGGTTATGGTGTCAATAAAGCTAAATCTACAAGTTCCTTATTTTTAATATTATTTTACATTTTTTAATAAGTAAGCAAAACCCCATGAATTTTTGTTGTGTAGTAGGCTGTAAATGGCTATGTGAATTGAACTGACAAGAACTGTGGATGAGTTGTGGCAATAGTGCCAAAGTGGAAGAACTTTCCCTATAAAAATCTTATTCAGCTTCTGCAACGATGATGGTAATTTTGAAGTAAGAGAATTTACACTTGTGGTTGGTAAAAGTAAGAGCAGAATCTAGCCCACCTCTTGCTTTTGAAGGTCTCAATATTTATAAATTCCTGGAAATATTTGTTTTAGCTTCTAGATTTTG
Source organism: Camarhynchus parvulus (assembly GCF_901933205.1). Taxonomy (NCBI): domain Eukaryota; kingdom Metazoa; phylum Chordata; class Aves; order Passeriformes; family Thraupidae; genus Camarhynchus; species Camarhynchus parvulus. The sequence goes on from NC_044586.1 coordinate 51,327,965, forward strand.
ATTAGTCTCTCTAGCTTCTTTGGAATAGCCTGAAAAACTAAAGTTAAGTAATTAATTCCACTAACGTAATATAATTAGTAATGTTTGTGGCATTTTTAAATATTTTCCAGCAGTAGGTCATGTTCCTGTTTGAGAGCTGTCAGAGCAACTTTAGCACATACAGATAGTAGCAATAATTACAGTACATTACAGGACTGCTTTTGCTCCAAGAAAAAAATCTCATAGATTGTGAAATGTACTTATTTCTATTTAAAAAAAATGACTTTCTGTGCTTTACTTAAAAGACTTGAGTGCTTTTTTTTTTAGACAGCATGAAAAAGATTTCATTTTAACTTGTAAAGCCAAATACAAATGATACAGTTTAGAAATTTTAATCAGAATTAATTTCTTTTGGTGCCAGATGGTGTAAAGCTGTCAGATTTATGGGCTTTTTAAAAGATATTTCTTTTAAATTGATAATGGTAACGTATGTAGCCATTCTCCCTGATTGCCAAAATATCTTTCTAGACATTACTGCACACTGTGGCAGTGTGTGTCAGGGGCAGCATAGTGGAGGTCTGTCCAGGCTAAAAACAACTGGCAGCTAAAGAATGTTTTCTTTTATTGCTGCTTTGATGTGTTACAGCAATTCAGCCAGACACTTTATACCACTTACTTTTTTAGAGATGAACATGCACCATACAATTTCCAGCTGTGAATCTGAGATCTCTTTGAGATGGGAGAACAGGAAAAGGGAACAAAATAGGAAAACCCACGATGTATGATTTTATATTCATAAATTTGATATGTATATTACAGAATTAAAAAAAAAGGAATTTTTTAAAAATAAGCCTTCCTTAGGTGACTGGGTCATATAGATGCAAAAAGTCAAAACCCCCTTGCTTTCTGTGGAGTTTGTTAGCTACCTCCTGAACTTTTTGCATCATTTTAGATTTACTGAGTATGTTGGCATTTCAGTTCAAATGATAAAGTGGTACAGTCTCACCTCAAGTACTGTGTGTGGTTTTGGGTTCCACAATATAAGGAACACAGAAAGCTGTTGGAAACGGTCCAAATGAGGGCTATGAAGATGGTGAAGGGCCTTGAGGGGAAGCCCTGTGAGGAGTGGCTGAGGTCACTTTGTTCAGCCTGGAGAAGAGGGGTCTGAACAGACCAAGTCTGAAGCCTCATTGCAGTTACAGCTTCCCTGTGAGGGGAAGAGGAGGGGCAGGCACTGATCTCTCCTCCTCTCTGGTGAGCGATGACAGGACCCAAGGGAGTGGCCTGAAGCTGTGCCAAGAGAAGATTAGGTTGGATGTTGGAAAAAGGTTCTTCACCCAGAGGGTGTTTGGGCACTGGAAGAGGCTCCCTGGGGAAGTGGTCACAGCACCAGCCTGACAGAGCTCAGCAATGCTCTTGGACACATGGTGTGACTCCAGGGAATGGTGCTGTGCAGGGCCAGAGCTGGGTGATGCTTGTGGGGCCCTTCCAACTCAGCATATTCTGTGATTTTATGCCTTATTTGAAAACTTGGTACATGAGGGTTTCTTAATGCTTTTGAAACACAAGTATAGTTTTATGATTGTTGTTCAAGTGAAAGTATTATCTGTTCTATGTCAGATATTTTCTATCACAATCCTCTTTTATTGCAGAGGTGGTATCTATTGTAGATATGTTTTGCATGCCATGTCTTTGTGATTTGAATAGCTATAATTATGTGAAGTTTTAGATGGTGATAATATGGAGGGATTTTTTTTTCTAAAGTCAAAATAATAAGTTACAGAAAGCAGAAAAGCAAAACTCCAATCCTTGGTGGTGATTCATGCAAATGGATGTCTGTATATGAAATAAATCTTATTGGAGACAAGAATATTGTTATGGTGAGAATACGGACAACATGGTTCTTAGTATGAATTTTTTGCTAGATTTTAAGCTATATAAAATTTCAGAGCCGTGAAAACGAGCCTCTTATGATTAACATTGTCTATTATCTGGATATAGTTTTTATGTGTAAGCCTTGATTTTTTAATTTATTTTGTGCAATTGTTAGTAACTTGTTTCTGCAGAAAAAAACAGTCCATTATATAACTAAGAATAGTACCAGAGTGCAGCTCTCAGGGTGTATGAACTTCTGAGTAACTGTATAAATTACAAGTCCTTTTGAGATTTCTCGGGCATTTCAGTTAGGCTACCTTGAAGATAACCAGGATGACACAGTGGATCACTGGCTCTTTAAAGGGCCATCAGGGGAAACAAGGCACAATCAGGGTTGGGTTTATTCACTGTCAGTGCTATGCACTCCACTGCTAGAAAGCCTAGCAGTAAAAACTGAGGTTAAAAAAAACAGGTCCCTTTAAAACACCTGGATTTGAAACCAGACAATTTCCCTCCTCTACCCAGAGCTAGCAGCGCTCCAGCCTGGCATCCTGCAGGAGGCTTTCTGCCGATGGCACAGCCCCACCAGCTGGGGCTGCAGGACAGAGACCCCAGTGCATAGTGTGGCCCTGCAGGAATGCCTGAATCATATGCCTGTGGTGGGAGGATGTGAGGAAAAGGGTGGTCATGTGTATTTTGTGGTAGGTATGTGAGATTTCACCAGGGGTGAGGTCAAATCTCACATACCTGCCTCAGAAGTGTAGCACCCAGTGGAGGGGTTGTCCTGGACTCAGGTCTAAAAAAAACCCCTTTGCTGCCTTTCTTGATCAAAGGAGTGGTAGGATCTTAATATAGTTCAGGTTGGATGGAACCTAAGGAGGAGTCAGCTTGAGCTGATCCAGGTGCTTCAGGGTCTTATCCAGCTGGGTCTTGAAAATTTCCAAGGATCAAGAGAGGCTCCACAGCTGCTGTGGGCAATTTCTTCCAAGGTTTAACAATTCTCATGAGGGAAAATTGTGTAACCAGTCTGAACCTCTCTAGTTTCACTTTATGCTCTTTGGGTTTCATCTACTCACCATGTCCCACTGTAAAGATCCTGATCTGTCTTCCTACAACCTCCCTGTGGGCGCTGGGGGGCTGTTTTTCACTCTGCTCAAATCCATTTTTTCAGGCTGAATAAGCCCATCTCCCTGCCAGAGTGGCAGCCCTTTGCTGCTAATCCAGTCCATCACCCTGGTGCCTTATCAGGCAACCACAGCTAAGTACAGTGCTCCAGCAGAGGGGCAAGGAGTGCTGAGTGGAGGGGGACAATCCCTTTCCAATCCCTTCCCACCAGGCTCTGCTCCTGCTGATGCAGCCCAGGACATTGGTGGCTCTCTGCTGCCAGGGCACTGCTCAGCTTCCTGCCCACATAAGTAATTTAAACACCAAAGAAATACAGTTGGGTTTCTATTTTTAGCCAAATAACTTATTTTTAGCTCTCTCCCTTACAAATGTAATCTTGCAAATATGAGTTAGAGAAAAATGATGTCTGAAAGCTGAACAGAGGAAACATTCATTTTAGCCTCCAAAGCCTGGCTAGTGTCCTCTATATATCTATTTAAATGTCTTCCTTTGAGAATGAGGTTATATGTCACCCTATATGTTAATTAATTTGGGGCTTATATTATCCAGCCATCACTCTTCTCTTGCCTTTGAGACAATTTCCTGTGCCAGTTTCAAGACCATTTAAGAAAAACTGGTAAAAACAAATAACTTCTCAGATCACCTCAAAATCCTCAGACCAGATCTGCTGTTTGGAATCTTGGTCTGGTCCAGCCAAAGAAATAACAGCTGTCATGAAAATGCCATGAATTATCTTAGATTCCTCGAGTCTAGTTATGAAATTAATATTTTATATTTCAGCATAATTGAAAATGACAGGAACATTTTCATTGTCTTTGTGTGTGTTGTTTTTAAAAATTCTATGTGCCACTGCTGTGGTTTTCCTATATTTTGTAGTTTATGTGCTTTGGGAAAATTAATCATTTGCTGGTAAAGAATGCTAGAATATATGTTAACAAAAATGAGTATTTTGGAGAAGATTTTTTTTGCTTTTCTGAATGGCAAGGATTGTTTATCACAAACTTTTAAGGCTTCAAAGATAAAATCAATATTAATCCCCCAGTGAAAAGCAGAAACATCCATTTTTAATAGTCTAATCTGCCACATTTGACACAACTGCCTGTTTAATGAGAAAACATCATTAAAACCAATGAGATATTTTAAAAAATAATTTCTTGAATTGGCTAATGTTCATATCTTGAAAAAAAAATATGTTCTTATATTCCTTAGTTTGGACACAATTACAGCTTTTTTTCTTTGAGTCCTACTGCAAAATGGATTTGAACTGTATCAGCAAGCAATAAATAAATCTTGTAGCTTCATGAAAGTGATAGAGTTGCAACATATCAAAAGGTACAGGTTTCAGAAATCATATTTTGCATACTTATGAAAACTTTTTTTTAAACCGATGTTCTATTGTCAGTCTTTTTTAGCTCTTCTGGGCATGGGGAGGGTTTGTGGTTGTTAGGGTTTTTTTTAGGACTTGCAATACAGATTAAAAAATCAACAAATGTAAAATTTATCCCTTTTTAATAGTGGACTTTAGGAATGCAAAATAATCTTCTTTAATCTTAACTGACATGCCTGTTTCCTCACTACTATAAAATTTACTACACCAATATCTTCAAATTTAAATGCAGCATTTCTTGTTATTTACCAGAAAGTCCCACCTGGTTACTTACATGTAAAGTGACTAAAATAATTTAAAATTATCACTTTTCAATCTCATAATTAATGCAAAGATAGAATATGCTTTATTAGGTGTGATGTGTGTGACAGTGCAAAAAATCAAATCAAAATACCAAGAGTAATATATTGTTTACTGAATTTTAATGACAGTACCTATCTAATCTAATAGAAACAAATTCCTTAATGCACATCTGCATCCTCTTTCTTTGAATCCTTCTTAACCTTTAAGCATTTTTTATTAAAAAGACATTTAGGATTTTTTTTCATGTATAATCACACAAGTCCTTTGTTTGATTACAGCTATGAAATTCTGAATTATGATGAGTTTTCTCCTTCATGCATTTCATGCACTTTGTTGAACCCTTTTTTTTTTTGTTTAGCTAATAGAATATTCTGAACTATTACTTTTATATCCTATCATAACAACAAAAAATACCACTTACCATGCTCTTTTATGCTTCTTAGTCTTCCCAGTGCCAGTGGAGCTTCACCAAGCAGTATAGTTCTTAAATAAAAACAATCAAGTTAGAACACCTTTCAAATGGAAATCCTAAATTATGGATTGTTACTAGCAGGGGGTCCATGCAGGCATCTCATAAGCTTATATTAATGGCCTCACTCTAAAGCTTATATTAATGGCTTCGCTCTAAAATCTTGCATGGTTCTAATTGCATGACATATAAATAGGGTGCATATAAGAACTGCAGAACTTTCAACAGAGGAAAATGATTACCAAGCTTTAGGAAAATTCTCCAAAAGGAATAAAACATACTATGAAGAAATTATATTGGAAAAAAACACGTTTGTTTTTTTTTTTGGTTCTTTGCATTCAAGAATAGTTTTAAGATCCTGATATATGGACCTGAAAAATGTCATATTTTTTGCAATTTTACAATCTACTCTGCTTTTTTTCAGTATGTAATGAGTATGCAATTTCAAGAAGTATCTGATTTATCCTGCTGTAAGAATGATTGTTGTGTATTTTCAGTAGAGAGGAGTGGGCTATAGGAGGCCAAAATCTAGTGTGAGAAACAGACTCCAAATATCTGCTCAATCCTTGGTACTCTAGGCCTGAATATTTTTGTCAAGGGATAACAACCTTTTCTTTACAAACTTCTGAAATGGTTTTGCAGTTGGTAAGATGGATAATTTGATTTGGGTTTTTATTACTTTTTTTTTTAGCAGAAGAAGGAGAAGAAAAAAAATCAATACTGTAATCAATCAGAAAGGCACTGAATGATTCCTCTGGCAGTCCCCTACAACAGCAGTTGATGAGGTCAGATAAGGACATGACAGACTGTCAAAACTGGGTAAACCATTTCTCCTGGGTGAATTAATACAATATTTGTAGCTGCAAGGAAGAACGGCCATTTCTGAATGGTCCTTGAAGGGGTTGCAAGAAGGGTCAAATAAAAGTTATTTCAATTAGCCCTATAGTTAAATAACAAGTCAGTTAGGTGACCTTAAGTCAGTCAAGATGGAAAAAAAACCAAAACCAAATAAATAAAAAAAGCAAATCTAAGTGTGAAATTCCAGCTTCCCTGAATTTTGTCATGCCCTCTTTTTACTTTTCTAGTCTGGTTTTTAAGTGCAGTGTCCATTTGCCCGTTGTGAAATCAATGTGTGGGCTGTGTCAGGCAGTCACGTCAGCTGCAGGCTCCTTGCTTTCCTACAGGCTGCCTATTATGCTGTGTCATGTAAAGATTATGTATCAAGGAGTAAAGATGTCTTTGCTATCTTTTGCTTTTGGTAACTTGGATTCTTTCAAATTGTGGTGATGACAAAAGGACAGAATCATCTCCCCCACTTTATGAATGAAACTACTGAGAAGTCCTTTAATCTGTCAAACCTTCTCACAGGACAAAAAGACTGTGTAAGGTAAACGTGAGAAGGCTTTTATAAAACCCTTGCTAGACTGCTGCAGCCTGCATTCCAGTTGACCTTTATTTTTAACATTTGTGTATGTTTTTAATGCATGGCAACAAGAATGTTACACAATGACAAGCTAAACCCCTGGAGCCCCGTGTGCTCTTTGGAGTTGAAAGCTGAACTGGGCATTGGGAGAGAGGGGTTATCACAGGGCTGTTATCACTCAGGTATGTGGTCATTGCTGAGTAGGGCTCACTTGTGAAACCTGTGCACTTGTCAGCCTTCTAGGTCACTGGCATGAGGGGATTAGCTGGTAGGCTATGGTTTTATCCTCAGCTATCTTGCTGAGTGAAACAGGATGTAGAAGTAGCAGATGATCTCTCTAAGAGCAGGTGTGCAGTCCTGGTTATGTGTAAATGGTGTCTGTAAGCCTTTTGCATATTTCTTCTTGGCGAGACAAAAGCCTGTAATGATGGCTTGGCAGAAGAGAGCTGAGTTTAGCACTTGGCTTTCTGAGACACTGTATTTAAGAACACAAATGAACTGCAGAATTTCTGCCCTGAGGGTTTTTTTTTCCATAAGAGAGAAGCTGTATTAAATACCTATACTATGCTATTAGAGTGTCTCACACAAATATTTGCCCAAAAAACACCACCCTGAGATTAATTCAATTTATTCTTAGAAATAAGAATCATAAAAGAATCAACAAAGAAAGTGTGCAAAACTGTAATTTAAAATTGGTGTTCTGCATTTCCTCCTCTCTACATAAAAAGACTTGAGGCAGTTAGATCCTTAGGCATCTGTGTCTGGTGATATGAAAACCCTTGCTGGTGCCCAAGGTGGGGATTTCTGTCTTCTGTCAGGGACACCTAAAAATGTGGAGGTAAGTGATTAAGCTTCTTTCACAGTTGATGAAATAAACTCCTAAAGAGAGTGATCTATCTTCTGCTACAATATCTTATCTAAATCAAGTCAGATGAACCTCTCTCTGGAGGTGACTGTTTCACTGATTAATGAAGCAGATAAGTTCCACTTTTGAATCTGTATTTACCTAAAACCCCCTGTTTTCTTCGAGTAATTGTAGTGAAATATCTGATACCCCCCAAGCATCATAGCTATTTTCTACTTCTATTTGTGCCTGTGTATGTGTCAACTTAATCTAGACAGCTAGGATCCGCTTAGGAGAATCAAGAAATCAAGGCAAACTGTGCCTAAATCCTCTGATGCTCCACAAAACAACCACTGATTGCTAAGAGAGTACATCTATCTCAATTTCTGTAGAAATTTATACTCACTTGAGATGCCTTATTTTAAGGCCTGTCTCTTCCAAAGCTGATCATAACTCAGATTTATCTCTTGAATGCATTTAGATGTGAATGAATTGCAAAGATCATCAAGTTTTATATGGGAAGCATGCTGAGAATCTGAAGCATGTGAGATCCCGTGTCACATCTTATCCTGAAACTATATATCTTACTTGCCTGTCGCTCAGAAGTGCAAAAAAGATCACACTTGCATATGTCAGTAATATTCAGAATGGGAATATTCCTTTTTTATTAGGAGCTGAATTAAAACACCACGCCAATGATCTTGCACAGCATTTGGTGGTTAAAATTCTGGATTAAGCATGGGAGGGAACACGCCCTTTGTCAGTTAGAACAAGAAGTAGTTTCTGGTACGTGACAAATTGCATAAGCTGATCTAAGTAGTCCAGCAATGAGAAAGTGCTTGTTACAATAAGGGAATCTGATTATAAATCAGGAGAGTGTTTTCTACCTGTCCCTTTTGGTACCATAATTTTGCTGCTGTCAGCCTTTCCTTCAAGAGCTGAGCTCTGAGCTGCCCTAGAGAAAAGGGTTGCGCCAATACTAATGAGAAGGGTAGGAATGTTTGGGACTAACTGGGGAATAATTCCTTTTTGTTTTGTTAGCTTGTGAAATAATGGCAATAAAGATAATGCTAATGAGGTACAAATCTTCCAAGCATTAGTCCTATTTGACCTTGGCTAATGAAGAGCAGACAAATCCTCCTGAAAACTGAGATACAGAGATTGCTGTGAGATAATGACCAACCCAGCTGGGTAGCCTGAGTGGTCACACACTGGGATGCAAATCAAATCTGTGAGATGAGACTGGATATGAAATCAAACATATTTTTTAAAGGTTAGTTATATCCCATGCAATGTCAGAGACAGAAAACAAAAAGCACTCAGACCAACCCAGCTGCACGTCACTATAAAGCTAAAAAATTCCTCTGTTAAGGTGTGTGCAAAAGATCCTCCCTTAAACCCTTGTTGCAGATTGGGGTGACATTAGCCTTCTTCCAGTCTTCCAGTGTATCTCCTGATTTCCAAAACTTCTAAAATATTATAGAAAGCCCTTTCAATAACATTAGCCAGCTCTCTTAAAACCCTTGGGTGGATGATGTCTGTCCCCATCAGCTTGTGGGGGTCAAGCTCCTGCAATAGTTCACACGCCAACTCTTCTGTCACTGAGGGTGGATCTGTTTTTACAGAGATGTAAGACTGCATTTTTTAACACTGGGGGAAAACTGACACTGCCAGTAGAGGCATATTTTTTTTTGGAAGAATGTCCCAGTGATAGCACTTACACTTGTGAGTACCACTTTTTCTGCCCCTAGTCTACGTTTTCATGATTCCAGTCAGTCTTAGAATGATGGGTGTCTGAGCAGGGTTTGCTGTGGTTCAAGGGAGTGTGGAAAAAAATAGGAAGGTCAGTTCAAAACTTAAATTATTATACTTTGGTCTTTGGCATAAAGCAGCAGAATTGTGTCCTGCTAAAAATAAGTTGGTATTTTGATACCTTGGGTATGCCTGCTTTTACCTCTTTATTATATATGTTGTCAGAGCAATTTAAAGAAGTAATGTTGGAGTTTTGCCAGTGATGTTACATATTCCAGAGATTCCTTCAATCAGATAACGCTCTTCTGATCAGATATTCTGGCTTCATGATTGCTTTGTGTTTGCAGTCAAAAGGAGTCATCAGAAGCATACAAAAATGAATTTTCTGTCTTGTGATTTTTGGACTGTCTTGCTTTTTACATTTTGGTGAAGGATTTAAGGATGGGTTGAAGGGGACATCAGTGAACTTTGCCTATGCTCCAGGATGCTTAAACAGGATGCAGAAATCACATTATTATTAGAGACCTATATAATCCTCTGTCCCTAAGGTGTTGGAGATTGCTCTTGATAGTTTCACTTTAGCTACTTACTCATGAGTGAGTGTTTTTGAACTCTGACTGACTGACACTGGTTATTTATAAAGACAGGACAAAAAGTTCATTTTTAGACATATATTAGCTTTTTTTTTGTTTTCTGTGCAGAAATGCTTTATAGTATTTGAAAAAATAAAAAGGCCAGATAACCCCTTGCCACATGTCCAAATTTGGAGCTCCTGATCAAGCCTGACACTAATGATTGTCACTGAAGTGAGAGATGGGTACATTAAAGTTGGTTAATCAAACTTAAACTTTGCGGATTTTACTGTAAGCACAGGGAGTTTTAGTGTGTATGACTAAGTTTTTCTCCAGCAGTTGTTGAAAGAAAACATCCTTATACTGAAGGACTGCACGTTAGACCCATGGAGGAAACCATATCCCATGAAAATTTAAATAAGCTTTGTTCCACTGTTTCCCTTAATGTGCTCACTATGGCTACTACTCTGTTATTGTGAGGACTTGCTGTATCACCATTTGAAGACATGGATTTTTACAATAAGTAAGACAGAAATGCCAATTGACTTACAGCTGTATATCAAGGATAGAGGTTTCAAGATGCCCTTCTATCCTATTTTTCTCTTAGTAATTTTAGTCTCTGCTAAATCACAGATTTCATTATGCATATTTGTTATCAGTGATTAATTTCACAAAAGCATATCCTACAAAACAATTTTAATCTTCTGCATATGGATTATCACATATCTTAGTGTTAAAAGGCAGAATTAGGGACCTTAAGAGGATCTTCCAATTATTGCTTAATCATGACACAGTTTGAAAAATTGAATCTTTTAAGAGGAAATATTTTAAATCAATGTGACACTTGAAAATTGTTTTAAACTACTTCATGCATTTTGATCTGTGAAATTATTCTTGAGGAACAACAGATGAAAAGAAATATTACAATAAAAAATTCAAGGAGCATATTTTTTCATTAAATATTTACCATCCATTCCAACTTTAGTGGCTTTACTCTGCAACTGAACAAGAGACTTTGGGGTTTACGTCTGTAAATCTTTGTGCTGGTGCCTACCAAAAGTGATTAAACCCAAGGCAAGCCTCTGCCACAGTTGTAAGTTATTTAGTAGACAAATTTAGAGTGCAAGTGTTCTCCTGTAAATGTTAATGGTTGAAATAAAACTAGAAGTATTAAATAAAAATTAATAACCAATTTCTTGAGTGCAACAGAAATGATAGATGCACTGTATTTGCATCATAAAAGAAATATGATAAGCACATGTGTGCAATCTGTTACTGGCTCTTCAGGGTCACTCACTCCTCCTTGGAAAAGGAGACAGAACACTGGAAAGGAGGGAACTGTTTTTCCCAATACACAACTTTTCAGATGGGACTATGCTGAACTAGGCAAATATCTTAAATTTTTGGTTCAGAATATACTTTTCAATTGCAGTCAAAGATATTACATTTACTTGCTTTAAAAGTTACTTGCATAGTTTCCTTTTTTTTTTTTTTTTCATATCTAGAGGCTTCAGCTTCCAGATCAACAGCAACTGGCATTTGGGCTGAAAATATTCTTGTATGTATCTTATTAGTCATATTATGTGCATAATATTAAATACATTATAAATGTACACAGGAACACACTTGGGTCATCACAGAATGCTTTCTGTACTGTTGAGAGCAATGTAATTTGTTTAACTGAAGAAAATCAACTGGACAACATTAGACTCAAGATTTTTCCATATGTGTGTCAGTTGCAGGAATGTTGCTTTTATCTTAGTAAATGTGAATTTATAGGTATTATTCTTAATTTTCATTATTGCTGTTTTATCACAATCTCTGGAAGTCAGATACCATGGAAAAGTGAGACTGTTTTACTCACAAACCATAATAAAAGTCCCATAGAAGCCTGTAACCTATCCTGTTCTGTCAGTTCTCTGCCGCCCATCATTTCTGGTTTCTCTCTTTATTGCTAGACATAGTAATATAAACATTTTAATGTGGGCTACCATATAAATATTTAAGATGGTTCCTAGTTATATAAGTATTCATTGTTTCTGTTGTTGGTGAACTGTTTGATATTGATTTGAGGTAAGTGCTTTTTATTGGAAAACAACTTTATTTTTCATGAAACCTGGCATGATGAGGAGGGAACAGAGCTGACCAGAAAGTAGGTTTTTTCTTTGTGAAAAGTTTGGAGTTTTATGAATTCCTTAGATACTTTTCTTCAGTCTTTTCTAGAGATTTGAAATTTCTGCCAAAGGAATTTCATAGATGAAATGGTCTATTTTTCTGGAAAAGTTTCATTGGAAACTTTTAGGGCAGCTTTAGAAAAAAAAATCTAATTTGAAAACAAGTGATCTCTTTGTTCTGCATTTGGAGAAATACAGTGCTGAGATAATGCAAGAGTACTTTATTCTGCCAAAGGCAAAAAGTGTAGCCATTACACCTGCACTACTAGCCTTGTGGTGCTGGGGAAACATTTTCCTGGAAGTGCCCCATGCAGCTGCAGGTGTGTGCAGGCCCCCATCAGCCATGCCAAAAAGTCAGATTAAATTTTTTGATAGATGGGAGGGAGAGCAGGAGTGCCTAGCATGTCAGTAGATAGGTTTTGGGCTAAAAAATGCATGGCAAGTATTAGGGTCCTTCCCTAAACTGTCTACCTCTCCTTGAATGTGAGAAGAACAAGGGTCAGCTGCATCTCCTCATACTATAATGAAAAATAGGTAGATTTTAAATTACTTGTCTAAAGGCTGCTTGCCTTCAATATCATCACATCCAGATGCAGAAAATATTTTGGTCTGGATCTAATTCTTTATGTACTCCACAAAGCAGTGTCATCTGTCTTGAGGACACACGTAGGGAGGTGTGTTCACTGTTCTGGTGTCTGCTCTTAAACACCCACAGGCCTTTCAGCTCATCAGATAAAGGTGAAGGATCAGAGGCGCTGAGCGCAGTCTGTCCTTCCAGTTGGTTTGTCCAGCAGGGCTGCTGCTCTGCTTACATCTGCTCTATCTTGTGGTTGTGCTTCTTCTGTCCTTATTTTGTCTTCCAAAAATTCAACATGCTCTTACCAGCTGATCTTTATAGTTAGAACAACTCACCCAATTTTTACACAGGGTGACAATGCACTAAGGCACGAGATGTGGTTCTTGGGTTGTGGGGCCTTTCCAACACAGGATATTCTATGATCCTAGGATTAACCTCAGTTTAAGTAATGTATCTAAAAATAAATGAAGAGAGTCACAATTTGAAGACAACTTCTTTTAAGTAATGAGAGCTGGAGAAGCAAACTAACTCTAAAAATTCTACTTTTTGTCATCTAAGTTGTCTGAAAGTGATTTTCATGCTTCAGCTTGGACAGCTGGCTTGTCTGTGGCTTTTATCAGTGGTAAGCAGGAACAACAGTGGACTCAACCAGTTAACAGAGAGGAGCTTCCCGAGCTGTCTGTCTTCATGACAAGAGCTGACACAGTTTGCACATTGTGAGCTTTTGCCCTCTTTAGTCTTGTTCTGCCTTCAGTCAAAAGTGATTATGACTGTAATCCCATTGAGGTTCAGAGGTCCAGCACTACAGAGGCAGAGCAGTACTTGGGTGTGATGCCTTCCAGCAAAGCCTCATGCTGCAGGAAATGTTTCCACAGCCCTGTGAAAGGTTCTCTTTTTTCTTAATAAAGCGTGGTAATGATGGCAGGATGCTGTGGGCAGCAGCAGTGCCTGTGATACTTCTGTTATCAAGAGCATCCAAACATCCAGCCATTCCCCTCGGCTGACCCGTCTGCCCAGCTAGGGGAGCCTGCAGGGCCATGCTGCCAGGGCTGCAGCTCTAGGGGTGTCTGGTTGCTAACAGTGGGGCCGGCAACAGCCTCTAGTAAGCTGGCAGTGCTAAGGAGAGGTAAATTTATCATAACTGTGTTTCTAAATTTTTTTTCTCAGCTGCTCTAGAAAGCAGTTTATGGAAATGCAAATGTTGTGATAACAGTTCTGTGCAGCTGATGAAAATGTTTGATAAATTAGGTGAATTGCAGGCTAGGTTTTCTCAGCTTACAGGATTTTTTACTCTTCTCTCTCATTTTGACTCATTTTTTGGCACATACCGTGTAATTTTATTTCAGTAGTCTGCTTAAAATTTCTGGTTAACTTTTCACTCTTGATTCATATTAGTCTTCTGAATTGTGGTGTGTAAGCTGTGGTGACAGGGACTTTCTTTTGGGGGCGGTTTGGAACTGTAATCACATTTTCACCTTATCACGTCTTCATATTCTCACTTTTCAGTGTGCTGGCCCCTGGCAGTTGATTCATCATGCGTCCCTAAGCAAAAACATGGACTGGGACATAGAAAGCAATAATAGAGTAGAATAAATCATATTACAGTCTTATGTCTGGGGGGAAAAGATCAGAGAAGGCATGCTAGCTGTGAATGTAAATGTATTGTATGGCTTCTGGTTTGTCAGCTCAATTGGTGTGGTTGTGAATTTATTGAGTCTAGGTTTTGAAAAATGCAGCACTGTCTGCTTTGTTCAGAATCAATACCAGTCAACAGAATGAACCAGATTTGACTGGTCAAATACTCTGGCAAATTATTTCATGTGTGTTTCATGAGAGAAATATTGTATATGTTGCTCCCTCTGAAGTAATAATTGCTGATATAAACTGAAATATTAAGTGTATGCCCATTGCACTGGCACATGCTTAATATTTTTATAGCAAGTACAGGCAAGAATACACTCTTGAAAATTGAATGAGAACAATAAATGAATGGGCAATTCTTCACAGATATTTATTTAGGCACTCGTTTGTTTTGCTTTTTTCCCTCTACATAATTAGGTGCCTAATTGTGTGAGGAGACCTACTGGATTTCCATGTGTGAGTAGCAGTGATTCATTGAAGAATACGCTTGCTCTAAGCATTTGTAGTACATTTTCTGGAAACCTGATGTGAAAAATTACATTTCCAGATTTTCTCAAAAGAATTCACTATTAAAAAAAAAATCCTTCCTTTGAAAATTCCCACCACTCAATTTAAAAATATCATAGATGGGATTTAGTACTAGACATCATAAAATTGTAGGTACTAGGGTTTACAAACTGTTAGTTTTTTACCTATGTATCTAAAGCTACATCAGCCTGTTATAATACAAATAAAGTCAGTGCAGCCTTTACTTGTAGATTTTTTTCTTATCCAAAAAGTCCCTATACTATATTTCACTACCAAAATACATACAAGAAGAGAGAAGATTGTTTTTTTTTAGTCAGTACTCTTATATCATACACATTTGCTTTGTCTTGGAAAAATGAAAAGCAAAGGGCTACCTCTCCTCTCTCCAGACAAACATGTATTTCATGAAAGTTTGACAGCATACTGTAATACCTAAATTATAATGAACACAGGATACACAAAAAAAAATGTTAGTACCATTTGTTGAGATGACAATGTTTTCTGTTCAAGTAAGTAAACATAACTAAAGACTGGAATTATGCAGAATTGTGAATAACCCTGTCAGGAATATTTAACCCTTTTTATAAATTTTAACTACAGGTTTGCTGATCTTTTTTTTTTTTTTTTGTTATCTCTTCACTAATCTGTGTGTCCAAAAGTTCTTGCGTACCAAATGGAGAACAAAGCTGTGAACATGATATACTAATGAGACCTACAAGGACATGTTGGAGAGTCCATTGAAGGCCACAAAGTTGATTAAGGTATAATCCTTTGGCACAGGAGGATGGGCTGAGACAGCCAGGCTTGTTCACCCTGGAGAAAACTTATCAGTGTGTACCTGGTGATGGGTGGTGAAGACAGGTTCTTTTCAGGGGTGGGGGTGACAGGACCAGAGAGGCAGTGGAGTATTGGTTCTTGGAGATGGATTGTCTGGGCATGGTCCTGGGCCAACAGCTGTGGCTGCCTCTGCTGTGAGCAGGAGACTGGTCTTGACAAACTACAGAGGTGTTTGCCAACTTCAGACTTGCTCTGATCCTGTGATTTGTCCTGCCTTTCCACTTCCCGTTTCTCCCAAGTGTCATTACATGACGGTGTCAATTTTTCTATCCATTCTTTATTATTCCTTTACATAATTACATGCAGCATATAGATCAGCTTAAATTTTCCTGGGGGGTTGTAAATAGATGTAGGGTCTTATGTCTGTCACTCTGGGCAATGTAACAAAGAATTATGCTTTTTATCTTCTAAATGCTTTTTATAAATTTTTGTTTCTGTCACTTTTGCACTTCAAAATGGATTTTATTATATTTTTTCCAAAAAATGACTGGTTTCTTATCCCAGGTAACAAGTGACAGGACAAGAGAAAATGGCCTCAAGTTGCTCCAGGGGAGGTTTACATTGGATATTTTGAAGAATTTCTTCACTGCAGCTTTATAGTCATTAGTCATCACCTTCACTGAAGGTATGGTCAGGCTTTGAATAAGGATGCCCAGGCATGGGGTGGAATCACCCTCCCTGGAAGTTTTCAAAAAAATCTATGGATGTGGCCTTGAGGGACGTGGTTTAGTGGTGAACAGGGCGGTGCTGGGTTAACAGTTGGACTTGATGAGCTTAGAGGTCTTCTTCAGACAATTCTGATTCTGAGAGAGGCAAAATCTTAAAAAATAGAAAGGGAAGAATCAATGGGTACAAGCTTTCCTGTGACTCCCCTTAAGTAACTACTCCTAGCCCCAGTCAGCAGGCTGTGGAGATAACTTTTGTAAACAAAACAAAGTAGTTCTTTGCATTAGCTGTTTGTCTCCTCAAAAAAACCCCTAACAACCTACCCAAACTCATGGTTTATTTTTTTTTTTAATTTGTGATCCCAGCTAGGCTCAGAACTACTTGAAACCTCTGGGATTGGAAATGAGGAAAATGAAGATTCTAAAGTGCTGGCAAAATATTTATTCAGAAAATTATGACTTAGTGGAGTTAAATGTACTTGCAAATGGCCCATAAGTAGGTACAAGAGTATTTAGTTTTAATAAACAGGTTCTGGAAATACATGTATTTGCACTACCTCCCTTAAAATCCACACGTGGGGATTATAATCAGTTTAATCTTTTGTTAGTCCCCCTCTCAGAGCAAATGGTGTGCTGTGCTTTTCACAGGGCCAGACCCCTGGGGAGCAGTGACAGCAGTGAGGTCCAGGAGTTCAAGCAAATTGTTCTTTAAAGCAGGTGTGTTTCAAGTTTCAGAATGGAACCTGTGTAATGTTTATATTGAAATATACTGCATCTTACTGGCAGACTTAGTGTTAGCCTTTGCAACATTTATTTAAATTCTTTTTCCTTCTTTTGCACAATTGACTGATCCCTCTATTTGAATACATTAGGTCAGAAACCAAAATGCCGCCTCTACAATTTCACAATCTGCATGCAAAAAGAGCATGAATAGAAGTTATAAACACCCATTTGGTTTCTTGGATGGTGAAATGTTCCTTCAGGCTCTGCTGGTTTAATCAATGCATGAAATAGATTACATTTGTTTAGGGTGGTGATAGCCTGACTAATGCATTGACTTCAGCTGGAAAAAGAATAGCCAGCAATACTTAGAGGAGGAACAGTTAATCCACCCACATTAAAAACATAGCAGTGTGATTTTGGGAGAGTGCTTTGGAACTGCTATGCAAATTTTTTACATGTTAATGTGAAACATAACTTAGTCATGTTTTAATTAATAATAAATAAAACATTATCATAATTATGACTTGCTCAAGTATTGAAAGTATTGTTTTAAAAGGTTTGCTCTTCATTCCCAAACTCCTTACACATGTCTAGATTGGGAAGCTTGCATTATATTATTTATTATCTGCTGATGAAACATGATGGGGATTTCTGATTTACTTCCCAAGTGATTAGCAAAAAACCTGGATTATTTGTGATTGCTCCAGTTAGGGAGATTAATAATATAGCTATTTCTGTTTCAGGAAATAGAGAGCAAACTTTTTGCTTCTGTCTGATTCCAGTGTGTTTGATGCTATTTTCATTAGAATTCAAGCCAATAAGGCTACTTTTTCAACCAGCCTATGAAACCAGAACTGGTTTCATAATGGAAATTACAATGTTTTGGTTTCAAAAGGGCCATGTGGTACAGTCAGGCAAGCTGCTCAGGCTTCAGCCAAGGAAGGTTTCTTTACCTCTGCTGGGAAATGGAAAGTGTTAGAAATGGAGAATCACAGCCTCTTTGAAGTGCCCTTGAGGCTGGCATACAGTCTTGTACAACTGCAGAAACGTATAGTATAGTGTTGGAATTGGAATTTGGAGTAAGAATAGCTCTACAGCTCTGGGAAACAGGATTCAAAACTTCTCAGACCTTTCTACCTGTCCCCTCCACTGGATGGACACACACATGCAGACATGTATGAATGTGTGTAAGCAGTTGTGCTCAGGCACTGAGATTGCAGGAGGCTACTGAGTAAGCAGAGGGCTTGGCTTTGTGTAACCAGCTCAACATGGGTGTCCACTGTGAGAGACGAGGAAACAAAGATCCTTCTTGATAGAAGCAGCAAATTACTCAACTTGAAGTACAACCAAATAACTGATCTCCTTGCTAGTGTTTGCAGAACTGTAAAGAACAGCAAAGATGGTGAAAAGATGCTGGTTCTTGTTGAAGATTTTGTCCATGCATGTGGTGATAGATATGGATTAGGGCAGGGAGATTCCAAGCAGTGCAGACAGGCTCAGGGCTGGAGATCCCTCTGCAACAATGTCAGCACCTGGTCAATCCATTCCTCTGACCTGCAAGCCTCTGAAAGGATGGCAGAATTCAACAATGTCTTCAAAATAATGCTTGGAACTTGGTTCAGTTCCAGTTTGAGCTAAAATGTGTTTTTGAATGCTATGATAAGCCTGAGTCTATTTCATATCCTTATTTTGTTTTTCCAGAAATTTAATGCAAATTTCAATTCTAATGAAAATAGGAAAAATAAGAGCCTGTGTCTCTGCTCACAGTTTCAAGTCACATTTTTTTTATAATTCTGTGACAGCATAGAAGTTGTCAAAAAGCTCTAAGCTGAAAAAGCTGAAAAAAGCTTTAAGCTTTTTTCTTTAGGGTCCATTAACCTATGCCTGGCGCTTCTTTTCCAATGACTATTTATTTTTCAAGTAAAATTATTCCAAAGCCACCAGCCCATTCCAAAACCAAAAGCCAGTGGAAAACATGCTTTCATCATCATCCTTTTTTTTTCTGAGAAAAAAACCCACCTCCCTTGAAAGCTTCTATGTTCTTGTAACCCAACCTTTTATTTGCAGCCATGAGAAAGTTAGGTTAGCATATTACATACATAATCCTCAGGTGTTTGAGCTCCTTTAAATTTGTCACATAATATATGTAGAGAGACTCTAAAGAAGTGTCCCGGGTGCCCATGTGTTAGACTTTGTGTGTGAGACTTGTGGGATATGTTGTGACAGAAATCTGAGGTTTCTGCTCTATGACAAAAGGAAAAATTCTACCTCCACCACTCACTCCCACCCCTGTCATGTGGAAATATTTATACTTTTGGATGGGACCATTCTGTTTGACATTAAACTGTGGCTCTGTGGGAATAGTTCTGGTCTCCTGTGAGCTGGAGCTACACTCTCCATCCCGTGTGGTGCTTCCATGGAACACAGCACAGTGTGTGGGGAGACCACAGGATAACACTGCATGGTGTGTGTGAGTACTGGAACATGTCATGGCACCATAACGAGTTGAAGGGAATGGCTCAGTTAAATTACAATCATGGACATATTTTTAACATGTTCCAGTAGAATAGTATAATAACCCAATCTGTCTTAAGAGCTTCTCAAATTCATTTTCATTCTTTTTGTTAAAATGAAAAAGGCAATAGTCTGATATAAGATTTAAAAGACAAATTCTGAAGGAATGTCACAGGCAGAATTTATAGCCAGCAACGTGTACAAAACCAGTTTTCTTGCTTTTTGGGGACTTCTAAGCATACCAGCATTACAGATTAGATCTGATGAGTTGATTGAATGTCTGGTTAAGCAATTAGAGTAGCTACAAAATTTAAGAGGACATATGGGTAAGCTGAGAAAAAAGTTTAGAAAAGGGTAGAAGAAAGATCAGAAAAATTTGCTGGAAAATGAAAATATTTAATTTGCTAGCAGGGATCTTAGGCAATTTATGAAATCTAATATTATTGAGGATGCTTTCTGAGCTTCTGTTTGAGATAGCAAGCTCCACCTGTGTATTTGTTTGGTTCCTGTGCCTTATACTGAGGTAGAATATTAAAGACGTAAAAGAAGATATTTCTGCTTCTTGCACACTGATGGCAAGAAAAGATGATTATACTTTGGTAATTATTCATAGAAATGGAATAATGAAATATGGCTATAACCAAAATAGCATATCAAATAGCATATATTTTTTCCTTCTAAGTTCTGTAATTTGAGGAATTTTCTCTGATATGGAAAGCTTCTTAATTCCTGTACTATGAAAATTTCCCCTTCTGTTCTCCATGTGAAACGCAGTTCTTCTCAGTGCATTTTTATTACATTGATTCTTTCACTAATGGTACACATTCCCATCCAGAATTTCTTGGGTACTATATTTTCCTGATTAAATTACAAACTCATTAGGTTTGGCAGGTTATTTTGTTATGCATTATATGAAATACCACATGTATCTAATATTTGATTGTATTTCACCCTCATTTTGCCACCATAAAATGGCTAGCTGTGCCTGCTCTATCTGATTTACTAATAACTGTTATTGTCACAATATAGAGTTGCAGAACAAAAGCCCCTTTTAGTAAAGACAGATGTGATGTTTTGAAGGAATTATCATTTATCTGCAAGACCTCAGATGAACCTCCTCTTTTCACAGGGGGAAACCTGAACTGTTCTAATCCTTACAAGTCAATTATCATCTAAACTGCTCATTTCCTGCTGCAATTCAAGATTCATAAAATCTGAATGGGATATGCATTTTTAATGTTATGGCAGGAACCATAAATATTGTTCGCCTTGTTTGCCAGAATCTTAATACAATAATGACTATAAAGCTGCAGGTAGGAAAAATATCTAAGATGCATTGATTCAGTTTCATAACCCAATAATTCTGACAACCTTTTCAAATGATTAAATGGGCCTGGAGAAATCCAGGCCCTGAAGTATTATCTCCATTTGTGAAACCCTAAATGTTTTTCTGTTGATTTTTTTTCCCCTTTCTTCTTTTAAATAATGCAGGAGCAGGTGCTGGCATTTCAGTTCAACTAATTAGTTTCTAATTTACTGTAAACATCTTAGAATTCCATGAGCATGTCTCAGTGGTATCTGAGAGGAAACAATCTACTGGTTCGATAAATCTCTCCTGAAATACCACTGAGAATTGACTGCATGAAGTGTATGGCCTTACTTTATATATCTGAGTTTTTTAGAATACACTGAAAAGCAAGATAACAGTTCCAGGCTTTCTCTGATATTATCATTATCTCTGCAAAGACAATCTGAAGGAACCTTGTGTTAATGACCCATTGTTTTAATTTTAAAAAGCTATGAAATGTTGCATTGTATTTCAATGCGCTATTGGAATTGGTCCAGACATTAAATGTGTTTGTAGTGATATTGCCACAGGAATCTTCAACAATGCTTTGCAGTATTTTTACATTCATGTGATTTGTGTATCTAATTTGTAGATCAAAATGTAGACATAAGTATTTAAATATTTCACTTGTTTCTGGGTTATTGACCTCATAAAGTGGTTGCATTTACAATGAGAAAATTTAGTTGTAACCTTTCATTAAAATAAACTAGGAACTTTATCTAAATATCTTTGTTTTTAAAATGTTTATGAACATGTTAAATATATGCACGTCAAACTTAATTGGTTTTTTTTCCAGATAACTAGAATTGGGAAAAATTCTTGAATTTCTGTATTAGTACTTTTTATTCATATGTTAATTGTAGTAAAACATTTAAGAATAATGTTGTCTCCTTCTGTTTTTTCTTCATTAATTATCAATTATCTTTAAATTAAGATAAATGACACTTTAAAGACACAGAAGGGTACTAAGTTATACGCGCTAATTTTTTCTGACTTTGCCTTAAAAACCAAAGACAGTTGTCTTAGTACAGATGGTAGGATTTACATTTCACCATTTGGCTGGAGCCCTAACTTACCTCCCAGTGTGTTAGCAAATCCCTCAGGAATGCTCTGGAACTGAACCAGCCCTGGTGACACTGAAATCCCTCTCTCAGAGCTGCTTCACTTACCAACTGCTTGGCAACATATGCACCTTTCCTTTCTCCAGTGCCCATCAGCATCGTTTGCCCTGGTAGAACTATTCTGGCAATTTGCAAAGAACAGAGCAAAGGACTGGCTGAGGCTAACGCTATTTGTGTCCAAGGTTTCACTTACATTTTTTTATGTTCTGGAACCAGAAGCAATTTTTCCAGGACATTTGAAAGGGTGATAAGGGAGGACTGAGTTGCTTAAAACTTCAGTGTCACCAGAGAAAATATATTTATAAGTGTACTTTCAAAGACAAAAAGCTAGATATGCAGAGTCCTGCTGAAAATGTGTCAGAGTCTATTAACACAAGAGTATACCAGGCTTTTGCTGCAGCTATTGCTTCTTGAACCTCAAAGATACTAATTTTTATTGTATTTGAGTAATTCACTCTTGTAAGAATGATGGTTTTTTGATACACAATTTCCTTAACATTTCATTGGATATTATGTAGGAAAAAGTGAACACTGATATAAATGTTTACTGTCTGCTTATTTACAGATATTTATTTATTTTGATATTTTTGATTCTTAATCAGTAAAGGAAATCTTTAAAATACCTCCCATGAGGTATTTTTGTGTGAGTGGCTAAAAAGTTGAATGGCTAAAAAGTTGATACCAGCTGGAACGAAAATGTGTATAGACAACTTTGATGCATGCAGTGCTAATTCCTATCTTTTTATGTAGGTTCTTTCATCTCTGCTTTCATTTGATATCTTATTTCTTTAAATAAATTCTATATTGCTTAATACAAAAAAATTAACATTGTCATTCAAGTAATATGTGTTGAGGAAAAGAAAAACAGCTGAGAGATTCGGATCTGTTTGAAAGAGAGCTGAAAAAAATTAAAATACATATGAGTTTATATGCAGGAAAAAAGTGTTAACAGAAAATTATGTTGATATACATAGGAGGAATCCCAATTGATCTGGAGTGGAAAATGATGTAATTGCTACCCTTTGTGTTGCAGGGCTTGATACATAAAGGGATAGAATCCTCAAGCTCCTTCAGATGGGTTTTCAGTTACTCTGGAACTG
The DNA here is from genome assembly GCF_901933205.1 of Camarhynchus parvulus. NCBI lineage: Eukaryota > Metazoa > Chordata > Aves > Passeriformes > Thraupidae > Camarhynchus > Camarhynchus parvulus. Next base: position 51,350,922 of record NC_044586.1, read on the forward strand.
GAGCTGTTATGCACTGCACTGTCCTTGTGCCAGCAAAAGAAGCTCCAGCCCCTCTGGCTGGAGACATTTCTCATGGCATCACTTGTATCCTCGTTTCAAGGTTTTTTTGGCAGATAATCCCCTGTCCTATACCCCAATATAAATTAGCTTAACTCTATTTAACTAATTTTAATTGATTAAACTGAGAGTGATATGCATTCTCACTGCATATTCCATGGTAAAGGAGGAGCCTCTGTCCTATTTCACAAGTTTTAAACTTCCTCCCATTGCTGATAACTCTGTTACAAGAACCAGAAAACAACATGCCCGCCAAACTTAATTACGCAGATGCAACTGTTTATGCGAGAAGGATTTCCCCCCTACAGTTATGAGAGTTAGAAATTTTCTTTTTAATATCCTGCCAAATTTCCTGAACTGTTTCCAAGCTGAGCTGGACTGTCATCCAAATAGCCTCAGGAAATTTTATTGCTACATATCTTCATAGTGAAAAATTCAAGTCTTTAGTTTTCATGAGGAAACATTGGATTTTTTCCCATGCATAAAGGATCTGACCAAGCTGTTAGAAGTTCCTGGTCTTCTTCCTATCCTTAGCATAGATACTGGGAAGTAATGATTTTTTTGGTAAAAATCTGAGTCAGAGTGGGTGGTACAATTAGATTGTAGTGTTGAACAAGTTATTGGACAACCTCTGCCTCTCTGTCTGTGAAACTGGGGCAAGTTAAGGCCATTTTAAGGCTAATAGCAAGCTATTAATTAGTGTTCCTAGAGCTACTTTGAGTTCTCATAAGGAAGATTTTATTTATATGAAATGATCAACTAGGATTCTCTTAGTGACCCTTTTTGTTTCTCACACCCAATTTTCTTCTTTTTATAGCTAGGAAATGGAGGATTTTGGAGTGTGATAGATGAGTTATATCTTTGGGGAGAAAACAGGAGGGCCTGAGATTAGGTAAATCAATCCTTACAAGCACCTCAGTGAAGAGGCACTGCTGTAGGAGGCTACCTGGGTCTTTGCAGAGCTGAGATCTAACAGAGTCATTTAGCAGAGGCTGCTGGATTGGTTTGGTGCCTGAGATTTAACTTTTGCATCTGACTGCAGTGTTTTTTGTGTGGTAGTGGTTGTCATTCTTTCCACACGAGTAGCTTTTGGCTACATGTACTGCTGTTATTAAGTCCTCAAGTTATGGCTTGATGGCAGTGGACAGAACAATTTCTTAGCAGAAAATTCTTAGCAAGTGCACAAGTGACTGCTCAGTGAAGCATTGTAATTAAAGTAGTGATGGTATACAATCTACTAAATTACTTCAGACTGTCAAGGTGGTAAAGCAAATGCCAGCTCAGAGTAATAAGCTGAGCAGTAAACTCATAAAACAGTTATTCTTTGTTCTGACATGGCTCATTTAAATCTCTTTTTCTCCTAATTCAATACCTGGAGAGAATCCTATAAATATTTTGGGTAGACATAAAAATGTTTCTTTAATATAAAATTATTGGAGCCTTTTACAGAAGGCAGCAGCTGATAGTTGTTCAGTAGTGCATTCCTACTGATGATGATTACTAGCAATGGGATAATGTTAACCCTAACACACTGGGTTTGGTTGTGTGAATGTGGGAGAGATGTGTGTTGAACTATTACAAATTTTTTTTCACTGGGGTCAGTGGTTTTTGCTGACTATTTTTTCTGGTTGTTTTTTGTTACTTTCAAACATTTTATCCTAAAAGCATCTCTATATATACACACTATAATTTCATCCATCTTTTACAGGGATGTAATTTACTAATTTAATTTCTTTTATATATAATGAGTTTGTTTTGATTGGAGTTTTTTGTTGCTGGTTGTTTTTTAGTGTTTTTTAAATTTTTTTGTGTTTGCTATTTTTTAAATCAGAGCACATCGTAGGAATAAAATAAATCTCTTAGGCTTCATTTTTATGCCTGCGTGCTTAATCACTGTCCATACTTATTTTCAATATGTTCAATAGAGCAGAAGGTAATGAGCATAGAGTGCCTAAAGTGACTGGATCACAATCTCTGTCATTCATAATTATGAACATTTGCTGAATATTTTAATTTTTTTTTAATTGATGGTGAGTGTGAAGGAGAAAAGATGAAGTGGTACTTCTCCCTCAGGATATCCATTTGGTGTCCCATATATTTTTGTACATTTGAACTTCTGGCCATTGGACTTTTGCTGTTTAATACTATTTAAAGGTAATGTTTTTAGCACTTTTTCCATATAACTAATGACTCTGGTATCCTCTCAGGTGGTATGTAGGTTTGAAAGAAGAAGCAATTATTTAACAAATTGATGAGCATGTAGGTCTCTGATTTTTTGAAAGCTCCTGGAATTGTGGCTAGAGTCCTTCTGTCCCAAATGTAAGTGTCTGGAAATTACTCATCTGATTCATATCCTAGGATATTCTCACAGTAAAAACTACAAGCACCTCCAAAAGGTGAGTCACCTTATTTTAAGGCTCGATGTGGAATTGATCTGTTCAGATGGCTGTAAATCTCCACAGAGATAGGCAGTTTTAGGGTAAGATTCATATCTCCTGAAGTAGGCACCTAAAACAGATCAGATGAATCCACATTAGGAGAAAAGAAATATGCCCTAGTGCAAGAAAAAAAAATACTGTTTCTTGGCATTCACTATCCAGGAGCTTAGATGATTAGCTTAGACTTGAAATCTAGCTTGGAAATGCATTAAGTTGATTGATACTTGCAACACAGACTGATTGTAAACAACCAGCTCTGCATAATGTGGTTACTGGTTTGCATAAAGGATCTAAGTCCATGGAATTCAAAAGAACTCTGTGAATTTACAACAGTGCCTACTCCTTCATTCACATAAATCACTGCAAGTTCATAGGACTGAAAACAGCCATGCTGCTTTACAAGTGTTAAGAGGTTGATGTAGTAAGTATATTGAAAATTTTGGTTAAACTATTTTAGAAAACTTAGAATAAACTTGCTTTGTCATCTGACCAGCCATTCTCTACTGAATGCTGGAAACCTTGAGCTGTATCATCAGCAAATGTTCCTTAAAATATGTAAATGCATACTGATTTGATTAACTTTACACTAAGGTATAAATTACCCCATAGACAGATACTGAGATTCCAGAATTCTGGAATTAACACAGATTTCTACTGTCATTCCATTGTTGAAACCTAAATGACTCTGCTCTTTGGTCCTTCTGCAGCTGATAAATGTGATATGAGCCAAATATTCAGCAAGGACAAACCTATGGCATTAACCTAAGTCCCTACTCACCTTTATCTCCCCTCCTCCGTACTCTTATTTCCTCTTTTTTTTTCTCCCAGCTTTTCTTGCAATACATGTGGGTGAGGCTGTCTGCCATCAATGAACGTTCTGCTTTCCAGAAAAGCAACTCTGGAAAAAAACATGGCACATTACTGGCATTTCAGTTTCCTCATTTATTTATGTTATTTTCTGGAGAGACATTCATAGGCAACATGTAGTAAATTCAAGAGATCTTTGGCATGCTGCTCTTACTGTTCATGCACAGAGCACCTGTGTGGTGTGTACTCAGAATGTCTGAGACCTTGGACTCCTTGGGTGTCCTGTAAAGTTCACATGCACATGAACAATGAACATTATCCCTGTTGGTCTGGCAGCATATTCAGAGTCACTGCCCTGACTGTACTGCCCCATTTTCTTAGAAGGCCCAACCCTCAGATGCAAGTCTACATTTACTGCATTATATGAAAATTTTCTATCCTATCTCCTCGTAACCCCAGTGGAAAGTTACCAAGTTCAGTAAAAGCCTTCCTTCTTGATTTCTTGATTTTACAAATGGCTACCAATAAGGTGTCTTGATTTTACAAATGGCCACCTTTTTCTTTCAGTTTTTGGCTGACAGCTGCTTCTCATCTTGCTATAATTATCTTTTATCATGCTCCATTCATTTGAAAGCCAACTGAAGTTTTGATTAGAATGCACTGAAGCTACTCCTCCCCTCAGCAGGATAAATAAAGAAGGCAATATTAAACCCACAATCTGATTGTGGAGTCCCTGCATTTTCTCTCGTTTGAAAAGCAGAACATACAGATATTTATTATGGGAACAAGTTTTCTGGAACTGCCTCTGATGCACTGACAGTTACAGCACCTTTACTGAAGACAACTCTAGCATGAGCAGGTGAAATGACATAAGGAGCTTTAGGAAACCTTAATTAGATGTCTCTTTTATACTCATTTGTGATCTGTGTCATGCCAGGCCTGCTTCTTTTCAATCTATGTCGTTATAAGCTTTTCTTTAGCCTGTATTTTAAATAATAGATCCTAACTATGTTCTTTTTCTTTTGAAATTGGATAAATTCTTTTATACAAAGTAGTGTTTCCTTTTGTTGCTTCAAAAGTGTGTGGGACTCAATTCAGCTTACACTAAATTGAATAAATGACATTTAAACATGAGCAAATCTGGTGCTTTAAAATATTAGAGTGCAAAGTTTGCCTACTTTAGTCTAGGTGGCATCATTCATGACAGGACTAATGCTTCTTGGGCTATTTTCTCTTCCCTTCCCTTCCCTTCCCTTCCCTTCCCTTCCCTTCCCTTCCCTTCCCTTCCCTTCCCTTCCTGGAAATCCTGTCTATACATTAAAAAAACCTTTTTTGTTTTTTAGAGTTTGGGTAATGCATATCTTGAAATATACTGTGCAGTGATTAATGTACAGCATACATGTGTGCCAAGACTAGAAAGCTTCACAGCATATGCACAAAAAAATCCATACACTAATTTTCAGTAGGATAAATTTTTTCAGTATGTTTATAGATGGTTTCATTTGTTTAAAAATATTTTCACATACAAAATGGTCATGAATAATTCAGCTTCCTAGTTGTGATATGATAATAAAATATTTATTTATATTTTAAATAAGGAAATTCTTTAATTTAAAGGAAAGAGTAGTCAGGTGATTTTTATTTGACATGTTTACTAATTGATGTGTTTGTTAATAACTTCTTTTCTTTGAATATTTTCAAACTTAAAGTTGTCCACTCAGACCAGCTTCATGTAATTCAGCAACCTGGATTATGTTCAGTCCTATGAAATCTCCCAGAAAGACTCATAAAAATATAATAGATCATCTACAGGGTGAACACCTCTGCTATTACACTGTTGACAGCAAAAAGTGATTACATACATTTCATTGCAATGGTATTAGCAGTGACCTGCAGGAGACACATTTTCTCCCAGTGCACTGTGAAGCATGATGAAAAGTCAATAAAATGGTCGATGGTCTGACTGCTATAGATACACAAACATATAAACTGCTTGAGTGATGAAAATGTTAAACTAAATCTTTATGTAGTATATAACAATGTCCAGTACTTCTGCAGGAGAAAAAGTGGCCAGTGATGTTGGTCCTGTGCTGTCTTTTGATGCATCAATAAATCTTGTCCTTTATAAACTATCCATGGCAAATATATCATTAAATGAATGAAGGATCCCAGTTATGAAGCAGACCTTTCACCACTGTTGTCCTCACTGAGCAAATGTAGAGCTGAGAAATGTCTTTGATTGCTTTGTCTGCCTGTAGAGAAAAAAAAATCGATTACACAGATGTTTTGTAAGTGTTCTCTCCTACCTTCTCCTATGGGTATCCAGAATCTACAGATAATTAACTCATGGCTGATGGCAATAGCCCACCTTGATTTTCCAGAACAGGAGAAATAGCCCTGACTATTGAATGCAGATTTACACTGAGAACAACACTAACACCTGCTTTGTACAATGCAGGAATGCTCCTGACAAATCCCAAGCACACAAAAGCAGGCAACAGGTAGAGATGACAAGAAAGTGATGAAACAAAAGGCAATTAAAAGGCAACATTGGTCAGGATGATAAATAGCTGTCACTATAAAACATCTGCTGAAGCAGTATAAAGAAATCTGTAGTCATAATAGTGGAGCAAGTATTTGTCTCATCTGTATGGTGTGCCAAACCACTCAATATCATTTGAAACTTGGGCATCCTCCCCAGTAAACAGGAAAGTTAGGATATTGCTTTAGGATTGTACTTTGGCAGCATAGCCCAGACCTCACTCACTGGTGGGTATTCCTGTCTGATCATTGAATATCTGAGACAGAAAAATCCTCTAGAGATGTTACACCTGTGTGAAGTGTGGAGGTGTCACAATTTTATTGGCATCCATTAACTCATAAAATAAAGATGGAATGGTATTAATTTTTTATTTTTCTTTCTCCCCTCTCCTCCCCCTGCCCACCCCTGCCTAGATTTTATTGCTAAATTTGAACAGCTTGTGGTTAAATCATATAGCTGACAAAATTAACAGGGCAGCTAATTTTTGTAAATGTCCAGCTATTAGGTCACTGCTATAACTTTAAAAAGTGAAGAAGTAAAGTTTTATCTGAAGTACAATAATAAGGTGTCTGAATGTAAAGATGAAATTTTCTGAACTTTGGTCATTCAAGGATGGTCTATGAATCTGAGTTTGGGAGCTGTGCAAGACAAAAATGGCATTAACAATGGACTTGGAGAATTGTATCCCAAGTAGCACAGGAAAAGGTCCTGACTGAAATATCTGGGATAAAGCATTTGTGTAATATACAATTTTCTCTCAGGGTTTTCCTCCCAGAGAAAGCCATGGGTCAGGAAGTTGCTTTTAAAGATGTTGCAAAATTATGAGCGTTTAAGGAAACTGTTTTTGAGGCTCTTCTGTAATCTCAATTAAGGGTTTCTGAGGTGATGTTCATAACAAAGGGTGATCATTATGGGTTTTGGGTTTCTCAGTGCTTTCATTTCAGAATTTATAAACACATTTTAAATTACTTAATACTAAAAAGCAATACAAAATATAGATATATATGACACTGTGTAAGTGTAAAAGTAAGTAAAAGGACTAGCTACCTAGTTCTTTTAGAATTAAATTTTTAAACTTTTTTTTAATGGAAGAAACTCATTACAATATCCACATGCACTGCCCAGCTTTCTTTTTATTTTCTGTTCCCTATATTTTCTCCCTTATAATTAAACTTTATTTCTTCAACCAAATACAACTTATGCCTTGAAACTTTTAAGCATTTTAGCTTCTGAATTCAAACAGTAATTTTTTTTTTAAGATTTGGAAGGTTCAAATGGTACAGACATAAGGCTTTCTATATTTTGAGCTTTTATAACTTGAATTATATTACTAGAGATAGCTGAAATATGATAGGTTTTCTGAATACAGATAAGAAGCTGAGTGAAACAATAGATATTATTTTTGTTTTAAAAATAGATTCAATGTCACCACTTAATTTTTTTTTTCTGGAAAAAAAAGTGCATTAAGGTGCTCATTTGAAGCACAAATCCTAAGTAGAAATCTGTAGTCCTGGGACCAGTGTATGTGCAGACCATTTGTTCCCATCTAGAAGCTCCATTTTTGAGGTAAGGAATGTGCAGTCTTGCACAGATAAGAATCATTCTGCTGATTTCCATGAGGAGCCCATATTTGCAAAGAAAGTGGGCAGGACAATAGAATTGGCTCTGCATGTATTTATTAGGGATAATTAATATGCTGTTCTGACAGCAACTGAGAAGATGGAATTTCTAGGAAAATTATGCATCCCTAAAATTGTGGATTGTGAGAAAGCCAGGTCTCCTTACTTGTTCCAGTTCATGGGAGGTTTTGTTCTCTGTGCTTCTCCTTTCTCAAGAAAAAGGTCTTTCCTTTTGGTCTTGTACAGAGCAAGCTGATATATGAACTTGACCCAGTCCCTAAGAAAGCTGTTATCTATCCCACGGCTGTCTGAAGTGTGACTTAGGCACAGTGCAGTCAAAGAGAATGCCATAAAATCATGGAATCCTAGAATGGCTCTGCCTGAAAGGCACCTTAAAGATCATATAGTTCCAACCCCCATACCATGGAGAGAGGTGCCTTTCACTAGACCAGGTTGCTCAAAGCCCTGTCTGACTTGGCCAAGGATGGGGAGATGAGGCATCTGCAACTTCTGGGGGGCAACCTATTCCAGTGTCTCATGACCCTCACAGTAAATATCTTCAATACCTTTATTCAGATATTCGGACAACTTGACAAGCAAACATCCAAACCACTTTTTTTTTTCTTTTTTTTTTTTTCTCTGTGGAAATGCGTCCCTCTTTTGAGTCTATTAGGTAACTGTGTAATAAAAACCAAAATCTTTGTTTTCACATGAAGTTTTAACATACAAAACAATTTGTATGTAATTTCATCCCACTGCATGAGAGGTTACCAATTCCAGCTTCCATTTACAAATCTAATTTTCCAATCCCCACCTTTTTCTTTTAATCTTGTTCAGTGTTTTTTAAAACAGTTACTGCAAGTCAGGCTTTTAAAAACGTAAATTATGAGACACAATTGCTTTCAACCACATTATCAGCAAATGGTTAGAGCGCAATCAAACTAAGTGCTCCTTCCTGATGTCTTTTGCACGCATGCACTCACACAGGCACCCAAGACATGAACTCACACTCCAATGCACTCAGCTAAAGCAGCAGATGAAACCTTTTTTCTCCTATGCCCATATGGCAAGTGAAAATATGATGGTGTCCCTGTGTGATGGCACCATTCCTTTCCCTACAGCACTTCCTTTCCTTTGGCATGGTTGGGTTGTCAGTCCCACTCAGGGGACTGAACACCACTTTAGAGGGGTCATGTTTCCCTCCCACAGCAGCTGCTGCTGTGCTTTTCCCCTTTCACCTTCTGTATTCAGTGGCCCTTTCATTAGCGAAAAAAATCAGACACCCCAGAGCCCTCGGCCATGCCACTGTGTAAGAGTGGACACAAATCAAAGGATTTTTAATCCCTTTGAGCACAATACTGTGACCTCAATGCAGGAGGCTCCCAGGCAGCGGTGGGAGCTGGTAAAGGTTGTTTAGTTGGGAAGCTGATTTTCCATGCAGTGTCACTGCTATAAAAGGCTGCTGTATTGCAGGACTGTGGAAGAAGAGAGAAAGGACAAAGTACTTCTCACCTTGTGTGTGAGAAATCAGTATCTCATACAATACTCCAATTCTGACCAATGGTTCAATTTAAAAAATGGCCACATTTCAAGGATGGGCTGGTTTTATTCACTGAGATGGAGCAGTGTCAGGCAAGTGGTTTGTAACCATTTGCAGTGATCTCAGCTGCATATTTTTCTTGATGATGGTGCTGATCTGATCACTAGAGAAGTCTGTAGTCAAAAGGGATATGAGAGTTCATCCAGAAAAGTACTTAAGTATGCTTCATTAAAGGTTGCAATGCCTATCCCCAGCATTGCCTGGTCCTTTTTTTTCTTTAAATCCTGACCCTATCTAGTCTAAATCTTTGAATTCCTTCTAGGTCCTCGGTTTGGGTTCATGTGTTCACTTCCTTCTGCATTTTTCTATGAATATATCTTCTTTTAGCCTTTCCCATTTTTGAGATTGCTTGACAGTTGCTTCTCCAAGTACTGCATAAACTTCTGTATAAATTTGTGTCTAAAATAATGCGTGACTTCTAAATTTTTAGGTGCATGGATGTCAGGAACTGAGAGGTATGAGGTGGTATTCAAAACTGAAGTTTGCAATCCAGCTGTACATCCTTTGAGCTAAGGTGTCTTGTATGGAAATAACAGTTCAAGATACATCAAGCATTTCTCAATCAGAATGAACCTGCTTCCATTGTTTTTCAGGGAGAATTTTGCATACTGATATAGTAAGCAAAACAGCATAACAGTTCAAGTTTTTCAATTACAAATTCATAAACTTTCAGGGACAAAATTTTTCTTACTTCTTCCAAAAAATTTTCCAGTCTTATTTCATTTGCCAGTGTAGCAGCTGTTATATTTTCCCCCCACCACCTCTCATACCTAAAAGTGTTACTCTTCTAACAGATGACTAATTTAATTTCATAGTCAATAGGTCAATAGAATGATATATATTTTTCAATTCAGAAATAGTTTTAAACCACTCAAGTTGTGTTTGCTGAAATCTAACCAGTTTCTCAAAGAAATAGTTAAAATAAAGAAGTAAAACCTGTGGGGAAAAATCTCCAATATATGTACTGTCATTGTTTCACTGAATTGAAATCTGTCTGAAGGAATCTAAATTCATGACTTTATTTCCGTTTTTTACTTAGTAGTGCAGATGATTGGACTTGCCAGATGCTGTACAAGGAAAATAACTGCGTAATGTTCAAAATGTTGAGTCCCACGTTGATGCCCAACCACAAAGCCAAAGCTTTGCATCTGTTCAATGGCCTAATTGAAATTCAAGCTGCACTGCCAAAAATTACTCAAAAAATGTTAAGCTTTATCCATCTTTACCAGGGGACTATAAATGAATATATGTCATGATTTTTCTTGAGCTGGTGTACTTTGCACAGTTTTCTGGCAATATTCACTTTCTGAAAGCAGTTGTTTGACAATATCCATGCTATGAAAGCATGCTGAAAACAGGGCTTTATACTACTTTCTTTTAAACTTGACCCATGGAAAAGCAAATCTGTACTAATCAATCAATCTGAGCTGGTACAATGGTGTATTTTAGAAAACATGGCCTAGGTAGGAAGAGTGAAAATATTAGGCAGGAGCACTCCAAATTTTTGTTCTGAAAAGGGCTTTGTCCCAAAACTGATGCCAAAAGGCAACGAAAAATTTCAGATTGGCTTAAACTGACCAGTATCTAAACAGTCACCAAGGGACTAGCAATAAAACTCTCAGGAAAAGAGTTAGCTTTCAAAGCAGCACAGGAGAAATATGAAGATCTCTAACAGGGGAGAGACCCCAGGGAGCAAGTGGGGCACACAAGGTGGGCAGGCACTGCCCACACTGTGTAAGTCAGGTAGTGCCTTTTCTATTGCTGATTCTTTTCCTGAATGTAGAGCTCTCCCATTGATTAATTTCATCATTAGTAAATCAATAAACTGCTTCCATCCTGATTTCATTTAAACCATGCAAGTTAAGCTGTTTTTTCCCATGACAAAGAACCAGTTCTGCTGTAGGAACAGAACCTTTGATGCTGGAAAAAGTGATCATTATAGCTACAGGGCTGGACTAGCTGCATTAGTATGTCAGTGACTGGCCATCAAATCTGTTTTCAGTGCTTCTAGCAACTCAGCCCCTGTGATCACAAAAATGTGGTTCAGTAAAAAAACTCAGCTAACTTCTTGTTCCCCTCTCCACCCCCAAAGGCAGTGAAAGATATCCTGGGTTTCCCTGAGCAGACCCAGTGATTGAATACCTGCCAAAAAAAGACATTTAATCTGACATTGCAGTGGACATGCAAAATATACAAGAAAGAAAGGCAAAAATGCTGAGTTATGCTGGGGTGTCCACATATTTATAGCTGTGAAATGTGCTGGCTTGGCAAAGGCACAAAGGCAGCCAAGTGTACTCTAACAAAATTGCAGTGTTGGCAACTGTGTCCAGGGACAATAGGTACCAGTAAAAGTTCCTCATGTGGAAATCATGGCTCTAGCACCTTGATATTTGTTTTCATTCTTTTTCTGATCTTTCACATTTTTCTACTGTCTTATCCAACTACTATTTATTTTTGTAACTCCCTGGCAGAAGATGAGGCTACATTTCAATGCTCTGTCCATTAAAAGGTGCACAAATACTTATTGATGCTGTGTTGAATCTATGCAATAGCAGTCATAAAATACTGTAAGAAGCTGTAAAAGAATTAAGCTGAAGTCAAAAAACTCACATTCCTCTTCAGATACTGTTTTGTCTGGATCCTATTTGATGTAAATTGTGTTTTGTAACTATGGATTTATGGGGGCTGAAAATTTGCATTTGTTCTTAATTCAGAGAGGAAAATAGCCATCATATCTGTGGACATGAAAACATGCTATACATTATTCTCTGTACAGAACAAAACCCAGACTATCAGGATTGTATTAATTCCCCATGACTTGTAAATATGTTCTAGTCTTCTGCTTGTGCCATACTCATTTTTTCTTCCTTTCAATTTCACCGTATCAAGCTTTATTATCGGTCTTGGTTTTAATTTTTTCCTCCAAAATAATTTAATGTCTTCTTTTTTTCTTTTTCCTTTTTCCCCTACTATTAATTCCATCTCTCCAGCTTATTGTTGCAGCTGAGGATCCTCATAAAATAATTTTATAGAGGCATTATATGAACTGTGGGGGCTATATGCCCAACTCTGGAATCTGTGACCTATGCCATAAATATAGCACTTGGTTAAATGGTGAACCTCTTTGTGACTCTAAACTAAAGATGCCAAAATTTAGATGGGTTAAAAAACCAATTTGATAAATGAATGGAGAAAAAAAATCCATCAAAGGTAGTTGAACAGAAGAGTATTAAATTTGGTGTGGACCTCTCCTAAACTGCAGAATGGAGATTGTATCTGTAACCTGAGAGATTGCAGCCTGAAATGTATCACTGAATACCTGTCTATTTTTTATACTTCTCTTTAAGCATCCATTACTAGTTATTTTTGAACATGAGATAGAAGGCTGAGTGCTTGACTTGTTATGGTATGGTTGTTCTTATATAATCTTATGTAGATGTTTATGATGGCAGATTGCAAAAGTGAATTAATGCTCACCCATGGACTAAGAAGACCATGGACTCATTTGTTCACTGCCAGGTTATAATTATATTTTACATTCTTTATTAAATGTAGAACTGCTCTAGAGGAACAAAAAAAACCTAACATTACAATTATTTATCATCAGCACACGAATTAAATATGAATTTGTATCTTTCAAATTATATTTTGCATGGTGAATATGCATATGGCTGGTATTCAGAGTTGGCTGGTGCAGTAATCAATGGTTTCACTGTTGGTAGGGTACTGACCTGAGCACAAGAATAAGACTGCTCCTCACTGTCATTCTAATGTACTTTTGAGTGTAAAGATTACTTGTTGTGTTTCCGTGTTGGTCCTTTGTTCTCTAATCACAGGTGCTGGGTACACATACAAATTTTGCTTCTACCTGTTTTGATTCTATATGTCTTATTAAGGGTCATGATGGGTTTTTGAAATATCAGATGTCTTTGTGTTATCAAACTAAATGAGAATTAATCCCTAACTGTAGTTCTATGAGGAATGAAATATCTTAAAAAAATATGTATTTCTTTTTTATTTTTCCTCATGTTGGCTGATCTTTCCTGGAGCACAGACCAGCTTATCACAGATGTGTTTTTTCTTCCTATGGGTCTAATTTTTTTGGTTACTGTTTGTTTTTTCAAGCTGTAACTAAGGCATAGTCACAAATATATTATGGTCTCAGAAATGTAAAGTAAAATATAGAGAAACTCAAGAATACTAAGAAGTGTGGCTTTATACCCTTTGCTAAGGCACGCATGGAGTCAAGTAAGGCTTATGGTAAAACACTGACATTACTGAAACAATGTTGTCTCTAAAGTACCAATATCTTCCATTCTTTCATCTTAAGGAGTTCAAGCTGTATAGGTAGACATTGAATGAATAATATTTTTCAAAGTTCATGGACTTTATTTTTTTACTTCCATAAAATATAACTTATTCTCCTGAAACCAATCTGTTTCATCCATACTTGCAGCTGTCAGAGATTAGAATCTGGCTCTAAATTCTTATAAGACCTGTTAAGTCAAAGGCAGGTTTTGCTCCAGAAGCAGCTGCTGAAAGGGCAATGGAGATTCTCAGGACAGAAAAAGAGAGAAAAAAATTCTAAATTTTCAGGAAAATAGAAATTAGTAAAATCCTGATGAATTGTAAGTTGACTGGCTCATACCATGACATCCATTTCAATACATTTTGACTCAAATTCCATGAACAGAGATTAGTTGAACAATTTTAATTGGAAAGAAAATATTACTGTTTGAAAACTATTTGTCCTTTCTTTAAGAAATAACTGACCTGTGAAAAGTGCAATTTATATGTCCACTCTCTCCCACATGCAAATTCTCAGTTGTGGATTTCATACTGGTTGAAAAAGTTCATTGGAATAATTGATTTTCCCAAATATTTCAGAAATTCTCTTCTGTAGAATCCAACAGATTGGAGGAGTCAGGGCTGAGCACTCAGCTGTAATGCCAGCAGCCCAGGTCCCCTGGCAGGAAAGGCCACGGCTGTCAGCTCACTCTGAGCTGGCTCTTTTCAGCTCGGAGGAAATCTGTGGCAGACGCTCACTGCAGCTGTGGTTTTATTGACAGTAATGACATTTCTGTTTTCAAATGATGGAAAATGTGTTTGTTGCTTTCAGATTTGTTTGCCTTCGGGTCAGAGGTCTTTTCACACCTTTCATAAAGGATCAAAAAATACAAATGAACTTGTCTAAAATATTAGATCTACAGATAATCTTCAATATTTGAGTAACAAGTTTATTCTTACCAGAACTTGGTACTGAAATATTCCACACAAACATTTTATGTTTATGACTTAAATAATTCTGTAGTTTTCACTATTCATTTAATATTTACAGAACTGTAAATTATCTGATTATAGCAGTAAAGCGTAGCTACTATGGTATTTAGTTGTCATGCCAAATAGTATGACATAGTTAGTGAAAAATATAAATATTCCCAGTTGATACAATATAATTTTTTATTCCAAATATCAATATAAACATGTAATTTCCTGAAAAGGAAAAAGAAATTATTATAATGGCACTTTATAGACAGAAGTTTGAATCATAGTTAAATTATTAAATTACTTAATCTTGTGAGACAGGAGTTAACTGGGATTCTCTAGTTTAGAGTCTATTGTCTGAAATCCAGCAACATGCACACAACACTCCATCTATTTTATTCTTCCATCCACCCAGCCACCCTTTCATTTGCACTTTCTTTACAATGTATTAAATAGTGTCTGATTCACAAAAATATGGAAAGAAATTACTCTGGAGAAAGGGAAAACAAGTAAAAGGAAGATTGTAAGGACAGAATTATCTTAAAAGCTTTTGAAGCCCACTGATATTACTTTTCCCAGGAGTTTGTCTAGCCTGTCTCTGTAGCCTTCCTATGATAGAGATTTCCATCACCTTCTAAGGCTGTTCCAGTGCTTCAATATTTTTGATGTTTGAAGTTTTTATCATGTCTCCATTTCAATCTAAGTCAATTATTTCTTTTTTATTCTTCTATTTGTGTTGAAAACTCATGTTTGGACAACAGCTTGCACTGAAAAAATAGATTACCATGTCTCCTCTCTGTCCTGTAGGAAGTTATAGAGGCAGCATCATGAAGTGACAAACACAGCTACCAAAGAGGAAAACTGTTCTTAAAAGGTAAAAATATGTTAAGGATGAAAATGTTAAAAAAAAAAAAAAGAAAAAAAAGACATGGATCACAGTGGTCTGTAATGCCAGTGAAAAGAATCTGAAAATATTTATTGGTTCTATTGCCACACCAAATGCCAAAAATCTAGTTTTAAGACAGTTGAATAATATAGATAATTCCTAAACATTTACAGTTGCAAAGAGGTGGAATATTTATGGTATTTATCTTTGTGAGTGAGGAATAGTATATTTAAAGAATGTGTAAAGTGGCAGATTTATACAGAAGACAATGAATTCAGGCTCAGTTGAATTATTTGAGAATCATTCCTTCTGTGGCTAAATTCAGAATAAAAACTGGTTCACAAACTATTCACTTTTTATTAACCCTTAAAATACTAGATTTATTTATTTATTTATTTATTTATTTATTTATTTATTATTAATTTAATATTTTCATGCATAACCTTATCATTAAGACAGAAATTTGGAACTTTGAGGCTAGACTCAATCCCATGCAGTATAATCCTAATTTTATACTGGGGAAAGTAAGAGGGAAAAACATGACAATAACATGATATAATAACATGATATAATATCATATAATGTGCTGGAAGGATTCCTTTGCAGAAATAATATCCAGACATTTACAAAAGCATGATAAGCTGATATAATAAAACCAGAAATTTTCAGTTTTAAGTAACACCAGCAGAAAAAAAAAATTGTAGTTGAAATATAGCTAACTTGACCTCAGTGCTTTATCTTTGAGGTTTAATTTAGACTAGAAATTAAGTCAAATGGAGCAGTCTTGGTGTAATTTACACAAAGAGAAGAATATTGTGACTCTGAACTTCCAGTTCCTCAAATGTAATTTGGTTTCAGTAGGTGCTGAAATGCTGAATTTCCCAGACTCTGCTGGTTTATTCCCAGTGCAGTGTGACGCTGAGAATTACTAGAAGGATTCCTTTGATTAGAGTCCTTCAGGTCACAGCCTGTTCCACTGCAATACAGCACTGCTTCTACTCAACTCAGACCTTTTTCAGCAGCAGGGCTTCCTTTAGCAACAAAACCTCACAAGTTGCAATGTCTCTCAGAAGTCTTCATTGTAACTGAGATAGGAGAAGAAAAGGGTGAAAAAGTGGTAGATTTTGCTGTGAAGAAGTAGCTGGATACTGCTCAATTTAAAACAATAGGAATTATTCTTATTTACCATTAGAGGGCATACATACAGTACAAAATACACGGTTAAAGAGTATTCCAGTTTACTAGGTGAAAGGTTAATACTTCTGTCCTATAATAGATACACATTAAAGTCTCCTAATACTTGTTTCCACTCAAAGTTGTTATGTCTAAAAAATCTCAGACTCTAAATTGAACACCTTTAGATGACAGGACAAAGAAGTCAGTGCTGCCAAAAGTTCTGTGGCTGCTAACTCTGCAGCACTGTTGTGTTTTCAGCTCCTGCAGCCCTCTCTCACATTTGCCCAGTTCAACAAGGATTTGCCATTACTTTAAGTTCTGTAACAGACTCACAATATTCTCCATCCCTTTCTAGTTGGTGTCTTTGAAAAGGAATCACAAAAAATAAATTTGTGTATCAGAAGCCCACAACAGATAAATTAAATGAATACCTAACAAAAAAGAAATGCCTGAAATTTTTCTCCCACTGAGAGTGCTCTTCTAAATTTATAAGTACTCTAAGACAATCTGTCATACCAATGTAGTAGTTACTGTGACAAGGTGACCTGCCAAGCACGAGGAAGATGCTGCTCTAAACTGAGTGAGGACTTGACATATATTTTTGGTCATCACATTGTAAGATGAATACTGCCATGGTTTATGCTGTGAGACATTCCTCCTGGCTGGGTCAGAAAGGAGGGAATACAGCTCAAGGCTGCAGTGGAGAAAAGGACGTGATACTGGCAGAGCTTGGTAGGATTATATTTTTTGCTCTGAAAGCCTTTGTGACAGGTATATTTCATGTATATATATAGAAATATATCTGAATGAGTGAAATATAGATTTCATTTTATATTTTGGTGTGCTAAGCATCTGTTCTTGGCTCATTGGGCTGAGAAATGGTTAGTGTTGTGCTTCAAATGTAGGAAGCACTTGGTTAAGAAGTGAGAAAGGGGAGAAGATTAATGTAAAGCTAAAGCTTTCTTTCTTAAATATATGGAGACACAATTTAAGTCTAGTTTAGAATCTCTAGTTTAGACAAAAACTTAATCGAGGCAGCTTGTCTACAAAAAAGACCCCCACTGAATGCATGGGGGAACTGTGAGTGTAATGAAATAACTTTTGGAGGATAAAAATAGATATATTCTCTCTCATGACATTATTCTCTCCTGCTTCTTAGCTGGTGGTCAGGTCATCCTTACTCATCAGATAATATCTTAGTAGCAGATATCTGATGCACAAAATGTCAGCATGCCTTAAAGTTGTCTCTAAATGAAACTGTTTCTTCCCTTGCTTGTGCTGGAATGTAATTTGTTGAAAGTTGAGGCAATATATGAGCACATTCCCACAGAGATGCACACAGCAAACTAGATGATTTACTGATATTAAAGAAAATGGCTAGGGTGGTATGTTGCGTAGTGCCAAGTTTTAGTACAGCTTTGTGTAGTTCAAATAACTTCTTTCAATTAAGGGTACTGTGGATCTGAGAAATAAACATTTTCTCTAACAGCCTAACAATGATACAGTGAAACACACCCTGGATGGACAAATAAAAGCCTAAAGTAGTCTGGAATTAAAGTGTAGGTGTATTAGGGATGAATAGATGCCACACCAACCAATGTGTTTTGTTGTCTGGTTTGGACAGTTATTTTTCCAAATCTACCATAATTTTTCTTGATTTCTGTCACGCAAATGAGAATATTATTAAAAACAACTTTGTCTGCATTTCTGAGGTGTAGCACCTGAACTTCTATATTCCAACCTAAAAAGGGGTAAGTGCAGCAGATGTTGCCCTTGTTGAGTAATGGAATTAAGGGAGTCCCTCTAAGTGTGGGGACACTGGAAAAAGAGGTTATGGAGGGCTTCAGTGAATAGGAAGACTAGAAATATTTCTTGATTTTTATTAGGTCTTGTTGCAAGGAAAACCAATTGAAATAATGTAGTTTAAATTAAAACAGTATCAAAGCAGGTTATTGATCTACTAATGACATGTAATTAGCCAGTAAGCAACGAATAGTGTCCAACAGAGCAGCAGCTCTGCCTGATCCAGGCTTAGGTTGAGATGCTGAGGCAGCTTGCCCCAGTGTCAATCCAAGTTTTGACTGCTGCTGACTCCGGTCCCATTACAAATGTTCACACTTTAATGTGTCTTTTCTAGTCAAATCCTCCTGTTTTTCAAAAATATTTGTAATTCTCTTCTCTTTAATCTGATCTGTTTGGAGGGAAATGTTATTCCAGATAGTTTTGAGCATTTGAGCCACTTGCATTGGATGTTGGATATATATCCATTTCTTAACAAGTGCTGATGTCCAGGCCATTGCCAAAGGTCAGCTCTGCAGTCTCTCATCACATAGTTTCTAGCTAGTAGATAATTGTGATGTCTTTTAATTAAATATTTTGATCTGTGCTCCTCAGAGTTACTTTGGACTTGCAGACATATGCAGTGTCCAGGAAAGATGAAGGTCTTGCCAATCTTGTCAAACTTGATTAAAAGCTGGGAATCAAAATTTCATAGTATATTTTAAACAATTGCTCACATAGATAATTATTTCATTACTTACATCATTGCATGTGTTTATATTAAACCAAGTGGAAACTGGAATTTCCATCTTCTAGGAAGTATTTGCAATTCTTAGGAAAAAAAAATCCCAGTTGAAAGTAAAAGGTTGGAAATATGCTTTTCCTTTCTTTATCCCCTTTTAGGAGCCTTAGAGAGAATGATTGCTTTTTGGGAAAGGGTGAAGAGAAGAGGTGAAGTTTATTTATTTTCTCTTTTCAGGTCCCATCTTGGCAGCACACTGCTTTAGGGCTTGAGGGCCTAAGATATGAGGAACTGAAAAGTCCTTGCTCTCTGGAAAGATCTTGGGAGTCTGTGCTGTGTAAAAATACAGATTAAGTCACAAGAGCATATTTGGCAAGCTGCTAAAATGCAGGGGCACTGCAGTGATTTTTTGTTTCATAAATTGAATTTCTGATGCAGGAGGAAAATGTCAGTGTTCATGACTTTTCTTATTTGACTGAGTTTGAACCATGATCCTTACTATGTTTATCTCAGTTCAGTTCAAAGTTGCATTTTCTTGAAGGTGGTGGAGATAGAGACAATCAAGAGTAGCACAAACACAGTACAAAAACTGATATTGGAAACTGGATACGAATTTTTTTGTTAAAAGCACCTTCTCTGCTCTCTGCTCAGTTTTCTAAATCTGCAGATGAATTTTCTTTCATTGCCTCTATAATACAGTGTCAGTCTTTATGAGTAAGATTTTCAAGGTTGAATTTATCAAACTCTTCCTTTCATTTATTTCCTTATGCCTTTTGTCAGCAAGGCTGAAGAGTCCCTCTTTTAGTCACAGGCTTGTTTTTTTTTTTCTTGGAATGTAAAATATCTCAACAGAGTAATCACTTTCAACCTTTTCTTTTCTGATAACTCCTGAAATCCTCCCTTAGAGACCATGTTTTTCAGTGCTCAAACTCTTCTGCATGAGTGTCTTTTCTCTGAACTCTCTCCAGCTGATTGTACAGCTTTCTTGAAATGAGGATTCAAGGCTGAGCAAGAGAAATATCTCCACCCTGTAATTTACTTTATCTTAAAGAGTGTCAATTGTCGTTCAGTTGGTTTTCTTCTCTCTTACCAGAGCAGTGCTCTGAATGTTCATATTGAAGTTACAAACAAGCTTTGACAGGTATCAGTTTTAAAATTATGCAATTTTTTCTCTCCTGAATTTGGCTTAAGAGATGATCTTGAAATACTGTCACTTCCTATGGGATAGAAATCCTGTTTACTTTTTCAAGGCCATTGTTCTCTTAGATGGGCACCAATATCTCTCCCTATAAAAATGAAATCTCTTCTGTGCTTTGTAAGAGAAAGCAGGAGAATACCATTTCATCTCAATTATTAAAAACATAGAAATTTTTTTTGTGGTTTTTATAATGTATACTGAAGGATTCAACCATTTTAAATCTTAGCAATTCTGAGTGTTGTAGGTGGCTTAGGGCAAAAGTAAATTGACAAATATAAGTGATGTAAGGCCATTGTTATCACTGCTTCATTAGATGCTCATTTAAGGGATTATTTGGTACAGACTTAGGAAGGAGGCCATAAGGACTTTCCCTAAAAAGAAAAAAAAAAACCAAAACCAATTCATAAAGGCTTCAGTTTTCAAATTTCTTTTCTTTGCCTTTGCTATGAAAAGTTGGAAAGAAAAATGCTAAGTATTCAGTTTGCTCAGTGATAGTTCTGTCAGGAGAATCAACAAAGAAAAATACAAACCTACAATCCAAGTTCCAGTTAGTGGGGCAGGGAGCAGAGATGCACAGCTAGCAGGAGAGGCTTTGAGGGAAGGCAAGGAGAGGTCCAGCAGTGGAAGCAGGACTAGGAACAAGAAGATTCATGAGAATAGGAGTGGCTGTTGAAGAAAGGCTCACTGCAAGATCAATGGCAGCTTAAATCAGATCTTACGACCCAGCAGGATTTACTAAGTATGCTGAATGTGATACTGCTGCAGAAAAGGGAAAGTAGCTGGTGTGTTTGCATCCAGTGGTGGCATCTGACGATTTCAAAGTAATGTAGCTGTACTTTAGGAACCAGTTATTGCAGCTGCCCTGCTGTGTGGAATATTTTTCTTCCTTCCTTTAGTAAATCAACTGTTTTTAAGGGATGTTTTAAAATGTTAAGTTTTAAAATTCATACTTGCCTTGGAAAAAACTAGCTCAGAGTGCACCACAAAGCTTAATATAATTTTCTGAGTATTCTGAATCAAATGAAGGTATGTTAGTAGTGATGATTTTACATGTTAACTCAGCCTTTGATGCAGTTTGTAGGTTACTGCAGAAGGACTTCAACAATTAAGGTCTATTATTATACACATAAGAAAAACATGAGTGACAGAGAAAAGTAAAATATTCAGTTTCTCAAACCACTGAAACTATTGAGTGTAACTAGAGGCTTAATACCAATTTGTAAAGCAAAGAGAATACAAGTAAAATCACGAAATTAAAGAATATTTAAATGTTAAATATGTGAAGTATGGCTAAGCTAATGACATTCCCCTTTAAGCATCAGTGAAACAAGATGGTGTATTTTTGCATTAGTGATGACCTTTGACAACTTTTAGAGAACAAATGGTGGAAGAGTAGAGAAAAGTAAAAGATTATCTGTTCCAAAGAAGAGGAAAAGTCTGGCCTTTAAGACAGAAATCTACCCTGACCAGAAAAGTGCCAAAACAAAAGGTATGATCTACCTGTGTATGTCTAAAGAGTCATATGGTTATAAAAAGCCAAAATTGGTCAGTCAAGCAGTCTCATTTTCTACCTGTCTGATTAATTAGTCCAGCAGGTAGAGGAAAATGAGAGATGAGATTTATTTTGGCTTCAGTAGGACTGCTGACATGACCCTGCACATGTGAAATAGGAAGACATGGTTGGGCGAAATTAGCGTAGAGCTGTTTAAAAACCTATGCAGCTATCCTTAGCTTTTGGCCTAATATGGGAGGAGAAATGAAATGAAGATTTTGATGGATCTATTACCCGTGGAATTTTACTTAATCATAACTGTTAGATGAATGGCATAATAGGAAATATCCTTTAAAATGCCAATACATTGCAGGTTAAAATTAGCAGAGGGAGAAGGAGAGAGATACAAGGTAAGATTTTAAAATTTTGTGAAAATTTGGTAAAGGAGTTCTAATATATGAGATGAAATTCAATACAGCAATGCAAAAATTATTCTTTTGTAGGGCAAAAAATGTGCAAATACAAAATGGGCAATAACCAGCTAATGATCTGTGTTGCAGAAACTGAACTGAGCCTTGAGATCTGAACTCACAGGTGGTAGTTAACACAGTGCTCTCTCAAAGAGGCAAATACCTTGCTGGGATGCCTCAGTAAAATATCCAGCATTCAGTTACACCTCATCCAGCAGATAATTCTGTCACTAAATAAGTGCAGTCTCAGCTCACACCTCCAAATCTGGGCTCCAGATCAGACAGCATCAATAGTAGAAATAAAATGACATGTGAAGGAAGGTTAACATAGTGAGAACAGTGTAGGGGGATGGAAGATGGGGTGCTTAAAAAACCAAAAAACCCCACCACAATCTTCAGAAGGAGACAAGGAATTTGAATATTACTGATAATTACTAATTAGTCAATTAAGTAATCACCAGTTTCATTGTCCTTCACATTCATTGGAGTGGGAAAAGTAAGTGGCTTATTTATCAACACCAAAGGTAAAGGAGAGAAGAAAGTGGGAAAGAGTGGGAAGTGGGAAAGGAGAGTGGGAAAGTGGGAAGCTGTGAAACAGTGAGGTGGCTGTGAAGGGCTGGTTGTCCCTGAGCCAAGGTCTAAGGTAATGTGACCCAACTGCAAACTGTCTGGATCACTCCCATCAATTCCAGGCTGGGAACTATGGCCAGGGAGAAAAGGGGGTGATGATTGTGGTGTATACAGGGAAGCACAGCAACCAAGTGTCATATACAGTCAGAAACATATGACAAGGATGTCTAGGCCTGATATTCACAAAGTGGTTTGATCACCCATACCCAAAAAAATCTCTATGATCTGTTCAAGGTACAGTTGATGCCTTAGGGCAATTTCAAAGGGATTTCAAAGTACAGTTTTGCCTGATGCTGCAATGCTTGCTATGGCATTAACAGGCTTTGCAAGGGAATCCTGGGTGTGGTGCATACTAGACAATTTACTTTCATCATTACCTCTAATAAGAGATTTATTTTTTATAACAGATGGAGTGCAAATCAAATTGGGATGCCAGATCCTTTTCTGCCTCCTGGCCAGTAGGGCTGAAATTCCTCCTTATGTCTGGGAAAAGTGGGAAACCTGGCTGACTGCCAGCCTGCAGATTAGGGCTGCTGAGATGCTGTCAGCAGCAGTCTTGATGGTAAATATTCATGAGCCAAATTGTGCCAATATTCATGTTTGGCGTATTGCATATTCAGTGTTATTGTCTATACCACTTTGTAAAGGTCATCCTGGCATCTAAAGTCAACGGAAATGACTGATTCACTGTAAAAGATCACCATTCTCTTAGAAAGTGTGAAACCTGTGCATTTTTGAGTAGTCTATGTGGACCACTTGTAAACACTTCTGTTTCTATTATCAAGTGACAGTCTCAACATATAGAGTAGCTTTAATTTAGCAAGAACAGCTGTTAGTCCTGCCCAGCCTTTCTTGATTCTTGTTATGCCTTATTTGACTTTGAGATCACACAAAACTGCATCTACAATCTCATAATTTCACTCCCTTGTACAATGAGCTTTTATCTGCAATGCGACGCAGAAAAGCTGGCTTTCCAGTTTTTGAATATTGAACACATTTTATTAAAAAAATTAGAAATCACTCTACATAGCTTTAATTCATGAACTTATTATTTTAGGATAGAGCAGGGAAATCCCACATTAATTTTCAGCAACAGGAAGGTATTGCTGTGGGTGAATTTCTGTCAGAGCCAAGGAAATGATTTTTTCAGCCACAAGAATTCAGTGCTGCAATGTCATAAGAGCATGTAGTTATTATTCTGAATGCTATGCAGACTGTAACATAAGACAGAAAAAAGTGCTCACGAGGAACATATTGAATTATAATAAATCTGTCTCGTCTGGAGACAATGATGATCTGGCACATTTTGTCAAGTGGCAGTCACAGAGGATGCTGTGCACTGCATACATATTACTGCATTAGCCATAGGCAGCAAGAGGATGGCACCAACGGGGAGAGTGCTCGGACAGCTAGGTTGATCATTTGTATTCCAGGGCTCAGCAAGTACTCAATTCACTGATCCAAACCAAACATGTTGAAGTCAAGGCCTGTTTCTCTAACATGTTTGATATACAGCTGAGCAGTAACTGAATCAAAACAGCATCTCACTATTGCTGTCTGGTGTCGTACTGGGTGGTGAAAGCAAGTGAAGCTTTTCCTGGCACTGGGGGTATGTTGTATGCAAATGGACCATCTCAGTGGTAAATCTTTAATGTGGCAGACAGAACATTAATTGCATAGCTCCCCAGGATCATGTTGCATGCCCAGTTTCCTTACGTTAAATTATTCCAACGATTCTTCTCTTGGTGGAGAATTCCAGGCGTTGCAGTCCTACTGTGTGCCATAAATTAACTCTTCTGCTGTTCAGCTTCAAGTCCTCCCTAAATCCTGGGGCAAATGCCATTCATATGCACCATGTGTATCTAACTGGGACAACCTAGTGTCTTTGCTACTGTCCATATTAATATGCTGAAATACAAACTAATCAGTAATGTGATATGATATAATATGTCTGCATTTACATCTCCTTTTTGTAGGATACCAATTCATCTTATGAAAATGAAAAACCTGCTTATTCAAATCTTTAAACAAGTGAATGCCTGAAGTGGTCTCCTCCTACATTTTATAAAACCTGACGTACACCATAAGGATCAGCACTTTGCCCTTTGAGTCAGTACTATATTGAGGCCATACAAACATAGACAGATGTGTACACACAAGCACTCACATGCTCTGGTCTGGCAGCCTGCGCTGAGACAACCTTCCCTTTTATTGTCTGCCCATAATTTAGTACAAGCTTAGTTTTTGCCATGAGCAGGGTAGAGCAATTCACCAGAGTCAAGGGTTAACAGCCTGGCAATGAAATCCTTTATTTTCTCTGAACATTTTCACCTCTTTTAATCTACCCTCATCTCAACAGAAAGGTGAAGATCTCTCAGAGAGAAACTCCTTTTAAAAGCTGCTCAAATTTCTACGTATATGCAAACAGTCACTTTTGCTCTTCTAGGGAGAGTTTTAATGTAGTCCTTTGCACTGTAATGAAGATGCACTATTTTAGATGATTAGTTCCATTTGCAAAATGAAAAAGAAAGCTCAGTCCTTTTCAAAAAGATAAGCTCAGCATCTCCTCAGATAGATTTTATTTGATAGTCTAATACCTTGGCCTTGTTCCCATGGTTCCTTATTACAGTATACTTTTATCCTTCAAGAGAATTGGTCCTCTTGAAAACACAGCAGGTGTTAAAAAAAAGCAGACAAAAGGGACATTTTTAATAAAAAAGTTAGACAGAAAAAATGGTTAAAAATGGGGAAAGATGAGGATTCTATAGAAAATATACAATTCTTATTTATCAAACTAAGATTATTTTTAGGCTCCAGAGAATTGCCTCTTACACTCCTTCAACAATACATGAGATGGAGGTACAAGATGTCCACAGTAACAAGGGAAGAAGCCATGTCTTTCTGAGAAAAATGTCTGGTAGAAGGGATGCCCTCTGTGACCAGATTTATGTCCAAGACAAGCAGCAATAGAAACAGAAGTGATGAAAAAAGCTTAGTTGAAGCGTGGTTTAGTTAAAAATTTGCATAACCAAACCAACTGGACTATACATAAAAGGGCAAGAAAGCTTAAATCAAAATGGAAAGTATTCCCTGACCCCATGGCTGTGTGCTGAGCACAACATAAAGAGAAAAATACATCAGTAAGTGTTCTTGTCATCTTGACTTAGTTAATCTAGATGTTTGGAAACAGAAATTGCCTTGAGCTATGCAATGAACTGTCTGCTACATTTGGGCTTGCAATATTGAGCACAGGTTCAGTCTATGGTTAACTCAAACTTCTACAAGAAAAGTAAGGGACAAATAGTACTTTTTGTGCAAATCTACCTGCTTGTAAGTTGTTTGATAGTCAGATCAGCAGCTTTTAATTTGTTCTGATCATATAAAAGAGAATGTCTGTTTGCTTGACCATAAGCTCCTTGTAGGAATAGGATGCTATTGTATGCATTCTTTGGAACTGTTAATCTCGCACCCATTAAAGAAAATTTATGGCTTAAATTGCCCCCTGCATTTATGTCATGCACTACTAAATATTTTCCAGACTTTTATTTAACTTCCGGTGGAAATTATTCTAAAGTATATAAAGATTGTGACCAACTTTTTTTTGAGATTGCCTAGAAAAGGCATTCTGTTGAACCAGGTCCAAACTAGGACCACAGAGATTATAAGAGCTGGGATTTTCCAATCTGGAGAAGTGAAGGTTTCAATGACCCTTTATAAGAAAATGGAGGCAAACAGTTTAGCAGGGCCCTTTGTGAAAGAACAAGGGGCAATGGTTTTAAGCCAAAGATTGGTGGACTTAGGTTAGATATAAGGAAGAAGGGTTTTTTTGTAATGAGGAAATTTTTATAATGGTAGACACTGAAACAGAGATGTGTTAGGTACCCCATCCCTGGAAACATTCACGATTAGATTGGAATAGGCTCTGAGAAACCTCGCTTGCAGGGGTTGGACTAGATGACCTTTAGAGGTCCTTTCCAATGCAAACTATTCTATGATTCTATGATTTATGTGTTTCTGTATCTCTGATTCATGTACTTGTATTCTCAGGCAGGGGGAACCTCGGAAATGGCCTCTGAAGTGATACAAAAAGAGATGGTTTGAAGGCACTAATATTTAGATGTCAGCCAATTCCCACAGCTGCCCACACTCCTAGGAATAAGAGGAAAGAGAGGGAAGTGTGTTAACTTCTAAAGCCATTTATTCATCCCCCAGGGTTCCCTTGTGGAGGTTCTGCTCCTTGGCCCTTCTAATGCAGCCCTGTGCCTAAAGGTATTTGTTATAAAAAGCAACATAATGTGTGCAACACTGCAGTCATTTTTAAGACTGCACAACGTCAGCTTGAAGAGGTTTCTTTATAACATATTTAATGGCTGATTATGTAAATAGAATAAAGTTCTCTTTTTTTTTTGTTACATGAGTATGTAATCTTTAAATGTTTACAATCCAAATAACTTGAAAATGTTGGCTTTTTTTCCACTTTTAAAGGTTATATACCCTAGTAATCTCCACAAATACCAAACTGCAATAACATGTATTTAAACTTCAAATGTCTCTGGCAAATGTTCTGGTTTTAATCGTACCCTGGAAAATGTAAATGCAGTTTCAGGGGTGACAAATGGCTTATGGCAAGCCAGGTTCTCCCCTCCTTTACCCCTACAAATTTGGGCTCAGAAAAAAAAATCATTCTATTTAAGGAGTAAAACCCATCATAAGTGAATAAAAGTGGTAGGAACACTTTCCCTGTTAGCAGATGGCATTTTGATAGCTCTATATATGGCTCTAGATATCCCTCTCCTTGGAGACAAGAGCTATAATTTCATTACAGTGTTCTGAAAAATGGCACAGAGACATTGCTTGGTCTATAAAACCTCTAAATGCAGCAGTGATACTTATGCCAGCTCTTCCCTTTCCTCAGATTTTATGTGAAATATAGACATTTTTGGTTGGAAAAATTGTCAATCCCCATTAGTACCTGATCAAGCTGCTGAAATGACATGATTTGACCCTGGGTACCTGCTTGGACCCCATTCATCGATGTGTGTGATTTCTGAAACAGTATATTCTGATCCCAAATCTCTGCTTCTCTTAATAACTACAGGTACAGAGAGAGGCTGGGGAGATGAGAAGGTGCCACATTAACATGAATTATTTCCTGTTGCCTCTGTAGGTCATCTCAGTTCTTCCACATCTGTTCAAGCTGTGCATGGTTTTTGTTTACCAGTTTAGTGGTAAATATACCTTTGAAATAGCAGGTAACGACCTGACCCCTGCCCAATGGTTCTTGGACAGTTTCTTTCCCCCTCTAAATTAATTTCTTTTCCTTAAAGGTGAGATTAGTGTGAATCAGAAGTGAGAACAGAAGACATGGATCACTCCACAAAACTTAATTCTTGTTTTTTACATGGATGTAGAGGGAAATGATGAATGATCAAAATATTTGGTCTTATACCTTAGTGAATTAAAATCATGCCTCATCTGCCTTCAATATGTATTGATCTGGTTATTCAGAGTGACTAGTTCTGTCCTTTTCACTAAATAATATCACTGGCTATTTGGTAGATGAGGAAGAAAATTAAATGCTTAGGAAAAAAAATAAGGCATTTTGAATTCTAAGCTTTTCTTCATAATTATATTTTCCTTCAAATGCTGTTTCTAAAGCTTTAGTGTAATTCCTGATCAATAAGCAAGTATAAATATGAGTATGTCTATGTGAAGTTTATATTAGGGGAAACCAAGGCAACTCATTATTTTATCACAGAGCAGGAGTTCATTTCAGAACTTTAAAATAGGACAGAATAATATTGATCACTACTTTGTTTTTTTTAATTAATATTATTTTTGAAAAATAAATCTGATGGCCCAGTCCTCCATAAAACAAGCAAAAGAATTCAGTTTATTAGAAAAATGTTAAAGATTTTTATCTCGTATATTTACTATATTTACGAAATATATATTTATATATTTCATAAATTGATTATTAATTTCTAAAGCAAAGGAAAGTGTCAAGCATATTTTCTGCTACAGAAAGACACCCAGCAGTCTCAAATATGTGTATGTACCATATACAATATTAATTTTTAAAACTGGGAGTGAATTATTTGTATTATTCTAATCTGCAAATATTTTTCATCAGGAAAATTTATGAAGATGAACTAAATCTTGGCAGTTTACATATCCTGCCAATTTGCTTTAGGTGATGATAAAACCTCTATATAAGGCTATCAGAAATTATTTGTAGATAATTGCTTATGACTTAGTGATGATCTCTGCAGACTGAGAGTCCAGGCATCTGTTACTTTTTGCCACACTGTCAGCCATCTTGATCAACAGATTTGAACACTCAGAAACTTGTACAGCTTCGAGAAAACAGTGATAGACCTAAATTTTGTGAGATGGTTTGTGTGAAAGTGGAACATTTAGCCTGAATGCTTTGTCAAAAACCAACAAAAATAGAAAAAATATTTGCAAAAATTCTCCTCTCTTACTGAACCCTATTAGCATTTCATTAAAAATTGACTTGGTGGAATCTTATTCAAACTGTCTGCAGCAACTCCCATATCATCCAAACCAAGACTGAATCTTCGCAGAAGAATCAGACCTGTGCCCATGTGCAATTCTGCTGGGTAGCAAGCAGCACCTTCAAGGCTGCTGTTTCTATCCACCAGTCCTGAAGCTGGGACAAAGCACAGATTGCTCAACTGGAACTTTAGTTTCAGCAGAGTGCATAATGTATGCTAAAGGGCTCAAGGAAATAAACAGAGGATAATGGGTCCTTTGTTCTGCTGTAGCTGTATACAATTTGCAAAGAGCTGTTTAATTCTGGCTGATTTTCTTTTGATATCATGTTTGCATGTTTTTAACCTTGTCTATGCTAGTGAGCTTTCAATTCAGTAGTGGACAATATCCTACTGAAACTGAATGCTTATCCTGCAATTTTCAAGTTATTGCATGCAACTTGCAGAAGGATTTATTTTGTTAACTCTCCCAAGTGCATAAATACTATTAATGACTAATGGTTCCCTCTACTAGATTACTGACTTAATACTGACCTATGGACCATCTTCTCTTCCTCTTTAACAGTAAGATTTTTTTTTGTGTCTGCTTGCCACTCCAGTGGAAAACATTTTCATAGCCAAAACCTTTTTTGACCTGTTTCGCAAAGCACAGAATAGTTTGAGGAGTCTGAAGCTCAGCATTTGCAGAGTTTTGTCACTTTCTACAAAATCTGCCCTGCCCTGCCCATATCAACAGAAGTGCCTTTGTGATGCATATATGATATGAAATATGAATATATGATATAAAATATAAACAAAGACATAAAATTCAAAATACAGAAATTCATATAAGATATAAAAGGACATCTATGCATATACACATATATATAGACAATATATATGTATGTATATGTGCTTTTTTTTTCTGAAATGCGAAGCAGTTGTATATCTTCTTGCTTTAAAGCAAAGGTTATTCAAGCCAGACAACTTTTTCTTGTTTTCACATTACTCAATCAACTCCCTAAAGAAATGAGTGATCCTATATTAAGCTCTGGCCATTGGCCATGTGGTATCATTTGTTATATGCTACTTTCTGAACTCTCTTTAATTTCTAACCTTACCACCTCATAGATACCTATTACTTAACTTTTTATATACAAAGAATGTATTATCACTGGTCATGTTGGAGGTTTAATGTCATTTTAGTCCAAGAAGGTGACCCAGGGATTCTCATTCCATAGTATTTTATTTGCTCCTATGAAGAACATCTCTATCATTGAAAACAGTGCAGTGCTAGTTGTGTTCAAATTTGTGTGTTGCTATATTCAAATTGCCTTTTCTCAGACAGGACTCATAGTTCCCATGTGTTTTTTTTTGAAGAAAGAAATTGTTAAACTTCTAAGTGGGTATATTCACTTCAGTGTTTGCTGGTCTGTTATTTGTGTTCATTATTTCAACCATGGTTGCCCGCTAAACATGTCCCACACAATATGCTCTCACATCAAATTAGGTGGAGACACACTCTTTATTGTTGATAGTAAAAACTGACTCATTTGACATCGTCAGTTTTGAAGTACATTCGGCTGCCTAATCTACTAGAATTCTGCTTATTTTATATACAGCATAAATTTCTTAGCATTATAGTTTTGATGTACACAACCTTTTTGTATGGATGGGTCATGACATAGGCAAAGAATTTTTTATGGTGTATTTCTTAGATCATTAAATTATGTGAAGGATTCAACGACCTAACAGAAAAAACATATGTAAAATGTCTAAAATTTAAAGTCAGAGCTCAAAATGGAAATAAAATTTCCCTTTATTTTTTTTTTTAATGAGAATAACAAGATATCAAACATAACTCCCAGAGGGTAGGCTAAATCTTAGGCAGGCAAAGCCTTTAAACCTGGGCAACAATCTAGGTAGATGCAAGAATCATTGTCTGAAAGCGATAAATAAGATTAAGCTGAATGACCATTGTGATCCCTTTTTATACTCACCTATCTGTGAAAAAGAAAATTACTGTCTCTGGTTGTCCTGTGGCAATTTGTTCTGTCACATACTGTACATGATCTTGAGACAAATAAAACCACAGGAAGGAAAATAGGAAGCCAGTATTTGGACTAGAAAATGCAACAGATGTTAAAATGTTAATATCCAGTTCTATGCCTGCCTGTACAACATATGTCAAATCTTCAAGAATCCAGACACTTGAACTTGTAGTGATTGAACACATAAATTTTTAGAAATAAAGCTCAAAGTTGTTTTAGATAATCCAATAAAAAGGACAAAGCAAGATCTTATGTTTGGTCCTCTCTTTCCCTTGGTGGATACAAAATGTTGTGCTGTAGATATCCACACTCTTTTGAAGTGTCTGAAAAACTGCTGGTATTCCCCTTAGCATAGAGAGGTACAAGTACTGCTATTGGTACTGTCAATATGACGCCATATAAATGGTCGACGCATGGTTCAACACACAGTTTGATTTGTCATTGACATGATCATGTAAAGCAAAGAGTTAGGTTGAATTTAACAAATCTATCAACAGTATGACTTTTTACACCTGCATAGATTTGGGAAATGAATAAATGCTAGAAAAGCTTTAATCCTGTTATTAATTACATTTTCAATTCAGTAGTCAAAATTAGAAATCATGCCTCAAAAATTGCATCTGTGAACTTGTTTGAGAGCTTCTGAAGGATTACAAAAGTCCAAAGCACCCTGAGTTCTATCCATAAGCAGAAGAACAGCATCTCTGCAAGATCTCTGCTTGGAAAGATGAGGACCTGATGTGGGCACATTTCTTTTTTATTCTGGACAGCATGTGTTAACAATTCTAAGAGTCTGAGGCAGTCACACTAATAAGGAATGAAATGGTAGTTTCGAGGTAGCTGACTATCCCTTTATCTCCTTGCCTTATTCACATCTGCCCCAGAACAGCTAGATGTGAAATGTTGCATTAAGTAGATTAAGTGACTTGTCTCCTCTTGCTGAACTCTGGAGCCACAATTTGTCTTGGCAGCTACACCTGAGTGCTGCCAAAATCTCAACTTTCAGAATCCCAGAGGGGCAGCTTGCCCTCTGTAGCAGTACTACTGGTCCAGACAGTTTTTATGGGAGGTGATGTGTTAAAGAGAACAAAACTCTTCAAACTGCTCACTACCCACCACACGTTGGCTGGTGACTGGTCACAAGATTAGTCACAACCAAGTTGCTACTGCAACTGCATCTTCTGCAACAAGAAACAGGTAAGCAATGTTGTGCTATTTTTAAAATGTCATCATTCCCCTTCTCCCAAGCTTCCAGACCACACTGAAACATAAAATAGCTGGTGGATTTTTTTTTTCCCAGGGTTGTTATGTGGTCCTTTTAGTAAACAGTTGAGAAATACCCTTTAGTGTATTTGGTACTATTCCTAGCAAACCAATTTGCTGATAAGATGCACACCAATTGCTGGAAGCAGGTAGAATGACCAAGAGATAAAAAGTGAAAAAAGAACAGGCTTGAATGAAATAAAGAATGGTGAAATGTATGCTTTAAACACAGAATTGGCTGTGTTGCACTAGGAATTTTAAATGTTGCCTACCCTAGTCATGCTTAACAGTTGGCCCATCTTTTTCTATGAATTTTGTATCAGGAATTTAATGATTTTTACTTTCTCCTTTTTTGTTTGTTGGCATCGACATTGACCCAGCCTACTCACCCTCTACCTGTTGTCTTAAATAGCTTATCTAGGAACCAGGTCTCATCAGACATTTGTGCAACACCTAGCACAATAGTGTAAGGACCCAACACAAATTGTGAATGAATAAAATATGGATGCTGTTCATGTCTCTAGTCATGTTCAGGGGCAATGGAAGATCAACATAAAATCTAATTTCTACCTGAATTGCTCCTTTAAAAAAAAATCTACTTTAATAGTACTACGATTTCATGCTCAATTTTAAAGTCACAGCTGAAAGTATTCCAATTAAATTCCATATTGTTGAGCCTTAAATTCATGGTCCTTGTAAAAGAAAGGGATTTTTAAACTATGCTTTAATCTTTCAGTGGTGGTTTTGAGATCTTAAACCACTTACGTCAATAGGTGTAATTAAAAAAATAAAAGATTGTGGAAAGTGGAATCATCTAGGTTTTCTTGATGAAGAAAGCAAATTAAGGACTCTGGATCTGATATACCATAATTAGCAGTTTTATTTGGAAGTGTGATTATTTTCGTGGGTTAAATTGTTAAATTGTCAGCAGAATGTATTTGGCTATGAAGTAATTTTTTTTTTGGTCTTTCAGGCTGAACTTGTTCAGGAAAGAAAACTCTTTGGAATATCCATTTTTCTGAATCTTCTGACAAAATATAAAAAAAAAAAAGTGTAAAAATATGTAAAGACAACCCCACACAAGCATACATACACATGTACGCACATGCACACACACGTACATGCATACACTCTTGGATGTTTGGATTCATTACAGGCCAGGGGATTGTGTGGAGCATGATTTTTTTATTTTTTTGGTGCTAATAAACCAGGAATGTTGAGGGGTTTTGGCCCCAAGCCACTGCCCATTTGTCAGTGCAGCAGTCTCACCCTAGTGAGGCACACCATGTCTGTAGAACTGCAGGGCTCCCAGCTCCCCAGAAGCAATAATCCTGACCTAATTGCATGTCCCAGGAGCTTTCCTGCAGCTTCAGCCCCATACCATGGTTATTTTGACTTTCTGCAATGCATCACTGCCTGCTTACTGACAAAATTGTGGCCCCCTTTTTATATACAAATTACATTTTTCACCTCTTTGAGAGGTGGTGGCCCTACTTTCTCCATCTTCTTCTTAACTGGGACGTTTTTCCAGACAGTAGGGACTGTTGAGTACCAAGAGACTTGATTTTAAGAGGCAAGTGACCAAATTAAGCGCAAAGTTGAGTGTGCTGATTTGTTCATGCTATAACAAGGCAATAGATTCCACTTCTTTCAGAAAGATATTATGAACAGTCAGCCTAAAAAGAGGACTACTGCTTTCCAAGACTACTTTTGCTCCTTCTGGCCTCTTCCCAACTTTGTTTCCTCACTACAGACTAAAATGATCACCTTTAACTACACAGAGCTGTGCTGGCTTTGTGAAGCCATTAGAGTGGACAGACAATATTTTAGTCCTTGTAAACCCAACAATAATGGTTTAATCCCCATTAGTAATCTTTCCGCTAGCATGACTGGATTCCACTCAGAACAGCATTGTGCATCAGGCCTTTATAAATGTACATGCACAGAGCTACAGTCCATTGTCAGACATTACTATTCAATGTTTTCAACTCTGCAGGACTGCAGGAACTACAGCAGTCTTGCACAGGAATTTCTTCAGCTAAGGTTGTCTCAGAATTGAAGAGTGAGGAGAGAGTCTATATTTCATAGAATCCTAGAATCATTTGGGTTAGAAAAGAGCTTTAAGTTCAAAGATTCCAACTGCCAACCCAACATTGCTAAGTTGACTACTAAACCATGTCCCTGCGAGCCACATCTGCACATTCTTTATATAACTCCAGGGATAGAGACTGCAAGAGATGTGGAAAAGTGTCAGCCTAAAAGTTGTAACACAAGCTAATATAAAAATCATATTTCTAAAGGAAACGTCTATATATGTTCAGTTTAATAATGTTTATATGATTTCAATCAACTAATGATTTGGGTTGACTGTTAACTTTTTTTTTTTTAACTAGCTGAATCTTTAGCAATAAATAAATAAATCTATTTTTGGCAGTTATGTTCCAGAATTGCAAATCATGTAGAGTAGCAAAGTGACTCATTTACCTTTCAGCATGTTCTGCTTAAAATCCATAGCTGTTTGCATACAGTTTTGCAGACTTTAGCTTTTTTAGCTTTCTGTATGTTTGCCATTATAGAATATTATATAGAAGCAAGCCTTTCAACTATAGGAAAGCTCCAAGATGGAATTTACAACAGGCTAGGGTATATTTAGTATCATGCACTAAAACTGCTGAAGACTGAAAAAAGCTCTTTATGTTTATTATTATCACCACACAGTATAAATCACTAAGAAGTGTTATAATGATTAGATCTATAAGGCTACAAAATGTTGGGATGATTACTATGAGGTAAAAAATCAATAATATCCAGCTGTAAAGATAAATTTCCTGTCCCTTGCATTAATTGCCATCATAGAACTCCACAGTCTATTTCATGAGAACTTTAGCAAGCAAAAGCATCAGAAACTGCATCCATAAAAAAACCCAAAAGTTTATGATTTATGTAGTCTCCTACATGTAATTACATTTTGATATCCCTGATTCATGTACTTGAGACCATTGTACTTCTAGTGGATTTTTTTTGTTCTTGTTTATAGATTCCCAACGAACAGAAACTAAAGAGATACTGAAGACTATTATATGGTGTGAGGATTTTGTAAAGGGATGTCTCTAATGGAAACATTGGGCTGTTTTTAACTAGGCAAAGGGCTAAGCAGTATAATCAGCCTATATGCCCAAACCTGCTGGGGAATAAAGCAAGATCCCACAACAGATACAAAAGAGTTTTCGTATTTTCAGTGTCTCAGCTGGAAACCCAGCCAAGTAACACAGAAAAGCAATTATACCTTTTTTTATTAAAACGTTCAGACTATTTCATGTTGTATTGGTTTTATTAAAAAAAACCATATAGATCTTCAATGCTTATAGATCAATGGAGTTTTAAATCAGAAAGTTAATGTCTCTGCAGGTGACAATGGGTCCAGTGGCACACCAAGTATGTGCCCAGCTGCATGTAAAGTACGTGCAGCTGATGGACACGTAGTTCACAACAGCAGTGCAGACAGAAATGTTCTTCATTTTACTATCAAGACATTGTAAATATCTTTTGTGAATTAGAACAAAAATAGCCAAGGACTAAAAATTTTCCAGCTACTATCTCAGTAATGTAGAAGTTAAGTTGGTTTTGTTAGGCTTCAAAAAGTACTGACGCAGGGAACTGTCAACAAATAACAACTATTGATATAAACCTTCACCTGATGGAGGCAATTTCTGTTTCTTATAAAACATTGATGTTTGCTCCTGTCACCTACTGAGCCCAAATGCCAGACTGTACTCTGTTCTGTGACACTAAGTGTCATGAGGTACCTAGTTCAGGATAACTCTCTGTACAGAGGACATGAACTCCTGATCTGACACAGATTTCTTCTAGACTACACTAACAGAAGTTATTTTTCTGCACCAGCTCACGTCTTGGGAGCAGTCATCCATTCTGACACTCCAAACTCTAGGGGGCATCATCTGTAGAGTTGACACTTGAATTTTATAGGGAATTTCTTCACCTCTTGGGGTAAGGATCCTGAGTACTTTACAGATCAACAGCCCAACAGCCTCTTTTGACTTTGGTTAAGCTATTCTACTGACTACTCCTAAATAAACCAGGACAGAAGTTGTTTTTTAGCTCTGAGTTCGTGTCCTATCTCAGACTGGTCAGAACTTCACCCTTCCCAAACACAATTATCACTCATCTTTATGAATAGTTTCTGACATGTGCAGCATATCCAAACAATGCCCAAATGTAATCTGAAAGAGGACTAGTTTGCACAAGTCAAGTTTGTGTTAGGGACTCTGCTGATACTTAGCCAGTGTGAGCTGTGGACTGTTTACTAGTATTTAGCCACAAGACCCTCAGTTCTGCTGCTGTTTAAATAGATCTCTGAATGGGCACCTATGTGGTCCTGCTCCCAAAGTGCTTAAATAATGAGAGTATGAGCAGAGCCCCAGATGTTGTATTGCACTAACACCCAGAGACCTCAGCTGGACCTCAGCCTCTATGTATTGGGCCCCACGCAACCTTTTTCTGTGCAGAGCATGTCTCACCACAGTTAGTCAAGAGGATTAGCTTGTCCTTCCATGGGTGGTGAAGCAAAGAGAAACTTTAGCCTCAAAAAAATTTAGTGATGAGAAAATCTTGTGTCAGCAAAACCTAGTGAAAACAAAACTGCATTATCCTAGATGGCATTAATGCAGATATCACAGTGAGGTCAGAGCAAAAAATTTCATATCAACTTTGCCCCTCTTAGTTAGCACAGAGTGAAAGTCAAAACAAGTTAACAGTCTCTCATTGCAAGGACCAGGGCAAAAGAAAAGAAATTAAAATGTAGGCTTTCTATATTTGCTCTATAAAAAGTGCGAGTAAAGACACTGGAATTCTAAGAAGGTTCCCTCAGTCAAAGATATGTTAGTTCTGGTTCCTGGCCTCCAAGGGCATCCTGTCACCTGGCCAAATGGGGCAATTGTCTTGGGGACAGGGAAACTGTTGGTAAAGTTTGCACAGCAGTGCTAGCTATGAGAGTGCAGAAGGCACAAAATGATTTCTTCAGGGTGGTGAACCAGGCAAGGTTCATCAAGGGTCGTCTGTGGATGGTGTCCTGTACCCCATTATGCTTCTTAATCATAGAGTAAATTAATCAGTGCTTCCATTGTCTAATTACTGGAAGATAATTAGAAACAATTAAAATTATATATACAGGCATATCCTTCTTTGGCTTGCTTATTTCAATGATTAACATATATTTAGGCATTTTAAGCAATTAAAAGGAACCAATAAGGTAAGGAAAAGTGGCTCATTTTGGCCTCTACAATGAAACTCCTTAGTAGCGTAAACGGAGAAAGATGACAAATCTAATGTGGAGGTTTCTTCTTCTGCCCTTTTCCAATAGATTGTTGGTCAGCTGGTCTCCTGTTTACTTTGTTTTTAAACTGCTACATACAAGAAACAAGTATATATGTTTGGGTAGGTCTACCCTAATAGAATCTTAAAAAAAGAAGCTGTAGCTCACAGAAGCTTATAAACTAAAAACCAGGGCTGATGGGAACAGAACACAGATAATGTGGACAATAGTAAAGCCAGAAATAAGATGTGAGAACTTCAGTCATAGACATCCCTATCTTGTGCTGTGTGTTCTATTACCTCTTGCCCACTCTTCCTGGCACCAAAGGTGTTTGCAGGAGAGTAATAGAAGCAGAAGTAGCAGCAGGTGATGTGCTCCTCACAGCATGTGCTGGAAATTGCCTAAATGAAGCTCTGGGTGTTTTGTTGAATAGAGACAGCTCCCAGGTTCGACGTGAGGTGGACAACAAGTGGAAGAATGCAAAGTCTAAAAAAATTTGTGCTCCTTATGAATGGTAAATTAGCCGTATGAAAAAAACCAAACTGAACCTGGTAAAACTCAGACTGTGTTTGGGAAGAATTTTCTTTGCCTTTCTTGGTCCAACACTTTGGCATTTTGCACTAAATTGGAACGACAAAACAAGCAATTTATTATATTTAAATAGTTTTATTTGCTTACTTCTTGGGTTTTTTTTGCTTTTTCTTTTTGTCTTAGGACTAGTTACTTCCCTAACTATTTCTATAAGGTAAGCTAGCAGATGTTAAATACGAGGGAAGGAAATTCACCATCAGACCCTGCAGGTACTCCCTGCTTAGGAAATATAACAACACAGCATCATTCTTGGAAGACAACTACTCCTCTATAATATAGATTACAACTTAGTATGCAAAGTGTGCTTTTTTTCTCATTGATCCATAGTGAATTAAATACCAGACTCAAAGCAAAGCTTGGGGCCTGTTCTGAAAGTAGCCTGATTTTTCTTGTAAGTCAATGCTGTAGCTGGGGATCTTCTAGAGAAAGTCAGCTTTTACTTTAAATTCTTATAGATGACATTTCCTTAGAAAATTAAGAGAATGTGCGTTCTCAAGAAAGACCATTTCAGTTTGCTGAGTTTACAAACACTTTATACAAAATAGAAATCTTAAAACTAAAATCTATATTAACATGTAATACAGACAAGTGGGAGAAGATGTACAGAATGAAACAGTGACAAGGAACTATTTTACAAATATCAATTTCATGTTTTCCTTAACTTCAGGCTCACTGTAGTATGCTCCATTGGACTGAATGCCTACTGCTGACTAGAGGGCACGTGGTTTGATCCAGGCTTGATCCTGGATCACATGTTCCAGATTAATGTCACCCAGAAGGTTCAAGCTCAAGCTCACAGAGCTCTGATACATGACGTGTCCAGAAGATTGTCAGAAATGCAGTCCTTGCCTGAAATAAAACACTTCTGTTGATGAGCTAACTTTAAGGTTAGGTTAACCTGGCCTGGGTTACCAGCTGCAGAACCCAAAACAACTCAGAGTTCAGTACCAGAGCCTGCAATACTTTGTGTATTTGCTTCACAGAAGCAGTACCTGAGACACTAATTCTGTCATCTGCGACTTGATTTTTTTTTCCCTCTTCCCCTTTAATGACTTTATGTGGCACATACTATTTAGTTATGTGGAACGCCAAATGAAAAATGTACTTCTTGGTGCTATACTGTGCTATACTGATTTTTGTGTAAATAAGATTGTGATTAAAATTGCCTAGTCAAAGATATTTTAAATTTTACAAACAAAATTTAAAGGTTATTTCAACTTGGATTAGCACTAAAACAAATTTAGAAAAGGAAAATTCAGAGACAAGGCCTTATAATACCTTGAAAACCTTATTTCTTGTCCTGTATTAGCAAAATTAAATCACATCTCATTTGCACTTGCAAATGACAGAGATGATCCTTTAAATAAGGGAATCAAGAAAGTTATTTTTGCAGGTGTCTTCCAGTTCTACTTGCTTGGGTTCAGCTGCACAGAGTTATTTTGAGAACTTCGCATTTAGTGTTTATCATAATAAAATTAATGAGCTTTAAAGAAGTAGTATCAGTGAGGCTTTTTATAGGGTCTTAAACATCCACTTCCAGTTTATGTAGGGGTTCATGCTTGATCTTTAATTCCACTGGAAGATAGAGGCAATATGGCAATATTTTGCAATACTTGCCAAAATCAAATAAACCAGAATGACACAGATGTAACAGGACAAATTATTCTGATTTTGATAGAGATAAGTATTTTGGTATTGATATCTCCACCATTCCCAGACAGTGGACTTAGGTTCATGTGTATGTTAGCCATAATCACACAGACTTCACAAAGCATTATATGTGGTCCATATGGACACCATGTGAGTGCTTTTTGTCCCCACACAATGATCACCTACTGTAAGATAACTTACATTTAGTTTCCTCTGGAGTACATGAAATGTTGACAAAGGGAACAGCATGTGCTGAACATTAATTGGCACCAGACAAACTCATTATTCTCTGAAAGATATTGTTCATCAATAGGGAACCATCTGCATTGTATTTACATAAGTAACTATTGGTTTCTCTTTTAATACCATGCTGGATCTTTGACAAAATAGCAAGATGTTCCTAATACAACCACTTTGATTGAACATTCAGTTGAACAAACCAGGCAGTAAAGATGTATGACTGTGAGTTAATTTTCTGATGTTCAAATGAATTTCTGTCAAAAACAGTATTGAAAAAAAATGTAGTAAAACATAAGAATGTTTTCTTTGGTGAAGTGAGGAGTACTTCTAGGTCAGAAACCTGCCCTTGCTTGTGACAAATATATATTTAAGAAAGAATATAAGACAAAGGCAGTCCCTCTTCCAGCTTTTGATATTTGAATGCTTAGAGGTTTCTTTAAAAAAAGATGAAACTTATGATACTGTATTTGATTGCCCATGATATTGTTTTGTCTACATGTGCTTTTTGACATGAATGCAAACATAGTCTTTAGGTCTTTTTAGTTTTCTAGAAAATTTATTTTACTTAGTATGATCATCTCCAACTTCAACTACATCTACTGCTGTATTACTTATGAGCAAAACACCCTTGTGCCCTTGTGCCCTTGTACCTAGTCTTATGGATCTTATTGTGTGAACTTGAAAAATGCTCATTTAAAGGTTGTCTAGTTGGATTCAGTCCTACCCTTCCCTCTATTGCTGGTATTCAAAAGTCACCCCCAACTCCTTATCTAGATAACTTATGAAGTATTCCACTCTTTACTCATGCAGGTGAATCTTTTCCTGGTCTTTTCTGGCATCAGAAGCCCATCTATTTAAGTCCACATCCACTCTCAGTTTGGAATTGTCGGTGAGGATATCTCAGCTACAATTTGTATAGTTTGATAGTAGAGAATTCTTCCTAGTAAGTGTGCTTAATTTTGTTTTCATCTAAAAAGTAAAAGATCCCTTAATAGTAAATTTTAAAATGTACCTTCTATTTCTGAACCTTGATAGTTTATTGAAAATGAGAAAATAATTTATCACCCCATTTTTAGAATAGGAAAAGCTTCTTTTTTACTGGGCTTATTATGGGCAATTTCTATTTTAAGGTCACATCAGACATAGTGCAAATCATATAGGAAGGTCATGTTGACATTTATTGACATCCTAGTTCATTGGACAGTTGGAAGAAAATTCTTATGAATGAAAAATTATTCCACAATTGGCTAGCATCTTTTGTTTTTCTCAAAGAAACTATACATGACATCTAGTGTTCAATTCTATTGATTAGTTAAAACTTTTTTAGAGAGTTCCCTTTACTGTTAAAAAATGAGTAAATGCTATATAGTTCATTGGTTCCTGTCAATTTTTACAAAATATCCTGAGGGGAAAAATGTCTGAAGACCCTTTCAAGTTCTTTACTTTTATTGTCCTGGTGCTCAAAACAAAAAAAACCCCATAATTAATTTTTTTTAAGAAAGAGCAATAGAGAAAAGTGAAAAATCCCCATCAATCTGCATTACTTAGCATGACTGTACAGTGCTAATGAAACAAATTAGATACTGACAAATATTACAATGATGAGCTACATGGCAGAGTTCACACTGAAAAAAACCATAATTTAATTAGCAGTGTGGGTACACCAACTACACTTGATAGGCTTGGCATGCTTACATTTGCCTAATATTAGAAGGCATGGTTTTTCATTTAGTACTAGTGAGTGACTTCATTGTGAGTGCAATCTTTTCCTCCTGGTTTAATGTGATCTGGTCAGACATCTTGTGTGGTTCACACTGCAGCTGCACAGTGAACTTTGCTGTACTAAAAGAGAGAAATAGGCATAGGAAGCAGAGGTTTGGTTGTTTGCAGAGCCATATTACAAAGTTTTATTGTGTTGGTGGAACTACAGCTTTGCAGTTTTTCCTCATTTCACCGTTCATCTCTAATATCTGAGTTTCTAAGCAAAATAGCACCCATACCACAGCATTTCTATAGAGTTTAACAGGAAAAGTAGCTTACCACTATTTCATTTAAATTTGGTATGCTAATAAAAATAACTAACACAACAGTTTTCCAAGTTCAGGTACATCCTTTTGAAATCAAATAAATGCAAGGTGATCTTGGGGGCTGTGTTTTGGCCTCACACACACCTTAGAGTCACGACACGTTAATGTAATACTGTACCTTGTCTCCAGTCTTTGTACAGACATTATGGAAAGCAGTATTTTGTCCTAGACTAGCAGGAACAATGACAACGTGTAGGAGATGTTCTTTAATTAGGTCATAACTTTGTCAGTCTAACTCCCCTGGGGATCACCTCCCAGTGCTGCTTAGAGTACAGGTCTTTGTTTCAGTCTTGCACATTTCCATCTCCTAGCAGGTGGGGAGGGGGTGGGCAGC
The DNA here is from genome assembly GCF_901933205.1 of Camarhynchus parvulus. NCBI lineage: Eukaryota > Metazoa > Chordata > Aves > Passeriformes > Thraupidae > Camarhynchus > Camarhynchus parvulus. The sequence continues at coordinate 51,393,665 of NC_044586.1, forward strand.
TGTCATTCTTCACCACTCCAAACCCAATTTCAGTTCTTTATTTTGACCCCTACAGTCTTCTCATCTATAAAGGTTAAGAGGTGAGAAAAAAAAAAGGTCATTATTTCATTTTCCTGTGTGAAGTGAGAAGTGTTGCTGCATACTGTTACCTTTGCCTGAATATGAATGAGCAGTTGGAAAGAATTGTTGCTTTAATCCAGACTTGCCTGCTTTAATGCATGTAATTAAATAATGAATATAGTCTGTTAATGGGAATCAAGCTACTACAAAATGCAGGGTTTTCTTACTCAGGGTGGATTCTGATTTCTGCTGCTCTCCATTACTTCTTTGATGCTGCTAAAATTACCTTTGTCAGGAGTACTAATGATAAAAGTTTTTTGAAAAATTTTTAATGGTGTCTAAGAATCAGAGCATTCAAGACTTTAAATTATCCTTATAAATTTCTTCTCCCATACAACTGTTTTTCAGAAAATTTAATCCAAGTCAAAATGTCTAATCCTAGAGAAATTAAAGGGTCCTACTCCTTCTTAAATGAGACTAGAAGGAAATCTGGTTTAGACTTTGAAGGGATTTTTCTTACTGCAAAATATTAGAGTAAGAAATCTTCAAAAAGCTCATTGTTGGAATAAAGATAGGAAAAACATTTTTGTGGCCATACCTACTCTCACTTTTGAACTTGTTTTTTTTGCAAGTGCATGTATTTCTATGCATGAAAAGGAAATGAGGTGTGGGCATTGAGAAACATTTATTTGTGGGAGAGCAGAAAAATAAATTTACTTATGCAATTTGAATCTGAGGGGCAGAAGTCTTGGAGATCTTTTGCAAAAAAGGAGGATGGTATGAATGGTGTCTGCTTTTGGTGGTGTTCATGAGAAGGTCTGTTGCTGATTTTTTAATTTATGTCTCAAAGCAAAACTGGGTTGTATTAAAATACAATTTTAGTTTGACTGGTACAGGCTTCTGTATAAATGGTGAGTTTTAATAATGCCTCTTTTCTCCTTGAAGCATGTAAAAAGAGTATAAAACCATAAAATAAAGAAATTGATCAAAATGTTACATTCTGATTCTGTTGTGTCAAATTTTGTCCTGGCGTTCTTGTAAACTCTATCAATCAACTGAGTTTGAAAAACCTAACAGGCATTTTCAAAATGAGATTTTGTTTTTTCTTCAGCCACTACAATTACTGAAGAATATAAATTCAGACTTGATAAATAATTCCCTATTTACAATATTCAATGAGTAGACCAGGCTGCCCAAAGCCCCATCCAATGCACCCTTGAGGACTTTCAGGGATGGGTCATGCGCAGGTTCTCTGGGCCACCTGTTACAGGGCCTCACGACTCTGAAAACAAATATCTTCTTCTTCCTAATACCTGGTCTAAACTTACTCTCTTTTGGTTGGAATTCATTCCCCCTTTCTCTGTCACTAAATGTCTTTGTAAAAAAACCCCCTCCATCTTTCTTGTAACTGAGAATCATCTTGACTATCAGTTGTGAAGGTGTTTTTATGAACGGATTACAAGAGTAGGATGTGTATGTACAAGATGTTCACAGATTAATTTTATCAGTCATGGAGCAGTGTAGTAGGTGGACAGCTGAGGCAGTGCTAATTTTACATTGAAGCTCAAAGTTTATACTGGAGAACATTAATGGCCTGAGAAATTTTCACTGATAGCTTTCAAACATGCTTGAAGTTTATTTATCAACAGTGGTATTTGAATAAACAGCTCAGAAGAGCAAGTGCTGCCCTTGCTGCTCGGATATGAAGTCCTGTGCTGGCTAAGCTGATTCTTTATCAGGAAGCAAGGGCATGCTGCTGTCTTCTAATCCTGCTGACACTTCAAAGCCAGCCTGGTGTGTCCTTCCTGAGAGCAGAGAAACAGGAGAAGGAGTTTTGCCAAATCACTTCCATTTCCAAGGATGTATATTTGTGTTAACTGCCTTCTTCTATCTTCTCCTAAGAGGAAGAATAACAGAGTTTATTCTACATAGGGAGGAGGGACCTGCATACCTCTCACTCAAAATCTGTCCTGAATTTAAATAATAGTAAAAAAAGTCAACAGAAATGTGATTTCATTTCATTAGCTTTTTCTCATTACTTGTAGTGCAGTAGAAAGCTCAGAAGCAAAGAGAAATCCCAGTGCCTCTAACTACTGACTACAGATCACAGTGAAGGTTTAGATACAGCGGTGCTCTGCTACCCTGGCAGAGCTCTTGTGGATTCTGCAGCATGAAAAATAAGGCCGCTGACACTCTTTCAATCTGTTTAAGGGCCCCTGTCCTGAAATTTTCCATAGGCTATTTTTCTGTTGCTACCTGCAAGAGGCCAGTCTTTTGATCATACACATGTTGTCTTCTTCTTGGGAGAACCTTGGGAGCTGTAAAGTTTTGAAATAAGGGGTATTTCATCTGTGCAGCATAAGTAGGATTGGAGATGAAATATCTAGGTGCAGTTTAAGCAGCGTGTCCTCTACACCTAACATTTTAGGAGAGAAATGATAATACAAGTTAGGCCTGAGGCCTCAAAACCTTTGGAAAATATTTTAAAATGTATTTTTTCTTTTGCAAAGTGAAAAGCATCAAAGTAAATCTGCTGTTTTCTATTTCTGGAGAAAAGAGCCGACAACAAGCGTAGCTGGTGTATTCCCTTTCTGCAGTAGTATCTCCCCACAATACCTTATCCATGTCTTTGTCTCTCCTTTCCATTAAAGTCCTGCTCCCCTTTTACTCATAAGATTGTTGCCCTTCTTTATCCCTTTTCCTTTCAGGAAATTCAACATCCCCTTCTTCCACCTTTCCTGATACAATAGCACCCACTCAGTTTTACCTCCCTCCACATAATGTGTACCAGCTGAAATGCCCAGGAAGCCATGAATTTTGCCAACTGTGATTAGATAGATATATTTTCTTATCAGAGGGTTTTCTGACTGGGACATAGGTCGGGGCAGGTGAAACAGTGTTCAGTGCCTCTCAGGTGCTGGGAGATAAATGCGTTGCTTTTGAGATCATGCACAGAGAACTTACGCAGGCCTGTGCTAGACTGAAGGCTAACTGATGTAGAGACACGCAGGGCTGAAAGGTGGATACCTATCCCTTGGCTGGGAAAAAAAGGGAAATTAGTAAGACAGATGGAACTGAGCATGGCTGGAGACAGTCTTTACTCAGAGAAGCTGGAACTGAAAAGTTCCTACTGAGATGTTGGAAATGCAAATTTGGAGTAAGGTACGAGTTCTCAGAGCTGCACAGTGCCAAAGGGTGTCGCAGACATCTTTTCATGAAAATCCTTTCATTAGGATTTTTTCCTGCTGAGAAGCTGAGAGGCTTCAGGAACAAAATGTAAACAATGGTTATCTGCTGCTGGAGAATGCAACAGGTGCACCTGTGATTGGCCCATCTTGGATGTTTACAATTAATGGCCAACCACAGCCCAGTTAGCTTGGACTCTCTGTCCAAGACACAGACCTTTGTTATTAATTCCTTTCTATTCTAAGCTTAGCTAGCCTTCTGAGATGAAACTTTTTCTTCTACTCTTTTTGGTGTAGTTTTAATGTAATATATATCATAAAATAATAAATCAAGCCTTCTGAACGTGGAGCTAACATTCTCGTCTCTTCCCTCACCTGAAAACCCCTGTGAACACCGCCACAAAAGGGCAAATGTTAAGCTTTGTAATTTTTTTGATCCCTGTTCATCCTCACACACTTTTGGTTAAGGACAGCACTGCAGAACATTTACCACTGATAGTGTTTTGCAAACAGCTAAATATGGTAAATTTGCAAACAGCTTACAACAAAGCAACCATAATGATTTTCTACTGACTGCATCCCATATTAGCAAAAGAATATCCAGAACATATTACTGTAATCTTTTAGAAAGGAAATGTTTTGAAAGTTTTAATGATGTTTTAGCATGTAGATGTTTTAATGTGTATCAGGATTGAAGCCTGATACTGAGATTGCATTGATGTCCTTTAAAGAAGATAAAATTTTATTACTAACATTAAAATTGCTAACATTCCTGAATATCTCTGGGATTTTTTTGAGAGTAAATGGGTATTTTTCAAATAGACACCAGGGTCCTCTCACTTTTCAATGTAAAAATGTTAATTCAAACAAAAGTAGTACTGAGTACACACTTTAGGAGTTGCAGTAGTCCAAGCAAAAGAAACTGTGCACTTGCACACACAAGCTAAGGACCTTGCTTTTTGTTGCCTGTCAAGTGTAAGGACATTGCAAGTTTTAAATAGTGGGTCTGCTCCAGCTGTAGGAACATTTCTCTTCATCTGTTGCTGCCTTTGCCACACTCACATCAGAGATTCTTGGCAAATATATTTCTATAAAAAAATTTCAGACAGCTAACTCTCCTCTAGATTGTTCCTGTTCCTCAGATATGCTGACTTTTCTGGGCCCTTTGCAAAAGACATCACTAGGGATTTTGATGCAGACTCAGAATATTCTTCCTTCCAATAAAAGAGTATGTGTCCAGCTGTGTGTCTGGCTTCTTGAGCTTCAGGCTGATTCTTTAACTTAATTTTAATGTGTGATTATGTTCCTTATGGGGGTTAGAGACTTTCAGAGTTCATATTTCAGTCCAGATAAACAAAATTCATGAAACAGAAACCATTTTAAAAATAATGTTTGTTTTGTTTTGTTTTTGGTTTTGTTGTTTTTTCAGGAGGAGCAGAAATCTAATTACCTTACCCTCTACTCCCATTCTTGCCCAATGGAACAGTTGGAATGGTAATTCTCTTCGTCCAAAAAAAGAGCTGACCTGTCACTTACTGCACGTTAAGGATTGCTTAGGACCTCTGCTCCAGTCACATTCGAGTAATGTAATACTCGTTCTTGTTATAAACCTAAAGTTATTTGAAGGCAGTTTTGCCAGCCACTGGACACTGCAATGATCTCGATGGGCCTGATTATGAGATCCTGAACTTGTACCAGTCAGAAACAAACCTTACTCAGCATTTTTGCAATGCATTCAAGGAATACTGAAAGAGCTTTAATAGAAAAACTTACTTTCTTCTGTTAGGTTGAAGAAAAGAGAGATTTCTTTTTAGACAGTGCCATTCAGACAAGGACTGAGTGATTTCCAGCAATTTACTGTATATGTAAACTTATGAGTATTTTCAGCCTAAAATGTGCTCTACAAAACTATATACATTTATACAAAATAACCTGGTACTTGAGCTCTCTAAAACTGTTATTTTTAAAAAGAGCTATCATTTGCAAGGAAGATAGAATTGACAGTTTACCCACAGAAGAGCCTACTCTGTGTCTGTCAGGCAGGTGAAATCTGATCTATTGCTATGACTAAATATATTTATTATTATTATTATTATTATTATTATTATTATTACCCATAATGTGAGGGGGCAGCTTAAAAAACTCAAGATGAAGGCTTTTCTAATATTTTCTTGAATTTATTTGCATCATCTGAATGAGTGTCCTGCTTAAATAGAAGCTTCTTTGTCCAATATAATTATTAAGATCTTGTTTATGGGTAAAATGATAGTGCACTGACATATAAAGGGAGATTTATTGTTAGTAAAAATGAAATCTTAGCAGTCTAATTAAAGTCTAATCAAATTGTTAGCCAAAGTTATTTGTAATTTTTGAAAAAAAAATCCAAGGGAAAAAAAAAAAAAAAATTGTTATGCATATCAGTTTCTATCCCTTATCATGGAGTTATGCCCCATATTCACCTGCTGCTTTGGTCAGTGAAAAAAAATGCTATTCATGTTACCAGTTTCCCCTTTCTCAGTGTAGGACCCACCTGGAGTAATTTTAAATGCTTGCTGGTGGGCTTTCACACCTTTGCTCTTTCCTCACTGGTGTGCAGCTACATGCTACACCTGAATTTACTATGAATGGCATGGTGGTGCCATTTATATTCATTAGATGCTATGTGTTCATTCTCTTTTTTAATTCCAAAAATAGGTTTGTCCAGCTCCAGGTTTATGCTTCTGTTAATTCACCACTGGCAAATCGGTTGTAGTCATGAGGTTTCCAGTGCCAAGCCATGTTCCACTTCTTATCACCTTAATTCCATTTTGCTAGATAAATTGCTAGGTAAATGTCTCACCAGCCTAAAGCAATGTTTTTAACTCAAGTAAGGTTGAAAAAAATTCTCAGTTGAAATTCTTATAATTAGTTGCCATTTTTAACCTAATTTTTCTAACTGCCAGAACAGCTGACTTTGTTTGAAGTCAAATCTCTCTGAGCTGGTTTTTACTGCTCAGCAACACCAACAATTTTGATAGGTTTTTTACTATGCAAGGAAATATGAAAAAGAAACATCCACCAAACCTTTTGTTTTGACAATTTTCCCCCCTATTCTTTTGTCTGTTGTATGAACAAAATGCAGTTTCAGAGCAAGAAGCAATTTGGGCTTCTCTCTGGGGGACAGTTTGCTGAAATTATTTTGGCCTGAGTTCTTTCATTTCTGGAATATACTCATTTATCTGGGCTTAGATGTCTGCAGAGATTCCTATTCCTTTTGTTTGCCTCCTCTTTCCTGCAACCATTATGACATGGCTTGGTTTTGAGAACTGTGCCAATTACAGAAAATAATTCAAAAAGTACCTTAATAACAGTAAAACATATCTGTTTAACTGTGATTTACGACTGATTGCTTTTGGTTGGCAACTTCTTGGAAGACAATATAAAACGACGTTTACCTATAACTAAGTGGGATCTTTATTTTTCCAAAAAGCAAGGAGTCAAACAGCAGGAAAGAGTAAGAGATAAATAGCAAAGACAGGAAGGGAGGAGCTCTTGTTTTTCTGCATGTGTAGAGGTGATGTTTAGTTTTCCTTTCTCTTTAGTTTTATCAGTGTGCCTTTTGACTTTAAAGAAAGTCATATGGTTTGTGTGCTCAAAATCTCAAGTGCCATTTTAAACTGGAATATATTTCCATGCTATTTAAAGTCTGAAGCTATTCTGATATGTTTAACTTGTTCTTTATAGAAAAACTATGGCAATTTTGTTAATTATGAGAAGAGTTTGATAATTGGCACAGACACACAATGGAAAAGTGTTTTCATTTGCTATCAAAGCTCTTATCTTGTCAGCCTGACAAAATCTTAAATCAGGTCATATACCCTGTATAGATAATTTGTCTCAAAAATTTGTAATTTAATACCATGGTCATAAGTCAAAAATGGTCCTGTTCTTTTGCTATCAGAAATCTGGGTATAACAGAGCAGCCCGCAGGACTATGTCTGCTTGTAGGCCCTGGATTTTAATGCATTTTTGTGATGCTCTGATACTGTGTGTTACAGAAGGACAGGCAACTATTGGAATGGAGGAAAAAAGCTAGTACTTCAATTTTTTTCTAGTCCATTGGAGATTTAAAAAGAACTTTCTCTTAAGACAGGTAGACCTCATTCCAGAGGAAAAGTTTGAAAGAAATGCTATCAGACAGTTCTTTTGAATGAGGCATATTGTTTCAGTTCTGCAGGAATGATCAAGTGGAAGGAGAATTCTGTTCAATCCCACACCAGAAATGTACTTTCAGACTACACCTATTCCTTGCTAGGCAAAATTTTCACCAAACATCGTCTTCTTTCAAAGTTCATCAGTGTGGCTTTTTGCGGCTTTTTTTTTTTTGAGAATCATCTAGAGTGTCTGAAGAAAAAAAATTCTTTGTCCATGACAGCAGTCAGGAAGATTAGAACCTAGTAATAATGAGAGCCTGGTTAATGGCCATTGCTCAGTGGAGGAGGTATCAAATCATGGGGGGTGCTGCTGAGTGAAACAACATGAATGTGATACATGCAATTACCCTTCTACATTTCATCTAGACTTACAGCCCACTGCAGTAAACCTTTTCAGTAGCTTTTATGCTCTTTGAAAAAGGCCTCTATGCTTCTTATTTTAGTATAAACTCTAGCTTGGGTATTTTAAAGACTCTTCAATTGTGTCAAGGGGAATAATTTAGAAAACATCTTTTTTTGCTGTGGTTCTATTTACTCTCTAAGTTTCGACTGTGACACACAAGAATAAAACACTCACCATAATCTTCTGTATAATAAAATTTTGTAACAAATAAATTAATCTTATTAGAGTAATAAACTGAAAGAAAGTATTTCTTTTATAATGATTTTATAGCACTGATTTTATATATTGGATTAGATGCTATAACTTCTCTGCACAGTTTTCTTAACTCCTGATTAAGAGTCATGTGGAAAAGCATTCATGTAGTTAATGATAAACAAATCTATTCAGGAGGACAGAATGTTTATAGCTAATTTATCAATGACCTGCAAAACAGTGTGAAAATTAGTTATTAGGGATGTGCAATGTACAGGAAACAAGCACAACTATTTTTAGATTCTTATTAATTTGCTGTGATTATAAACGTGTGCCTCTTCAGTAGCTACTGAAGACATATTTTATAGTGTGACTGAGCATTGTTTTTACACTCTCTACTCTCTGTTTTTAATTATAGTACCCTCATGTGAGTGTATCTGGAATTAGAGCACTGTAGCTGTAGGCCAGCAATAGCTTAATTGTTCAAGATCTTACATAAAGTAATTGTTGCTTGTGATGAGCTTTCTTTAGCAAAGATTGCATTTTCAGATTGAAGGAAGCAGGAAGTAAATGAGAGGATGCTAAAAATAATTATAATAAAGAGTCAGAAGTTTTCTAAATTAAGTTCCTGAAGGCTATTTAAAATCACTCATATGCTTTTCCATTTAACACTGCCCTTCTCGTAACATCCATTTGACTAAATCAATGCTGGCATGTATCTTATGGTGCCTTAAGATTTTCAATATTCAGGACAGACATTTCAGACTACTGAAAATGAACATATATTTAATTGTTTGGAACTACCTAACACGTTTAGTTCTTAAAATTGCTGAAATCAGGAAAACAATCAGTTACCATAAAAATTTAAAATTTAACAGAAATATCTAAAAGCCTTTTCAAAATATTTAATTGCTAAACAGCAATAAAACCAGATATTTGCTAAACAGCTGGATATCTGCATTTTGCCTGTCCTGATAGAACCCATAATATTTACAAAACAACTTTTAAGGCAGGCATCATATTACACCTACTGAACATTTTGACACTTCAGGCAACACCTGGCATTACAAGATATTTATAAAGCATATTTAAAATGTTTTCCTATGAAAAGGAGATTAAAACTGCACTGAATAAATAGCAATAACTATTTATCTTGTTTGGAAGTAATAAAAGATATGATTCATCACATACTGAACATATAAATGAGGTTTTCTCTTGGTAATTGTGACTGAGAAATGTGTCAAGGGCATTTTTGTGAACAACATTACTGAATGCCAGTTTTTTGAAGGTCTCTTAATCTTTTCAGTTAAAGAATATCACTTCTAATAACTTTGATTATTTGCTTGTTCTCTTCATTGTCTGAAAAGTTATTTGATTAAAATGAGTAATTTTTGTAGCCTTGTGATCAGCATACCTGGCTGTGGATGCACATGTTAAAGCATGCGGCAGAAGACACACTTGTAATTCTGGTCTTACCTAAAAGTAGCACAAGCTCCTTTCTCTCTTTGCTGAAAGCTGTGCATGAGTTAGAGCGAATGCATCAACACATACACTAACTAAATTCCACTAAAGAATTACTCAGTCATTTTGAGTTTACAATTATTAAATACTGTTTACACAGAAATGTTTTGGAAGACCAAGGCCGTGGCTGTTTTGAGTTAGAGGAAGTTTGCTGACTACAAATCTGATATTGGTTTTCCATTTGAGTGCTCAGGTTCTTCTGCACAAAAGTCCAAACAGAGCAGGAGATGAACCCCAGCCACTGTAGCTGCAGAGTAAATTGGCAAGCCAAAACAGAATAATGGGAAGAAAAAATTCGAGAGAGTAATTTTGAAGACATTGCATAAACTTCTTTTTTTTTGTATGAAAACTGAGAAATTAATATCTTTTTTTACTATTTGGAAAGGGGAAAAAACTGATTTTCATCTAATTTGTTATTCTATCAAATATTAAAGAGAGCAAAAGAAGGGGAGACGTGTGCGGACAAAGGAGAAGGCACTCCTTATTGAAAAAACCTAACATTCATCTCACATAAAGCCCTTGCTGAAGCTCCTTACGCAACCATTTATGTGAGCACACTCAACTAAAGTAAAATTCAGCATCAGTGGTCTCTCTGCTTTTCCCACCATGATCTATTAATCTTTCTTCTCTGAAGTGCTTTAGTGCTTTATCTAAGGGAATGAATTTGTCACTGACACTTCCTCAAATGGCTGCCAGTTCCTTTTTCACACAGACCACTTCAACAGCAGTTGTCTTTTGGGTGAATGCTGTGCCCACCTAGCTGAAGTGTCACCCATTGCTTCCTTCTCTACGCTGCATTCTGCTTCTCACAATTCTGAGTTCATTTCCTAGGCTTTCATTCTCTCAGCTATATTTATCACCAGGTTTTCTCTCCTATCACTACTTTCTGCAAGGTCAGGTTGACCCGTTCAACTAAATATCAGGATTTTAATTTTTTTTTTTCCATTTTCCTTTATTTTTTTCTCTCTCTGCATACTTGACTGCAAATAAATTTCTATTCATAAAATTCACATCACTGGGAAGGCCTAGTCAGTAACTTTCAAGGATCCACATTGGAGCTGTTCATGGACTGCAGCCTGTGGGACGGATCCTCATTGTAGCAGGGGGGATAAGTGAGGGGAAGTATGAGCAGAAAGAAGCTCTTATGGGCTGACTACAACCACCATTAGCCACCTGGAGCTGAGAATGAAGGCATGAAATTGATCCTGGGAAAAAGAGGAGGAGAGGAAGGTATTTAGTTTTTGCCCATTTCTTGCTCTCCAAATCTATTGTAATGACCAATAAAATAAATTAATTTTTTCCGTGATCAAGTCTGTTTTGCTTTTGATGCTGACCTCCAAGTCTTCATCTTGATCCATGGGCCTTTTTACATTTTTTCTTCCTCTATTTTTTTGAAGATGGGAAAGAAGAAAGTTTTGCTGTGGGAGTGTCTGGCTGCAAGTCAAGATTATCAATCACATGTGCATAAGCCCTGTAATCTTCCAGATATGTCTGTTACCTTTCAACTTGGTTGAAAATGAAGCACAAGTGCTGTTGAAATGGAAGCATGGCTGGATTCAATTTCTCAGCACTTTATAGGTGGAAAGATTGGTTGAGTTCTAAGTCCAAGTCTGACATTGAATCTTCCTTTCCTTAGTCATGTCACTTGCCTTCAACAAATGTTGCTTGTTTTCAGGGCTCACAATGTGCTTCATGAAGCTTCATGATCTGCTACTTGCAATACTTTGCTATGTAAGAACGAAAATCCATCACAAAATTCCCCTGGCATTTGTTTGGTTTGTAATATACAACACACCTCCACTGCTCTAAACATGGAAGGACCCTGATTTGCTAACACAGCTGAATAAAATACTACTCTTAAATTCTATGGATTTTTTTTTCTGTATAAGAAAAATGTTAAAATTGTCCTAGAGATGCATGACCTACAGAAATTTCCCTGTGCTTTTCTTCCTATTGATTTGGATTTTTGACCAAATGCAGCAAAGGCATTGGAAGAGCTTCTGTCAGCTGAAGAAACCTAAGATGAAGACCTTATGGGGGATTTGGATTTCATAAGCGTATGAACGCTTGAGTGGGCATTGTTAATTATGGATTAAAGTGACTTGAAATTAGTTTCAGTGTAGAGTCTTTTGCCAGCTAGAACCTCATGATCTTGGAAAATGTGAGTGCTTATCCTTTTCAGATGATAGGAAAGTCCAGAAAAGACTAGGTGCCAAGCATGCAGGTTGCATATGACAAGCCCCTTATGATAAATGTTATTTTAAAACCTGCAACGTTTATCACACTGCCTGAAAAGAATATGTTTTGTTGCTCTCCTCTGAGGAATAGCTCTCCACATTATACAGCTGCAAGGTCTTATGATTAACTTCAAGCACTACAAACTTGCAGCAGGACTAGCATTTATGTAGCTAAATTTAGCTATCCTGCTGCTGTTGGTTGCTGATAAGCTAAAATTACATCCTTTTGATTTGTCTGCCATTTAAAAAATATTTTAGAGGATTATTAAGTTCATAATCAGAATTATCACTGTCTCTCCACACTGAATTTAGGTCCTGTGGCTGACATGTGATTTCATACTTGTCTATCTTTGTTTTTACAGACATATGCTTCATAAATTTAACTCAATGAATTAATGTTAAAAAGAGGGACAAAAGGCATTCTATTTCTTGAAATTGCAAAAGGTTCTTCAGCATATTTTGTCAGAATGATGGAAAAATATGACAGAATATTATTAAATGTCCAGCAATCCCCACCATATGGAAAATAGTAGCAATGGTTCCTATGATATTTTCTGGATGGCTGCTGATCTTATCTGTAAATTATATAATTATATAATATTATAAATTAATAATGCCTTTGATAAATATGTGTAAAGAGTTTTCTTGGGCATAGAATTTCTGGAGCGTGAAACCTGTTTTTACATCTAAACAACTTGCCAATGATGGACTCATCTTCTGTTCTTACTCTCCCTTTCCTAACTATCCCTTTCAGACATTTTCATAAATGTAACTCTTTAAGAAATCTCTAGTAAATCATATCCCTTTCCATTATTACTGAGCTAAAAGGAGTCAGCAGCAGATGTCCTAGAGGTCAGCTGTTTGGTGTTTCTTTTGTGATCCATTTACTCACCATCTTTCACAGGGTGATAGCAGACCATGCTGCAGGGACAAGTGATGAACCTGTGATCTCCTTAAGATTACTTGAGCAGGTGTTACAGTCCACTGTAGAATCTCTGGGATACTGCAGTATTGTCCATGTCCTCTTTTAATCTCAGTGAACAGCCCCAGTTTGCAGAACTTTTGAAGTGGAAACACTTAGGAAGAAGGTGACAAATTTTTGTCTTCCTGCCACATAGTATGCTAAAGGTGGGATGGCAAAATAAAAAGGCTACAGGCCTGGCTATACACTCTTGCCTAAATTTCCACCTCTTCAGACTAGAATTAAGGCATTCTAATATTCTAACATAGCAAAAGAGGAAAAGATTGTGTAAGATTTGCAAACCTTAAAGGAGAAGAGTAAGGCCCGTTTACATGGGAGACTTCCAGGCTAGATTTCACAGCAGAGGATTTACTCACAGCAGCTGTGTGCTGCCTTTCAACCTAGTGCCATAGAATCTGTATTAACTCTTTTGAGGTGCAAGAATGGAAAATGTTCATGTTTAAGTTATTTCTAAGCATCTGAGATTCTACTTAGCTTTGATTTGCAAGACTGTAAAATGACTTTTCAGTTTTAGGGAGTTCTGAACAGGTCTAAATTAAGAGGATGATTTATTTAACATATTTATTCTAGTAATAGTCCTTGGTTATAAGCAGACAGTAGATTAAGTTACCACTAATAAAAGTTCTAGGCTGAAAAAGGACAAGTAAATTCTATCTGGTAAAGAAATAAATTCAGATTTAGCATTTTTTATCTCTGGAAAATAAAGCAGATTACTATTTGTCACAGCTATTGTGGAATTTCTGAAGATATTCCAAATCATAAAACAGTCTAGCCCAAGAGTCACCTGAAAATACTCTGCTACCAAGGTCTGCCTTGAATGTGGGGATAGATTTCAATGGAAAACAATTCTCTCTTTTGTATTGTAGAAACATGTTTAGGTAAGTAAATAAGTTTTTGGGTCTCATCTTCACTAAATAGAATCATGTTGATGCTGCCCTGGCATGAGTATGTCTGAGATCTGCCTATGAATCTGAACAAAGAACTCTCTTTACATGAAGAACAACTGAAGGCTCAGAGGAAAGAATTTATCTGAGCTTAAATATCAGAGACATTTTCTTGAAAATTAGTCTTCTGTGTTCTTCTGTGGTTTGGTTTAGTTTGGTATTTAAGGGACTTTTTTTAGTGCCAAAGTTTGCTATTCAAATCACTGCCTTAACACCGAGGCTATAACTACTCAGATTAAAAAAAAAAAAAGAAAAAATTTATAGACTGCTGAACTTTAAAGAGTAGGTGGGATAAAAATAAAATTAAGGTTGGGAATTGTCATGTATGTTTTAAGGCTGAAACAGAAATTTACAGAAATAGGGAGTTTTCTTCCTAATCTGTGAATTTATGCCATAAATTCTTTAGCACAGACTTTAAAAGTAGCAGAACCATATGTTTTCAATCCTAATTTGAGGATCTTTGATACGATTTGTAACAAATGCAGGTATCTTGAACAATTTTCTCATCTTAGAAAAATCTTATTTGAAAGCCAGTTGTAGATATGATAATGACCAATAAACATTACCTGGACACTGTAAGGAGTTTAAAATATCAGAATGATTTTTTCTCATTTTCTGTGCTTGGTTTGTATTATAGTAGAATTTGTAGGTGTATGTGGCCTTTACAGGGAGAAATATATATTTTTAATATTTGCTGAATACCTGCTGTTTGCTACTGCTGCTTTTTGTCTCCAAGCTGTCTTTCTCTATCCTTAACACAGCTGACTAGAGAAAGGTGAGCTCTAAATATTTTATAGCCACATCTTTTTAGAAAACATAAGAAGGCTCCACGTATTATTTGACTACAATTTCTGTCAAGGTATCTATGTCTTTCAGTTATTTTGTTCATCTCTCTTATTTTTGTCACACTGGAAATTAGGAAAACATATATCTCAGTATGTAGGCTACTTCTTTATGTTTTTGTAACACCTTGATAAATAAGAGTCCTTTTCCCTCTTATATGGTGTAATGGAACAGATCCTAATTAGATGAGGTGAAAGATGTTTGCCTTGATCTATAAAGGCACTCACAGCCACAGCCAAGAGGCAGTGGTCATCAGTGTGAAGAACGTATACAAAACATGAATTAATTTTGGATCAAAATATAGCTGAAGTATGCTAGCTCTGATTTGACTTCACATACATCAGAAAATTAAAACCATCTGGATCTGAAGCAAGACCTTCAATCTTTCTGCACTTATTCACTAAAAAGCTTAAGGAGCACCAAACCAACCAAGTGCTGTGGTTGGTGGTTAGCCTGAGGCCCAGTTGCCACTCCTGGTGCCTTGGTGATTATGTCCTTTTCAGAAAGTTTCCAAAAAGGATTTTTGATTGTCCTTATGGTTTTCTGTTCTTCTGGAAGAGAGAACTGGATGATGTGAAGTACATTTAATGCATATCCTATACAAGCAAGTTCAATATGTCCAGGTATATTCCCAAATAAAGGAAATGCCCTGCACCTGTGGTAGTATTCGTATCAACCACCAAAATGGTCAGGCTGTTGTCATTATAGTGCAAGAGTTCTATTGTCATTACATTGCAAGGGTTCCATATTGCTAGAGTTTTGTACCTCCTTAATGTTTCTTGTAGGCAGCTCCTCTAGGTACTGACTCTTCTTTGTCCTCACAGCAGCCAACAGACTGCAGTTCCTTCAATTACCAATCCACTCTTTTATAACACTCTTCTTATTGGCTACAGGTATGGCCTGTTAACATCAGGCATGCTCCTACTCCTTAATAATTAACCCTGCTGCAACTCTTTAGGGGATAAGATTACTTTCTATATTGCCTTTATTTACTTGTATTCTATCCCCCTACAATGAGCCGCTCTTGTGCTGAACCATGACCCTCTGGAGGAGCGTGAGCTGGCCCAGGCCAAAAGCTTACCAGGGGCTGTTGACTGCAGCCAGTTCAACACAGCCTGTGGAGCATGTGCAGGGGCACAGTGTCTGCTCTTGCATCCAGTTCTACCTCCCTCATCCTCTCCAAAATATTCAGCTCCCTCACCACCTTGTGGCCCAGCTGGAGGAACAGCTCGCTGTGGCAATGTAGCAGCTGCTTCCTCTGCCTGCCCTCTGCTCTCCAATCTACTGCACTGAACCACAGCAGAAGCCACTCCACAGAAATAATCTGTAATTTATGTATTTTTGCTATCAGTGGATTCTCAGCTCTAACATCTTCATTGACCGTGTAAAATTGAGATGCACAGCTATTTTTCTAACAATGTAGGGTCAAAAGGCAGCTGGGGGCAATGAACTGAATTGTCATTGAGGTTTCTCAGATATCATTTGTTGCTCCTCTCCTCTATACCTGGATTCAGGCATACTTATTTTTGCAAGAGTTTGCTTTTTCTTCCTTTTCCTTTTTATTTTTTCTGAAGAGTACAATAGATCAGTCAGACAACATTGTAGGCCATACAGAGTTACAGTTACGTAAGTCCCTACCAGTGAGTGGCAAATTGACTGCTGGTACTCTGTGCTTTGGACCAGTGTTTTGTCCTTGTGCATCCTCTTCAGGCTTAAATTTGTTATTAAGTTTAAAAAATTGCATCTGACTGGTGTGTGGCTAACCTTTGTAAATGAGGCCTTTTATTCAGTCTGAAGTTATTCTTTTACCACTACTTAAAGTTTGAAGTTTTATTTCTTTACAGTGAAACACCTCAGATTGGATGTTTTCCTGCTGGTCAGATAAGGTTCCGTCTTGGCTTCCTTCCTCCATCTGGGATTTTACCTTGCTTGTTCTTTCATTCCCTTTGATTCCTCTGCTTATCTTCTTAATTAGTTGTGATTCAGGTGAATGCAAGCTGAAGATGCTTCCCCTCTGGGAGTGCTATTCTGTCACTGGATCAGGTGCAGATGGCAGAGCCCTTGTAACTTAATTGATTATTAAAATGCTGACATATGGAAGGAATTGCTTTCTTTCACTTTTCAGCTTGGGGAAATTGTCATGCTATGTGAATAAACAACTTAGGAAGTTCCTGAGAATAAGAGTTATGAATTTGTTAGAGGGATGCTTTTGGTCTTCTTATGAGTTCTCACCTCTCCAAAAATTGGAAGTTGGCACTTGTTGCTACCATGTGGAGTTGCATTTCTTTTAAGTTCTGTATGAAAGAAGTTTGTCTGCAGAATTAAGGAGCTGTCTTCAGTGTAGTTGGATCCTAGGAAGAAAACAAACAAAAAAATACCAAAAAAAAATGCAGAAGTAGTCCAGGGAACACAAGAAAGTTGGAGAGCAGATATTGTAGACAGAACATGTTTATTTTGTTACATATTACATTGTTCTGAAGTTTGTACTTCCTTATTGCTATTAAAACATTCTGATTTTCCTTGCTGTGTTTATAACCAAACTGACTAAAATTGTCATAAAGAGGTTCATTGGAACCTGAAAGCGTTGAGATTGTATTCATCCAGCTTTCATTTCTGATTATGTACCTCTGCTCACATTACACGTATATGAAGTGTTATCATCATTAGGACAGTTCATGGGCTATCCTCATATATACACCAGGACAAATTGCAGGCAGCATCTTTCTCTGATGTCAGCTTGGACCACTTGTATGTTGAATTTTCTATTAGTTTCACACTTTCTGTCATGTTGCCTCTCATACTTTGGAAGAACTTTCTGTAATACTCAAAAAACCACCACCTTTAAATTATTAGTGAAAGTTTTCCTGTGAGAAATCTCATAGCCATTAACCTCTCAGAGAACTGATGTTGGGGCTATTATGCTGAGATTAGTTGTGTTTTTATCACAAATTTGATATTGGAAAAAAGACTGTAAACTCTTTTGGATGGAAAATAAACTCTTTCATCTGTAGGTTTTACAAGAGTTGGTGTAGGAGGATCCTGTCACATGGTATTGCAAGAACTTACATCTTTCATCTTCTCCTGTGAACAAATGAATAAGAAAATCTGCTCCTAGTGTCTTTCTTTTTGCCTAGTACCTATTAATTAAATAAAACTGATAAATTTAAATTGAAAATTTATGCCCATTTTTTACTTTGCTGCTTAAGGCAGCATGCCCATGTATGATTGTGTAGTGATTTTAAATGGAGTTGATACTGGATGAATGAGTACCTGGGCAGTTGGAAAGGGAATCTAACAGTGCCATGTGTTCCTTATTCTGGCTGAAGACCATAATGAAGACTTCCCAAAGACTTCTCTAGTCCAAACTGAACAGTCCCAGCTGTCTCAGACTGTCTCCATGGAGGAGATGCTCCAGCTTGCTGGTCATCTTCATGAAAGTTTCCCATAACTGCTCATTGGAAAGTTCCTGCTTGAAGGTGAATGTCATCACACATAATAAATAGTGTTTTAATATGAGCAAATGAGTAACAGTGTTGACTCTTGCTCAGGTAGTTATGGAACTGTCATATATTCTCTGAGAACCTTAAACCCTGGTGATTTCTCTTTACGTACTGGTGGTAGTCAAATGCGAAATATTAAATTTCAGATACATATTTTCCCTCACTAATTCTTCCTGAGAAGAATATGAAGTAGTGAAGAGGTCAGAGAACAGTTTTAAAAATGAATTTTACAAAGCTACCCTGACTGTCCAGCTCTCCTGGGCCAATGGACAGGAGCTGTTGGCAGAGGTTCCAATAGAGGCTGGCCAGGGAAATTGAGGCCCACTGCTATACTTCGGACCCTAACCCATGCAAAGAATTATTAGTTTCACTCTAAAAAATGTTTCTATGAAAGAATTTAGTGTACACATGCCATGATATCAGAATACTCAAACTAAAATCACAGTTCCACAGTGCTCTAGGTGCACTGTTGGTATCCTCAGGGTATGAGACTAGTCCATATACCTGAAGGATGTAGCAGTATATATGAAAACAGTTGGTTTGCAAGCAAAGCTAAACTAGTTTTGTTCTCTAATGATACAGCACAATCTGAAATGTGGCATAATTAGATATTTGAGGAATCTTGCTCTATGTTTAAAGTGAATGGACTCTTTATCATTGAGTTTAGTGTGATTAGTGTAAGACTTACACTCAGCTGGAACTAAGCTCTGTTCTTATAGCGAAGGAAATTCAGTTTCCTTGATGTATTTTAAAATAATTAAGGTTTTTTTGGCACTGAAGTTTGAAAATAAATTCAATATATACAATAGATGAATTTTATGCAGTTTGGTTTAATATTTATGCAGCTTGAAGACGATTGTATTTTTGACATATAGGTCTTTTCAGTGTGGTTACAGATTGAACTGCGCATGTTTTGCTATCATTTACAAGAAGTTCTGGTTGTCTATTCTTTCTGGAGAAGAATAATTACATCTGTTTTGAAGAGGAGAGGAAAGGAAGTATCCTACTCAAAACCATGCAGCAAATCAATTATAAGCAGGGAATTGACCAAGCTCATAACTGAAAAGAATGCTCACACTACATATTTAATAACTGATCATTTTTTCAACTAATGGATTAGATCTGGTACTTATGGATGCTTGGAATAAATCCGTATAAATTATTCCTGACAGTAAGAGGATATGAGTATGGCCAAAGGCAAAAAAATCCCCAAAACTCAAAACCCTCCAAGGGAAGCAAAGAAGGGTGGGAAAGGCTTCCTCAAGCTGAAAAAACTTGTCACACATAGCATGTTATGTAGTGAGGAAAGTGGCAAAAATATTTAGTGCTGGATACAATTCGCTATGGAGTATAATCATGGTTTTCATAGGAGGCAGATGCACATTAAGCAAAATAGACGTGCATGATTGTGATTTTAAAAATAAAAAAATGCTGATAAGTATGCTGTATATTCTGTGGAAATGCACTGCTGTGGAAATGCACTGCTGTCATTGTTCTTGTATCCCACTTCTCTTTTCAGGTTCACTTAAATGACTGTCTTGTATGAGATGTTCACTTCTGTTTATGTGGAAGTTAGTGAATAATTCAATTTACTTGAAACATCTAGCCTCTACCACTTTAGCTTTCCAGCAGCATAGCATGATACCGATAAATTCACTTATTAAAACTTAAATGGCTTTCTCTATGCTTGAATATACGGAAATAATGTTCTAAGTTCACAAAAAAGCTGTTTTCCTGTTTTCTTCAAGGATTAACTATGTATTGTTAGAAATTCAAATATGTATTATTTTGATTCTTTTCATGATCAGAATTAAAGTAAGAGGTGCCAGGGAGCTTCATTTCTGATGACTGGCTAGATTTTAGGAAAAAATAAAAAGCATACAATTTAGTAATATTAAAATCATATAGCATTTTATATAATGAAAATATAATGAGCATCGTCAGTAAAAAAATTGTTGATCTTTCATTTATCATTTATATCCATCTATCTATCTATCTATCTGTCTGTCTATCTGTCTATCATCTATCTATGCACATAATTGTTTCTTTCCCTTTACTGTTTAAACTAGTAACTTTTGAATCTGTCTTTTTATTCCTGGGGTCATATGCTACATTCCTATTCATACAAACTATAAAGTCTGAAAGAGAGAGTCCATTTCCCTCTCAGTTTAAAGTAGCATGTGTATCTTCACTTCCATGTTCATCACAGGGATACTGATATTTAATTCTTGAAATAGCTTTTTAAAGAAGCTTATTTATGCATATGTCCTCAGATTAAGAGCAGGTATCCTCAAATTAAAAGCATTTTTTGAAATCATCTGTTTCTGGGCTCCCTTTAGCAAGAGAACAGGATTTTCCTGAAAACCTGGCAACAGGACCAGAAGGCAACACAAAAGAGATGGAGGAATGTGAGAATGAAGGACAGAAGGAAGTGCCAAGGGAAAACAGCTGTTAGCTGAGACTTCAAGGGAAACTTGAAAAGACTGACAGATGTGCTGCATTGCCAGAATTCAGAAAGCTCTCCATGGACTGAAATACAGCACTCACCTGCTTAATAAGGTCAGACTGCAACTCTGCATGCTTTCTTTTCTTTTTGATAAGACTCAGGGTACCTGAATCTACCCTTCTGCCACATCCATCCTCTTCTTTTCCATTATGTTTGAACATGTCACAGCTTCAGACCATAGTTTCACCTGAAAACAAAAGTAAGGGCTGACATTCAACTCATGATCCAAAATACAAGTATTATTTTGCTTTTTTTTTTTTCTTTTTTTTCTTTTTTTGCTTGTTTTCTTTCTTTCTGGTGTGGTAGGGTTTGAATGGCAACCTAGTGTTACTAGTCTCCATTTTTTTTGGCAACCTAGTGTTACTAGTCTCCGTTTTTTTTGGTTATATTTTAATAAAATTGTCTCTCGTTGTCCATAATAGAATTGACTTTTATATTACTGTCCTGTTTTCAGCTAGGGTAGAGATAATTTCTTCTCTGTAGCTGTTACAGTGTTTTATTTTGTATTTGTATTGAGGATGGTGTTGATGACACACTGATGTTTTGGTTTTTTGTTAAGTCATGTTTATCCTAAGTCAAGACTTGCAAGTCTCCTAGTTTTCATAAATATTGAATGCTTATATACTTCTGTGAAATAATAGATGCTTTTATTTTGGAGATGGTTTCTGGACTACAGAATTAGAATGTCATCCTATGGTTCTCATCAATCTAATCCATTAGTCCATTAATTAAAAAAGAGGTCTGCTTTGTATATATATATGTAGAGTGAGCATTCTTTTCAGTTATGAGCTTGGTCAATTCCCTGCTCACAATTGATTTGCTGCATGATTCTGGGTAAGATATTTCCTTTCTTCTCTTCAAAGCAGATGTAATTCTATTTTTTTTTCATAGCACTTTAACTCTGTCAAATAGAGAAGTGTTGAGAAGTAATATTTTTATTCATTTTTCATGTTGGCCTTTTTTTATAAGACAGACTTTAATTCCAAACATACTCTTCTAAGTATATAAATATTCAAAACCTGACCAATAGATATAGATTAGTACCAGTTGAAATATTGGAATAGCTAATCCACTGCTCAAAGGAGTTTATAGAACAAGAAATTTCATATAATTTAAGCAGGGAAATTTCAGTGTATCAGATTCCAACAAGATGAAATAAAGGAAATGGTGGTGAGGGCAAGAGGAGTAGTTAAGTCTTCTGAAGAAAGTTTGGGAAAGTTCTTCCTCTTCAGTTGGAATACATGTAATTCATTTGGAATTCCTTTAATTTCAGGCAGATTGTAAAACCATTGTTAACACAACCATTTACAGTAAAAACCTCTGAATCTCCAAAGTTTACTTGCTGAGTGATAATGACATTTATTCCATCTCTGAAAACTTTCTCACAGTGTAGCTTCACATTCTGAAGCCCTTTAGTCCTTTGTGTACCATGTCTTACCATTTTCTTCAGTTCATGCTCTCCCATTTGTGATGGTGTTCCCTCAAAATAAATAGTCATTTGCCCCAGTGAGACAAATTGACTTCAGCTTAGTGTAGAGTATCCAGAGCCAGATTTGTACCTTGCATAATCTCTTCTCACTTGTGGGAAAAGTTTTTTATAAGGAATTTATGGAATTACTTTGATATCTCTGTATAAAAGTGCAGATCTGTCTGTTATAAAAAGAAATTTCTTTTGTAAGGAGCCATGTATATTGAAGTTATAAGGATAGGTTTTATGTTTAATAATATGAGAATTTAGAAAAAAAAAGTAGATCAATAAAAATAACTTACCACAGTAGTTTGAGGATTGTCATGCATGCAGAGCAGAAAATGGGATAAGGTTCTGGCAAAGAGTGACTTTGTGATACTGTTTATTTTTTTCAGTCAAGGAAAAAATGCTTTTATTTCTCTCAGAAATTAACCCTTTCCTAAGTTTTTAGACATAATATGCTGGCTTTTGTGAGTTTTTAAAGATGTGTTTGAGCTTGTTGAGGTATCTTTCAAAGAGGTATGCTCAGGGCTGGCTTACAGACAGACTCTCTGGAGAAAGATTGAAGGATGTGTTAAATTTAGAATAAAGACTACCATTTTTACACCTTTTGTAAATGCTACCCATATTTATTCCAGCACATAAAATTGTTGCAAGCTTGTGGAAATTATAAGTATGCACAATATTATTTCTATGTAAAGTAGTATCCACACCAGAGTAATATGTACAGTGTGTATCTACACTTTTATAATAGTTTGAAATGAAGGTAGGCTGAATATTAAGATGCAATGGCTTATTTTCAGACTACCAACAAACAAAACACCAATTTATTTTGGAGAGAATCAATGTCTCACTTGACCAGCATGTGTGTGTATGTGTAGGTGAGTGGGTGTTCAGTTTTGTTCTGATGACTTATAATTTTCTCTCTGATTAAGGCCAATCAGCTAAGTTCTGTCCTTGCACCTAAATGCCTCTAGACAAAGAATACAAGGGGTTTTCTTTGCTTTTAGTCTTATTGATGTAAAGCAAGAAACTGTATGCATTTTACCTTGCATGTATAGGAAATGCACACAGTATGCACCTTTGGACACATCACGTGGAGCTTCAGCTCTCCTGTACGTTCTGCTGGCTCCAGCAGTTGCTTTGTCATGTGTTACGTCTGATTTATGGTGTGGGGTTGTAGGATTTTTGTAGTCCTTCATTTTTCTTTCAAAGAGAAACTGAGGCAGGGTAGAGGAAGGTGCTAAAGGCAGGTGGCATTTCAGGAAAAGGGAAAGCCGTAAAGCAGCAGTGCCTGTGCCAGGTGAGCAGCACAGCTCCTCGGTGTCCCTCTGCAGGACTTCTGTCACCACAGCCTCTCCAGGGTGCCCCAGGCTTAGGTTGCACAAAAAGGCAAAGGTGTGGATGATGTCTTATGGAGATCTCCATACACACAGAGCTGCTCCCAGGGCTATCACAGGGGGTGATTGGCCCATAGGAGGCTCATCCACACAGCCACAAAGGAGCACAGACTGCAGCGGCAGGGATTACAACCTCAACAGCCCGGTCAGAGGCAGGGACACTGTGCCCTGGCTCCTTCCAGGAGAGCTTCAGCACTGATTGTGAAACACTTCAAGTCAACAAGAGCAGGCCTCAGGAGGACTGTGCAGACTGAGTGACATTAGAGGATACAGTGAAGAGCATTTAGGGATTGTTCAAAGATTAGTATGGGTTGTTCAAGGGAAGGAACCAAAGGTGAGGAAAGAGAGGGATGAAGGTGATTAGGGGAGGATCAGGCAAGGCAAAGTAAAAGGATAAGAGGTTAAAAGGGTCTGGATGTGTTTAACCTGGACTTGTTGGTACCCTTGTCTCACAGTGTCCTGCTCCCAGTCACTGCCATCTGACCTGGTGGCTCAGTAAACTCCATTTCTATTTTCCTGGGGGAGGGGGTCTCTATCCACATGCATCGGTGTTAGAGGAGGTCTAGATGTCAGTAACTGCAGTTGGAACAGCTTTCCAAGGGCTGGGGCTTCTGAGACCAGCACCTGGAGTGAGGATATCTGGTGTGGTTGCTGGTAAATATCAACCCGGACTAGCTCCCAAGTAGGTTAAGTATCTTGGTAGCCACACTTTGAAGTGCTTGCTAGTCTAGGACAGATATGTGTGTGTGTCTGGGGAGAGGCTGACTGCTGGAAGGATGGGTACATGCCAGCTGCTGGGCAGATTGTGGAGTTTGGGAATTCCTTAAGACACTAATTTGTATGCACCTGTGTGATGTTTGCAGAGTTGACATGATTTTATGCAAGTCTATAATTTTCTTTGAACTGGACATGCTAACTCACGTATATTAAATCGTGTGTACAGCATATAACCCAGCCATACAGTTCTTTCACAAGATACTTTTTCTAGACTTGGAAGCCTAAATACTTCTGCCATCACAAGTCTTCCCATTTTCTCTATGTATTCTATTAATCTTTCTCTGCATCTGTTCAAATTTCAATATATCTTTTCTGACCATTAGTCATTCCAGCTATGCTGGTTCCAGCTGATGTGTAATCAGTGCTTACGCACTGAACTTTGAATTGGTCTTTTTATGGTCTTACCAGGTGATGATGTCAAATATAGTACTTTTTTCAAGATACTCCCCCCCACACCAATTCCTAATCAAAAATGCACCATTATATTCACCAAGAAGATAGCTGGTAAAATATTCTTCCACTAACAAACTGAAAATAGCTGAAATTGTTACAGATTACAATGCAATTTAAAAAACTTATGATAGAAAAATAAAAAAAAAATCAGTTTGAAAAGGATAATACAAGTGTTCTACAAAAATCTTTCATGTTTCCAATAACCAAATAGAAGCATCATGTGTAGTACTGCTTGCATTATTTTTCAGTGTCAACCAAGATGGATGAAACGTTGCCTCTACTAACAAAGAAACTTCATAGTTAAGAAAATAAAGAGAAAGAAGAAGCTCATATCAGGATATATTTGTCCCCTTTAAAATACTTTAACAAAAATGAATGTTATTGCTTTTTTTTTCTGCCTATATGAAGATTTTGTCTGCTGCACAGCCTGTGGGATATCTTGATTCCTGTTAGAAGGGGATAGTTTGTTTTGGGAGTCTGGGTCCCAAGAACAAGCATCCATCTACTGGGCATGCAATTTTGGGGGAAATTATTTGGTGAAGAGGTCAGGGTTCCAGTGGGGCTATAGGGGACTATTGGCAGAGAACTCAAAATGAGCAGCACAGGTTGCTAAAGCTGGTCATTGCACAAAATGTTAGTTACCATACCATGCTAGTATTTCAAATTCTTATGGGTTCCAGCAGAGACTGCTTTTTCCAAATAACATGTAATTTATTTGCTCACATTTTTCAGTAATTTCCAACTACAGCTTATTGACATCAGAACACATGTATTGATATATTTTAATGTTCAAAATTAGCTTATAGATAGGTGGCTTCTTTGCTAGACAAAAATAAAAAAATAAGGTAAGAAATTCTTCATTTTTAAGTATAACTAGAGGGCAGAGAGGAAGATTTTTGAACCTCTAACTGAAGCTATTTTCAGCAACTGGAATTCTTTTGCTTAGTATATAATAATACTTAGCATGAGCTTGTACTTAGTAAGAGATGCTTCAGAAAAAACTCTTGACATACTTTTATATGAAGATTGTTTCCTGTGAGAAAAGGCTGTAAGAACTTTACAAAGCTATCCTCAGCTAAATAAGGGCTAACATGTACCACTTGAAAGAGGAGAGAAAAAAGTCTGTTCATCCAGCACATCCTACTGCAAACCGAGGGTCGGAGAAACTGAGAATGAGAGGAGAAACCTTCACTCTAACCCTCCCAGTTCCAAGGTATGGAAAAGAATGGCTATGCCTCAGATGACAGGAGTTAACTTATTGCTGCTTCTTTCTCAGAACACAGGTGAAGGAAAGCTGTCAGTTCTCTTTACAGCTCCTCTTTGGCTGCCTAAATTATATTCAGCTCAATTCCAGCTCCCCGACACTAGAAGCTATTCACTGCAAGAAAAGTCATACTCTTTTAGAAAAATATAGAACATTTTCCCCCTTGTTTCTATTTATTTAAGAAAGAAAGAAAGTGAATGAAAGGCTGGAGGGTAAACAGTGATAGAAGGGGGGGAAAACCTTAGGAAGAGAGAAATATACTAGAATAAGAAACAATGCTCTCTCCATTTACAGGATTACGTGAGAAACATAAACATGCAACAACTTTTTAATTTGACTTCAAACCTTTTCAAGTGCTCAGTTATGAAGAAATTGGAGTTTGTGAGAGGGATTAATCATCAGGTGTCCTTGCTGAAACCTCTTCAGTTTGCAGAAGCTGACTTTGAAATTGTTTTCCTTACCCTTTTGGAAGAAGTAAAACCTATTCCTTCAAAGCTGCCACAGTGAAGACTTGCTGTTCCACGTCAGATCTACATCTACCTAAGCCATCTTCATGTATATGGAGTAGTACATGTCCTGAGAAATTGTGATTATTTTTCTTTGAGCTGGCACATGGCTACATCAGTTCTAATGTGCTCTTGGTTAATTTTCTTGCTTTTAGCATTGTATGCTAGGCTGGAGTTTGTGTATCATCTCTTCTAAATCACATTTCAATTGCAAAAAATAAAATTATGCACAATTTTAATTATGCAGAGATGTAACATATCTTTCTTGCCTGCTTGAAATCTACATTTATTCAGGTACATTATCTGTAATTACTGTACTGGCTTCTCATACCAAAATATCACAAAACTATGAATTTAATAATGTATAAATAATCCTTTCAGCAGACACATCATATGAAAACAGAATTCCATGTGATACTCTAGTACTCCTTGCAACCAGAATAAGTGTTTCCATTGCAAGACTCTTACTTTTGGTTTCCATGGAAACCTTTTGCTACTGAATGTAATTTCATTATTAATAGACTCTTCATGTTTTTGTTTTGCAGTTTTGGGTCAGTTTTACAAATGCCAGCCAGTTCTGAATTTTGCAGTTAAATTTCCCTTATGGATTGCCTTTCTACATCTGCTTGCCTTAAAAAGGAGAAGGAGATCTAAAATACTAACTCAGTAGTCCTCTTGAAGCTGGATAGGCTGCCTTATCAGCCAAATTTGATGTACTTTCAGGGTAAAGTAGCTTTATGAAAGGTCTGACCTATTGTTCTCTTATTCTACTTGGTCTCCCTCTCTGTCATCTGAATACATATATTTGTGTGTGTGTGTTTGTGTGTTTATACAGACATATCTGACCTTCAGCTAGAGATTCACTGAGGAGAAAATCCAGCATGCAAGATTGCAAGTGTTTGGTTTCAATTTTCTGTGGATAATTCCAATTGTAGCTTTTCTTGAGTATGGAATGGTTTCTTATTGAATTCATAAATTAAAGAAAAGTTAAGTTATTGGGAACATTTGGTCCTTCCAACAGCTAATCTGAGCTAATAAGATTTGTCAAAGCAAAGTGTCATTTCTCAGTCTAAATATAGTCTTTTCTCACTTTCTGAGAGAAATGCCTTTTTTGCATCCACTGGCTTTGCATTATTATTACTCCCTGGCATTGTGTATAACTGGACAAAAGGAGTGGTCCATTCCCTGGAGCAGACTGTGGCCCAGCTCCACACACCTGGCCTCGTAGGGGGTGAGCAGCTGTAGCTCAATGAAACATGCTTCCTGCCTAAAACTGAGCTAAACTACTCTGGATTTCAAATCTCAAGAGCAATTGCTCATGCATTGATACTGGGCCTTCTGGAGCAATTGCAGAGTAGATCAGTCTGTCTGCTGGACACATCAGCAAATAAAGCAGAAAAGAGAGATGTCATGGAATGCAAAATTAATTTTTTTCATGCCTTTCAAAAAAGAACTTTGGAGAGCAAAGCAGACTGTCTCAAGTTTTATTTTTTCCTTATAACTGGAATTATATTTTAGATTACTCATAAATAGAAATTAGAATTCTTTAATGTTCTTGCTCAAATAAAATGCAGTTATATCTTTTTGACAGATGTCATGAAACAGGGTTGAGAAGCAATTGTGCTCAGTGTCCAGCTACTCCTCCAGAATGTGGATCTGCTTGTTGACCACTGAGGCTCCCCTTGATGGCTTTAGAGACACAGTATGGCATACATGGTTTGGATCATAACTTAGTCTGATATCCCAGAAAAAAAAGTGATTCTTTCAGAGTCTATTTATAATCTTATAAATACACTTATTTTGGATTCAATATAAGTTTGAGTTCTATTTTGACTGATTTGGCTTCTTTTCTCCTTTTCCACAACTGTAAAAATTTTATAAGGCACTAAGTGAATTTAAGATGTATGCCTCCCTTTTGAAGTTTACAGGTGCTGCTTTGTCATCCATTCCAAACAATGTTTGCCATTGCCCTTGTTTTAATAAAAACAATTCGGGTATTTACAGTAGAGAAATGGCATGACCTTGAAAGATGATCACCCTTCTACGGCAAAAGAGAATATTCACTTATCACTCACTGACCAATTCATCCACACATTTTCACATACTGTATTGAAAGGTTCTAGCAGCATTTAATGTATTCACCCTCTCTCTTTTAATAAATGTGTTACAGAGAGGATATTTTGTTTGGCTGGAATGAAGCTTGTCTGGATAAAAACAGGAGAAGTTTCAGCTCATTTATCTTCAACCACCTAAAATTTTGATGTCTAATCTGCACAATTTTTCTAGGTTTCCTCTATAGCTAAGAGCTAAAAAAAGAAATTACAGATAATGATTTTTCTCAGATAAAATGTGTCTCAGGTGAGACAGATTGATTTCTGGACATACAGATGTATTTTTCCCTTTTCTGTTTAACAGAGGGAGTCTACATGAACAACTTGAACTAGACATAGAACTTTTGGCAAACTGAAATAAGATGATGCTAATTTTAGGCATGCATCTTGAATTAATTTTGGTATATAAACTAGACAGAGTTTCTACTCTGTAAATAGTGCTCTGTGTGTTGCTTTGTAGGAAAAAAAATCTTAAAGGATAGAACATTTGCAAGAAAGGCAGAAGTGAGGAAAAGGGGGAGGGGAGAGCATGACTTAAAAAAATAAGAGAATTAGGTAAGCCATTCTATTTCCCCTTGTTCTCTCCATTTCCTGAGACAGAGTGGTCTGTACTTGAGCTGCACTTTGCCCAAGAGGAATTCTGTGATTTCCCAAAAGTGAGCAATGGTCAGCAGAAGAGCCAAAGTGATGTGAAGCAAGCTGCCCAAGAGCAGTTGAAAGGTCACTGTCACACACATGTGAGCACTTTGTACCACACTGGCTGCTTTAGCTGATTTGGAATACATCAGAGGTCCATGAAAATGTCTGGTTCTCTCTCTGGAACAGTTTGGTGCAAAACATGCTCATTCTCTTATCAGTTTGCTTCGCTTTTAAGACTCCAAAATTCTGTCAGAAGTTTCTTTTTAACCTCTCAAACTTCTAGCTGCTTAAAAATGTACCTCATCTACTTTAGGATGCTTAAAGCTTAATTTATGGCACAGATTTGAACAACTTCTTCCAAATACTAGCACGAGAGACAGTAAGGGGAGCTGTGGTAGCATTACTTTTTTATTTTCTAGGAGAAATGTCATAGTTTTCAAAGTTTCAGACTGAAACATCAAGGAAAAGAAAACTAAAGTGGAAACTGCTAGTATAATCAGTAGGCTTTAATAATGTGTAGAAATGAATAAGCATTAGTAAATTTAAGGGACAAGCTTTTACACAATGAATGTAAAACAGAAAATCTCATCAGAGTCAGCAAAAATTGCCTAATTTTTAACCAAGTTGTCTGTTAAATCCAGACTATATGTTCCTTGCAAGCTTTTATTCTGCAGAGAATGAATCTTAGGAAACTTGGAAAAGGATCCTGATTTTCTCTATTTTAATGTATCTTACCTTTTTAGTTTTATCAAAGATGAGAAAATTCATATGTGATCCTTAGGCGTCTAAAACAGGGTTTTACAACTTTATTACATGTAATGAATTTAGTCAGGAGGGTTTCTATACACCTAATGCTCTGGGCAAAGAATAGCTTTAATAAACTAAATTTGAAAAGAAGACACAGCTTTTCTTTGCTATATCCCTTAGAACAACCTGACTTGGACACTAGCAAAATGCCAGAAAACTTGAAGTGGTAATGAAATCTGGCTACTTGCCAGTGCCACTGACTCAACTCAGTGCAATGCTAAATCCTATGTAGGAGCCTATGGCACTGTGACAGAATTAGTTTCAGCTTGGCAAGAACAGTATAAACAGACCTATGGACTGAGACTACAGGTGCACAAGAGAAGTGTAAACAACTTGACTTAAAGAATCCCAGCTGAATAACATATCATGTTCTACTACAGTTACGTTGAATGTAACCTTCACAAAGGATAAAAGCCACAGAGGAGGTGGCATGTTTCTCATTTCTTTGTGCATCAAACACAGAGAAGGAAAAAAAAAGATGTTGCTTTGAAAGAAACCCCAAACCCCTCTACTCTCCTCCATTCTTGGACACATACACACACATCAGTAACAACAACGACAGGAAAAAAAAAAGCTTATACAAATTGTCCTAATTTGCACTGATAATTAAAATATTCTTCTATATAAATCAAATTCTAGATAAATTCTGGCTTTATGCCTTTGCGATCTGACCTCAGTGACAAAAAAAGTTAGCTGCTTTCTCAAGCATACCAGGTAGGAAAGGGCAGCTAATGATGTGCATTTGCTGTCTAATGATGACTGTGGTGTTCACAGAGAAGTAACAGCCAATTGTACAGTGATACCAGAACATTTTTTGGTAAGCATAACATCAATATGATGCATCACTGTTTGGTATTGATAGCACACCCTTGAAACCATTTCTTAGGCTATATTGGAATGTGTCAGCTTTTGTTTTGCCTAAACATTATGAAGCACATTTGCAAATGCTTTTACATTTTATGATCAGTTAATGATTCAGCAGGTATAGAAGGAATGACAAATAAAGTACTTATCATTTAAGAAAACATCTCTATTTTTTGAGTGCCAAACTGTAACTGTTACAGCTGCAAGTGTTTCCACTGAAACTATTGAGACTGAAAACTATTTCATATGACCTGCCTGCAGGTTTAGCTATCTAATAGTGTATGCCCGCAGGTAGAGACAGCACCTGCTGGAAGCCACTCAGGTGTGCTGAGGCAGGCTGCCCTGATATACATCCTTCAAAACAAAATATATTGACTTCATGCCTGTGTTCTGATACCATACACCATAAGCAGTCTGCAGGCAGGAGGCTGAGAAACACTGTTGTACTGTATCTTATTTAAAATATAGTTTGCATTTTCAGATTTGAGCCTAAGAAACTATTGACCCACTGAGAGATCCTTTAGGCTTCTAAAAGTGAGTTATATATTGCAAACTGCAACTTGCTGGGGTTATTTTATCCCTTAAGTGGCACTGATATAATTTTAGTTCTAAATTTTTCAGATTGATTGTTTTTCAGAATTTTACTTGCCAATTAGCTCTAGAAGCAACCCATCTAACTCATTTAGTCTGAAATCATAAAATTATAGAATGGTTTGAGTTAGAATGGACCCTTAAAGATCATCTAGTCCAGCTCCTGTGCAATGAGCAGGGAAATCTCCAACTTGATCAGGTTTCTTAGAGCCCCATCCAACCTGACCTTGAGTGTTTCCAGGGATGGGACACCTACAATTTCTCAGGCCAAAACTAGACCCAGTACCAACAAATGGGTTGCATTTTATTCTGAAGTGATCATGAAAAACTGAAAAATAAGCTATGACTTCTCATAAGAAAATTGATTGTTAAAGATGATTTGGGGGTATTATAAATATCACTAACTTATGCAGCAAATTTTTATCACTATGAATTCAACCTCACAAAAAGATGACTTGTGAGTCCTTGATGACTCTCATATAATTTATGAAGGCCTTGCTGGAAATTCTGTTTAATAACTAGAAAATTAATGATCTACTGTGAAATCAATAATTAAAATATTGCACATAATAGCAAATACATTGCTAGGCAAAATGCAGAAACCATAGACAAAATACAAGTGGTGATTGTTCTGCTATTAATTTGTAAATTATCTTTGCTAAATAAAGGCCATACATACAGCATTTTAAGGATCCCCTTGTAGATTGGTTTTTAAATTATGACACATATTTTAAGTCACTGTTTACTTGGAGGACTGTTATTCTTCTGCTTCTCATCTCTTTATTGTGTTTTTGAGCACTGCTGATACTCTAAGCAGTAGTGAGTGCTCTAAAACATGGGAGTAGGAAAGAGGGCTGATGGTGGTATGGGATATTTTTCCAAGTTTGCCCTCTCTCTTCATTCAAGGGCAATAGCTGGGGGCCCTTAAGCTTTTTAGGACATTAAATTTAGTATATGGAATAAATACTATTTTTACAGCAGAAAGAAGGTATTTCTGATTTTTAACTTCTTGTTAGCAAGTCAAAAACTTGAGGAACACTCTTGGAAAGAGAGTACAATTAAGGGGCATGAGGACATTCAGCTGTCATTGGACCTGGTGTTTCTTAACTCTTTAGATACTGGTGTTTCTTAACACTTTAGATACTAGATTTCTGCTTCATTGTGCAATACTCACAGTAGTCCCAATTGCTGACTATTTGTGCCCCCTTAAAAATGAAGTGCAATTAATGATATAAAAAAGTTCATGAGAGACATTTAAAATAGGCACTTTCACATTATCTTCTAAGATTTGAACTGCAAAAAGTTTCATGCTTCCATTTGCCAAAAGTATTGTGAGTTCTGATGGACAGAAGAAATATAGCTTCCATCTGAAATTTTATATATATATATATATGGGGAGAGAGAGAGAGAGAGAGAGAAATCAGGTTAGCTATGATGGTCAGGATTAATATCTAATGCACTACTGCACTGCTCTGATTTTAAAGCTAACACTTGAGATATTTCTGTGTCTCTAGACTCACCTATGAGATAAGAGGACTTTTAAAAACAGCTAAAGTCTTGGAGAAGTTATGTTGCTGGACCATCTACTCATTGTGATAGGGCTATGGAGAATCTCAGGGAAGTTCCCCAACCTCCTTTCCAACTCTTGGCACCAAAATAGGTCCTAGAAATTGAAGGAAAATATTTTCAGTTCTCTAATTGATGTTCAAGGGAGGAAGGATGTGTGGAAAATTGAAATATTTTCTCTCACTATAAAAAGTACTTAAACAGGGTTTTTCCAGGAACATTCACATAGCTTATTAAGAAGATGGAAAATACCTTTGTCCCAGATTTTTCATATCACTAGATTTTCCTTCCCTCATCCAGAACTACAAAAAATGCTAGAACTAAAAAAAGGTAAAAACTTTCTTATTAACTTTGGCAAGATGTTATGTGTTTCTGTGTCTTAATCCTCTAAAACAACAGCCTTTCTTTTTGCTAAACTTTGTGTGAGAGGTAAAACCTGAGAAAGGGTTTTAGTAATGAAAATTTCATCCCTGGTGATCAGGCAAGTCAATAAAAACGGAAGAAATTACATGTAATAAAAAGTATTGGTAAAGTCATTTCAGCCTAGCAGAATCTTTAGTTCTGCCTGATATAAATGCACACAACTAAAACACCTTGTTCCTTTTTTTTCCTTTTTTCCCCTTTTTTTTCCTTTTTTTTTCTTCAAGTTTGTTTTATAAATCAAAATTGAAAATAAATGTCTGACACCAATTTATGTGGTCTTCCTTACACTCTATGTATACAAGATATAGATGCATATTGATTTTGTGGAAAAATTTGAGATGTCTCATGGTTTGAGAAAAGAAAAAACTGAAGAAAAATATACTTGGGGATTCCAGTAGGGTAGGAGTGGGTTAAAACAAAATTTCCCATATGGAAACTCACTTTCCTGGTTGTATGTTGAAGTCAAATTAGTGTCTGAAGCTCACATAGCTGATTCCAAGAACCAGTTTCATTGTGTCAGAAATCTCTCGAGACAAGATGTTTTCATAAGCTTTTGCCTGACACAAACTACCAAAGTCAAGATTCACTTACACAAGTTTTTGTCCTTTCCTGTGTAGGAAAAATCTTTCAAAAACTGGGCAATTTCAAAACATATACTGCTTGGGACCTATATCAGGGAGCCATGAAACCTAGCTCTGATAAACTTAATTCACAACATATTCCATCAAAAAATGTCCACTTTTGCCAAAGATATATATTGGTCTTTATTATACATGTAAAATTATCTTATAAAATACCTCCTTCTAGAAATGGTAATATTGACTTTAATTAAAAAACAGCACTGTGCTTGCTATTGCATGGAATTTTATTTGCATATTTAAAAGCAGTTTTGGAGCAGTGTTTAGGAAACAACAGATTTGTTTTTTGTTGTTGTGTTTTATTTCTCGTGCACAGTATTGTAGGATTTGAAGCAAGTAATTATTAGGGTCAGGGTACTGGAGTGGAAATTTTTTTTACCCAGTCTCAGCTCTATGGCAGAAATGTGATCTCAGATCATTCATTTTGCACTTGGGTGAAATACAAAGTAGAAAACCAGCAAAAGCATATCTGATTAGTTTCACTTTTATTTGAAATTCTTTTAAAATTCACATTTCTTTATGTGAAAGCAGAAGCAGATGTAAAGGCATTACATAGTATCACTCAATCATGGTATAAATGGTCTAAAATTCACTGTTGAAACCACACAGACATAAATAATTTCCCCTCCTGCTTTTTTTTTTCTTTTTTTTTCCCCTTCTTAAGTGTAATCCCCTGAATATATTTTAAAAATATGTTTTAAGGGTTGCTATTAGAGAAGACTATGTATTTGTGTCTTAAACTCTCGCTTTGGTCTGACCACCCATGTTACTGTATTACATGTATTATATATGAAGTTACTTTACAGATCAGTTAGCAATATCCATTTAAGTGAATTGAATTAATTAGTTGCATAAGTTTGATAAGTTTTCAGAAACGTGATTATTAATGCACCATGTGATATAAATTCAATTCTAATAGTAGTGTTTTTCATTTAATGCTAATATAACAGTTGTTGTAAATGAAAAATTTCCCACCACATATATAAAATTCATAAATGAAACCAAAGCAGTGTTGTCAGATAACCTTCAGTGGTCTAAAATATAATTTTTACATATTACACGTATCATAACTGAGATTTCCGAAACGGCTTTAAAGTAGTTTAAAGTTTTCCCTCAGGCTTCCATTCAGCTTGCAGGCTGAAAATCAAAGCTATGTAAGGCAAGATGCTCTTGCCTCTAGGATCTTGTGTCATTTCTTACAAGACTTGATGGATATAAAACAGGTGTGGTCAGGGACTGCACAAAGCCTGCCCTGTGAGTAATACGATTAAATCCTCTCTCAAACACTAGGACAAAATCTTTCTTGGTTATGCCTTAAGGCTGTTTTGTATTGCTTAAAAGTTGCCTTAAACTTTATATTCTGAATGAGTTCTCTGCAAAATTGTTGGTAAATTATCTTTGAATACATGTAGCCTTGAGCAAGGCTGCATAGTTCTAAACATCCAGGACTTTTCAAGCAAAATTAATGAGCATTTGGTCTCTTACTATATTCGTTCCTTATCTGCAATATTAATCCATATTGTTTAGCTCACAATGTTGGGAGGAAAGTGCATAAGTATTAACAAACTTTCAAACATGACAGTGGTGCTAATGGTAGAAAAGGCTGTGAGCAAAGGGATGCCTTTCACTGTGAAGAATTTTAATGGCATGCAGGAGACAAAGCACAGAATGCCGTGAAGAACAATAAATAAAAGTAAAATATTAAAGAGCTGCTTGTTAAGTGAACACAGTTCATCCTGTGGATTGAGCTTCGAGTCTTATAGAAAAATATTACACTAACCAAGAATAAAGAACCAAGGCTTTTGTATACTGGATACATAATGGAGAACTGCATTAGGAATACTTAGGCAAACTGTCATTACTTAAGTTTGGAAAGCTTGACTTTGCAATAGCTATGTGGTTATTCTTTTAGCATCAGCTTTGCAGGTGTTACATGCTTATGGACATGTATATAGTACTTCTGTGTTTTTTATGTTGTAAATGTCATCTGTTGTAGGAATGAGACATATAGTTTTACAGTAGTCTAAACAAAAACCAGAAAATGTTTTGGGTTGGAAGGTATATAAAAATTTGAGAAACAGGTTGATCCATCCAGTTGTTAATTCCTTCAAGAAAATATGGTCAATATATTTCCTGGCATAGATTGTGATAAATAGAAAGATATTAGACTGTTTTTTCCAAGTTTAAACTCATGAAGAATCCCATTGCAGAGGTCTGGATCTTATTTACAGTTGGTAGGACTTTGGTGTTTTATCATTTGTTTCAGTTTGTAAAAATTTAATCTTACTTTAAATAGAAGGAGTTGACTATTCTGGATTAGTTGCTTTGCAAATAAAGTAAGTAAGTGCTGACTGTGTTTTGAAACAGTCAGGGAAAACAGATGCTCATCCCAAATAAATATTATAGTAAGAGTTCTATGTAATTACAGCACAACTTCTAGTAGTACATTGTGACTTCACTATGAAGGCATTTCCCTTCCAGTGCAAGTGCTATGTGTTAATCAATTAGTATGCTTGAAGAATTTTGAAGAGCTACGTAAGTGATCATTAATAGTAATTTACCCTATATAATGTTTTACTATATGCCAGACAGAAGCATGGTTGCATAGTTGTGTCAAAAACTTGCCAAAAATGTAATTGCAGTGAAAGAAAGGAACTGGCCAGGCACCCAGCAGATAGATGTTGAAGACCTTGTTTAGTATGTCACTCTTGCAAGAATGAAGACTTATTCAGAACTGGCAAAAAAACCCCAATGAAACAAAAAACCAAAAACCCCTCAAAAAGCACCTTTCCATATGTGTTGCCTGATAAAATTCAAGTCCTGCTAAAATTCAAAGACTTAGAGTACTGTTAAAAATATGTTAAAAATAGTGATACTGGAAGTTGTCAGATACCTTTTTTCCATCGTGCCAGTGCAAGAAGAATGACTACTAATTAAAAGAAGGAGGATTTAAGACCCTGAGGCATGATGGAAGCCAAGAATTTGATGACATTTTCAAAAGTTTATTTATATCTATCACAGCTATAAGAATACCCATTTTTAAAAAGAATACACAAAGTGTAAAGCAGAATAATCTTTGAATTATAGACACTTTTTTTAAAATGCATTGTAAATTTTACATAGTACAAATTTATAATTGTTGAAGGCTTCTTCTGGTTTCCCTTTCATAATTTATTCCCAAAGAATTTTTTCAATTCTCCTTTAGATGACAGCAAACACCACTGGAGTCACAACAGTGAGCTTATGATGATGCATTTGAATCCTGTAAACCTCATTCTGCAAAGAATACCTGCCAATATATTGGACTTATTGTATTTATTGACAGGAATACTGTCATGCTTGATTCTGTCAGAACAAGAAGAAACCTTTGATTTAGGCATAGGATGCTCACTCACTCACTGTGGTTATTTAATCTAATCATTATGTTCTTTTCATGTTTTCCTGTTGACTTAATTGAGGTCATTATCTGTCAGTATAACTTACATAAAAATATGATGACATTGATAATGTTGGCAATATTGCAAAAAAATAGAATTAAATACTGGATGAAGATATGGAGGGGAAATGACAATGCATTTAGTGTAGCTATACTGGACAAGGTTAACATCTTCAGTAATGAAAGAAAAAGCATGTGAACACAAAAAAATGCTACTTGTTTTGCAAGTATCACAATAAAATTGTTAATTTTTGTTAAAATTAACAAAATTTATTAATTTTGCTTATTGTTAAATAATAATGGAATATCTTATAGAACTGTTAACACATTTTAGATTGTCATTTGAGTGATAGTGGCTGGCATATACAAAGTATTCTTAAAATTCACATTGTGCTACACTACTTCCAATGCCTTCAAGCCTGGACTATTAAACTATTATGAAAAAAGAAGATGAACAGGAAGAAGAAATTTTATTTTCCAGAACTCCAACAGCTATAAATACTTTGTTAATGAGGACATTCAACCTATTGAACACTCAACATATTGAAAACTCAGTGGCATGACCAAGAAAGTAATTCAAGAAAATATACAGTGCAAATCTGGAACATTTTTGCTCGATTTTATAAATTAGAAACTTTTTTTTTTTTGTGGTTTAGACGGAGATATCATTAAACTATTCCCTAAACAAGGGCAAGGTTAAAACAATGCACATGAAAGCAGCTGTTCATAAATTGCTTTCTTTACCAAATGAACTCTTACTATATTTTTTTGGAGGAAAAAAATCAAATGTGACCATTAACAATTGGTAACACCTCTGAAAGTGACCTGTCCTTTCCTGGAAATCTCTCTGGGTACATGGATCTTTTGGTTGAATATTACCTGATATAACAAAAAAGCTAAATAGAGGTCAAAATACTGAGGGAATATAAAAACATTAATACTCCATAAAAATAAAAGAGATCAGATTGTTACAAATCTAAGAAACAGAACTGCAGAGGAACTAGAAGAACTAGAAGTGACTAAAGAAAAAAATATGAACTGTAAGATACTTCAGAAGATTGGATAAGGAATAACTGGAATAATTTTGAAAGTGTGTTTACTATTCAACTGTGTAGAACAAGAGTTTGATTACGTCTTTTCTTCTTTTTATCTTTGCTAATGTCCATCACTTGAGGAACACAAGGAAACTAACAGTTCTCCCTGCTGTTTTAATTATTTTAATTCTACCAGCATTAAAGAAATTAGTTATTGATTTTGTTGACATTTATAGCTAATCAATTTTTTCAGTATTTCAGAATAAAGTATCTGTTGCAGTGCACTTAGCACAGTAAAATTCTTCAAACAACCTAAAATAATGTGGGCCCATTACTAAAGCAGGCCAAGATTGTTTCTGTTTGGAAAATGCCAATTCAGGTAAATCAAATTTTGCAGTAGAAATGTATTATTTCCAGCAATATATCTGAAAAATTATTTCAAAGGTCTTGTGGTTTAACCCCAGCCAGCAACCAAGCCTCACACAGCCACTTGCCCCCTTCCCCACTAGCAGGGCTGGGGAGGGAGC
Source organism: Camarhynchus parvulus (assembly GCF_901933205.1). Taxonomy (NCBI): domain Eukaryota; kingdom Metazoa; phylum Chordata; class Aves; order Passeriformes; family Thraupidae; genus Camarhynchus; species Camarhynchus parvulus. The sequence continues at coordinate 51,432,735 of NC_044586.1, forward strand.
TGCAAGGGTAACTGTGAGAAAATCCATAGGCTTAAATACAGTTCCATAAGTAAACAAGAGCTGCACAAGCAAGCAAAGCACAACGAGGAACCATTCACTGCTTCCCATGGGCAGGCAGGTGCTCAGCAATTCCCAGGAGAGCAGACCCTCATCACCATCAGTCCATGTTCCTGCCCTCCCTCCTTCTTCCTTGCACTTTCTAGAACGAGCATGATATCACCTGGTCTGGAATATCCCTTGTGTCAGCTGTGGTCACTTGTCCAGGAGTATCTCTTCCCACCCTGCCATGCAGGTTGCCAGTGTGGCAGGACAGAGAGTAGAAAAAGCCTTGGCTCTGTGTAAGTCCTGCTCAGCAATAACAGAAACATCTCTATATCATCCACACTGGGTTCAGCCCAAATTCAAAACCAGCCACTGTGAAGAAAATTGACTCTACCCCAGTCAAAACTGGCACACATACTTTGCCAAATGTGAGGAAAAAAAGGGGAACACATTTTTTGCCAAATGTGAGAAAAAAATCAGTCTGGTGCTCAGGTCATAAGCCTGAGGTATGATAAGCAAGATGAAATTCCTCTTCTCCCAGATTCATAGCATGTACTTAGATGTCTCACAAGGTGAGTGCCCTAGTCATGAGCTCTTCTATGCATTGGCTTCCTCCTCTCTAAGGCTTTGTAAGCTGCTCTGTACTTTCTCCAGTCTTGAAACAAGAGACCCATATTAGTGTTTTACAGACTGGAAAACTTATTTCCCATCCATCCTCATCTGTAATCAAATAATTTATTTCTCCTTAGGTTGAAGGCCTTCCTTTAGGTTCTTGAAACATGAGGAAACAGAAATCTGCAGGTACTATTCCATCCTCTCACTTACCAGTAAGTAGACTCACAGCCACTTGTTTTTAGTATATGTTATGGGTCTAAACAGGATTGATTACTCTAAAAAGCTCTAAGAGCCCTTCCCTAAGCCCCATGGAAAACAAAATAGTTATTTGATGCAGCTGACTTCACAGAGTAGTGACTTACCATGACTGGCAGTTCACAGATATATAAATTCTGGGCAGGTGAGTGGTTGGGTTTGGTACACCAAACCCTCAGCTCTTGTCTCCTTCATAAACATCAGCTTTTTGCAGTTCAGCTGGTGGTTGATAATTTATTCTCTATTAGCAAACCTGCCATCCCACTAACTTCTTGACAGTGTTTCCAGCTGAACTGCTCTCTGAAGTTAGGTTCTTCATAATTTAAGGTAGAATTAGGAGAAAATATACATTTTGGGATCAAGGAATACATGTTTGCAAGTACCACTTTTAGGTTTTTTTACAATTTATAAATAATAACTTCTGAGAGAACGAAGCATTTATTTTTTATTTGGGGAGACTCTAAAGATATCAAAAGTGTTTATTGAGTCCTTTCAGAAACACAATCACTAAGTTTGTGCTGGGAAGCTAAATAGTCCAGGAATGGGTTCAAGAGCTCTCTGTACTTAACAGTACTGTTAATTGTTAGCATGATCCCTAACTTGGTTTTGTTCTGTGCCAGCTGTGCCTGGGTACACTAGGGAGTCACTAGGGACAGGAGATCATTCCTAATAGGCCATTTGGACTTGGCTACTGTGTTCTCGGAGGGAAGAGTGCTTAGCTCTATGAACCAATAAGAGCTGTGCACTGCCAGCTGGCTTCAGGTCCACAGAATGATCCATGGCCCATTTAATTTACTGGTGTAGATGTAGCCAGTAGAATTGTGGCCAGCGCAAGAATAGATGAAGCAGGAAAGTTTCAGTAGTCATGATTTTTTTCACCTCAATGTGACCAGCACTTCAAATTGCCTTTTCCTAGACCTGTCTAAAAGCCTCTATTCTTGAAAATATATTTTTTAGGTTATAAAGAATTATCTTAGCCCTTTTAATTTAAACTGCCCAAGCTAGGGAGTGCTCTAGGGAAGCATTTGTATAGTGCTCTGAGTGATTTCATACTTATCTATTTAATTACTTCACTTCATAATAAACTCTGCCTTGTAGCAGTAGGTAGTGCTCTACCTTGTTCTAATTAATGAATCAGTTATGGACAGTTAATGGACAACCTGCAGAGTCAGAGTATGCAAATTTAGAGAGCATCTAGTTAATTTGTTGAAACTGATGCTGTTCAAGCTGCCCAACAACTCGAACCATAAGGTAGTCCTTCCAGACAGAAACTGATAGTCACTGTCAGAAAAGCTGGAGTTAAAGACTAAGTACTGTTTCTTTAAATCTATCACAGTGCTGAGACATATCACCCTTCAAAATGATGCTTCTTTAAAGATATTTCATGAATAATACATCAGAGACATGAAGATTGTGATTGTGTATTAAGGTGTAGTTCTGAGGCATATGGCTCTTGGTGCTGAACCCATTCTGTGTATTGACACCAGACAGCTCTGGGATCCTGAGGCCACAGTGGATGTGCACTACCTACAGGTAATAAACTGGGAGCAGAAAACAGTGCTGGCAAGCACTCAAAAGTTGGTGTGCCTGTGTTTTGGAAGGGAGGGTATCATGGGTACCAGGCAAGGCTCTCAAAATTACTCCAGACAAAACAGATGTCTTCCAGGCTATGGAACTCAAGTGATGTGACACATAAAACAGGCGATGAAAATGCGTAGTGGTAAAACGGAGTTTAAATAGCAAATGGCTCAATAGAAAAAAAACCAAAACATTTAATGCTACATTGTATACTGAAAAGCTTCTAGGGATTTAATTGGTTGGTTTGCGTGAACATCAGGGAGAGCAATTAAAGAAAACATTATAGGGAAGACAAATTATTTCTACCCCTTGCAGAGGATAACCTCTTGAAAAATAATAAGGATCAGGTATGATCAGAAATAAAGACACTCAGACAAATTGATTGACTGATGAGCAGCAGGTCCTGAGCACAGGACTGTACATGTGTCTGAGTGCTGGAGTTTAGGAGTGAGGCTGCTGTGAGTATAACAGAGGTTTGTAACTTATAATTAAAGTGGTTTGTAGTTCTTAATTCTCAAGTTTGTGTGAGTATGTGAGTGGATGATGTGTTTGTCTCCAAAATTGCTTAGAGAAAGATCTTGAACACTGAATACTGACAACTTATCTTTGAATTACTTGTACAATGGTTGAAACAGTAATTCAAATATATTTTCTAAAATGTCCCGGTGGAAGGAAAATAAACAAGCTTGACTTCACACAAGAGTACAATGGGGGTTTGGCTCTAAAGATTTCCAGTGTATGCAAAAGAAAATGGTAGACAGAATAGGATTGGAAACATTCAATGGGGTTTTCAAAGTGCTTGCTAAATCCCACATGGAAAGTCCTTGGGGCTGCTAAGTGACAATTGGTTTACAGGTTTGCAGTACTGTCATGGAGTAATAACCTGGTAAAGGATACAAAAGGCATTCAAATGTAATATAAAAAAGAAAGTGAGGTTGCCTGATCTTTCATTTTGTTAATATACAGTTAAAAATATTCATTTTTAACTGAAGGAAAAAGGAAAAGGTGGCAAAACCTGTATATGACACAGCTATTAATATTAACCAACTCAGGAAATTTCAGAAAGACCTAAGAATATTAGAATATTTACAGATTATAAATCAACTTTTTTACAGATTATAAATCAACTTTCTCCAGGACTCTAATAGCAAACACGTAGGAAAAGAACACGCCAAAAAGGCAAATGTTAATATTTCTCCTGGTATACCTTCTTAGCTTCTAGCTATCTGCAGCATAGAGACTTAGCAAGAGATAATATCCATCAGAGACTTTGTATTTCATGGGTTTGGGGAATCTAATGTGTTGTGCAGCTTGATGGCAAATAAAATTCAATAAAGATAAATGCTAAGTAATGTATATTCCAGTAAATAATTTGATTTATACACATTACTGGGTTTTAAATTAGCCAAAGTCACTCTGGGAAAAATAAAAAACAAAATTCTAAGGCACCAGTGTGAGCCTTTTATTCTTTGTCATTTGTACATTAACTATTTGTATTGCAACAAAATCTCCAGACACTGATCAGGCGTCTACTGTGCACATCCATTACACACAGAGACTAAAAACCTGTAGCCTGAAAATCCTTGCAATCTGAGTGTACCAACAGACAGGCAGATGTGAGAGAACAAGGAAACAATGAGGCAGTATTGATCAGAAGGATAAGCAGTGGTGTCAGATTAATTGACCTTTGCTCATTCTGCATTGGTGGTCAAAAAGGAAACAACATGTTAGCATGTATAATGCCATTACATGAATCAATGAGTTCTAATCTTACCATCTTAAAAGGCTACAGTAAAGCCAGAAAGAACTTAGAGCCAGAGGATAGAAATTCTGAAAACAGAAATGTGGGATTCAAAGGTTGGGAATAATTCATTTAGGTGGGAAAACATGGTTTCAAGATGTGAAATAATAAAGGAATGAGAAAAAATGACATGCAAAGACTGTGTCAAGTGGATGTCCTAATTAGCTATTTACTCATGTAGGGCATAGCAGACAAAAATTCAAAACCACAGCAGTTGAAATGTAATTTTTCCTCTCATACTGCTTGCTTAATAGATGGAATGAGCTGTTAGTGTCTAATGTCACTATGACTGATGTCGCTTGAGCTCTATTCAGACTGGAGCTGCACGTTAATCTGGATAATGCCATATGTAATTGTGATTCTTTTCTTTTAATGGTGCACATCTCTGTGCATCTGGGCATTGTCCAATCACCATCTCCTTCCATGAAGGACAGGAAAATATTTTCCTCATGGGCAGTTTAGCCAATAATTGTTCAGCACTGGCTTTCTTGCTGCTCTATCTGAAGCTCTTAATGCTAGATACTCAACCAGAAAATAGTGGTCTGATGTAGACCCACAATTGCTGTGACCTTTAATGAGAAATTTAATTGAATCTCAGAATTGAGACTGTAATGTATACCTATGGATAACTGGCAACATTCAGAGCATTTAACTAACCTGCATTTAGTTTTCAGTTCTGGCTCATTGCTGGACTGCAGCAAGCATTTCAGGAATGTCTTTCCTTCTCCCTCCTTTCTCTAGTACTGTGGAAGGAGGGAGAGGAGGGAAAATCGTAATGTTGAAGTGATTTACCTACAAATGGTACCACTAACTTCAAGAACAATTAGAAACTGCATAATGAATAATTCAGCATTTTGTCACTTCAGGGGTTTCCCATTCTGCCTTTATAATTCAGAGCACTTCCCCCCCTCCCCCTTCTCATTAAGGAGAAATTGTAGCTGGAGAAGCAATCTCCAGGGATGCCTGCTGCTTACCATGCAGGTGGCATTCCCTGGGGGCTCATGGGCAGCCCCAGCTGGGGACATGGACGAGTGCATGGGGACCTCATGGAACACACAGCCTGGCCATGCTCACGAAACTACCAAACCTAAGAAGGCATCTTCTGTTAAAATAGTTTTTCTCTCTTATTCCATACATTGTTTGAGGAATAGGATGTAAAATGAAATTAAATGGAAATTGTGCTATCTGAGAATCCTGGACTGCTAAAAATTTACAACAAGGCGCATATATATATATATGTGTGTGTGTGTGTGTGTGTGTGTGTGTGTATTTATTCATTTATTAATTTGTTTTTAATTTTTTTTCTCTAGCAGAGAAAACTGTTACTCTGTAACAACAAGGTCTGATTAAAGACAGGAAAAGTAGGAGATGAGTGGGCAGACAGGCACATACTATAAGAGCAACAATTTTCTAGCACTTATTTTATCTGAGAAGCTGAAGACCTCTTGTCCTTCAAATGAAATTGCAGGCATTCAATGATGTTTATACGTACAAAACACCCAAATAAACAAACAATAACTTTCTCTGCAAAAAACTCTATTCTGCTCTTGCTACTACTTTCAATAGGAGCATTGCATTGCGGTGACAAAACACTGAACAAAGAAAACCTGCACTTAAAGTAAAGCTTTAAAATAGGCTTCCAAGGACAACATATTGTTCCAGCTCAAAATAGAACTCTGCTTTTTAAAAGTCAGGGTTTGCAAGTCAGTCTATTTATAGTGCAAAGGTTTATTATTGTGGTGCTCAAATTTATATACAGAACTCTAAATATTATGTTATAAGGGGATAGTCAGTGCCACCAGATGAGTGCTTATATTTTGTGATTTTTTATATATTTTTAAAAAAATTGTACAGGCATGAAGCATAGTTTCTAGGACATGTTTTAAGGAATTATTCAAGCCACATTGTGCTCCATAATGAAAATGGGGTAAAAATCACTGCACCTGATTGCTGCAACTAAGATATGTGAATCTTTATTACCTTTGTTATACTTCTGTCTACATATATATTCCCATATAAACATTCTTCTCACATACTAATAAAATGGTTTACCTTGCTAAACATCTCTTCAGAGCTCATGGGCCACTTCAGTCCATTCAGAGCACAGGAAATGTGATGCAGATTCTAGGCTGATTGCAGATTATGGCAGACCTATTTCTTAGCACCTCTTCTGCAGTCCTGTCTTCCTAATATGTCCCTTTGGCAAAGCACTCAGGTGAAATACAACAAGTAGTTGTTTGTTGAGTTATCTTAGAGCTATGGTTTCATAAGCTACGGCTGCCCTGTCAGTAAAACGAGCAAACTCCTCCTTTGCTGCCAGATGAGGACTCTTGAACCACTCACTGTGGTCATCCAGATCGTGAAGTTCATCCTATTACAAGGCAAACCCAGTGGAAAATAAGTGTTTTTTAGCAAAACGGTCCCTGAAGTGTCTGATTTCTTGGTGGCACAGTGCTGTCATGAGGTGGGGATGGACAGGAACACCACATGAGTTGGAGTCAAACTTGCATGTCAGATCAGCTTCAACATTAGACAGCTGTACCCTCAGTTACTTCCTTTGATACATCTCTATTCCAGGACTCCACAGTGCTCCTAACAACCAACTAAAGATACAAGATGATTGGCATCTTCAGTGATGCCAAGCCTCAGTTTATAAGATGTTAAAACTTGTGAATATTGAAGTCTGAATATACTTTTGTGGCATTTCAACAATGCATTTGGTAGGATGTTATGCTAGAGAAAATGGCTTTCAGGAGCTTTTATATACTCATAAGGCTATTTGTAATGTGAAGTTGGCTTGTCTAGATAGTAGAGAATAACATATGTCTTCAGCATTACTGACAGTTTTGCCAACTTTTAGTATTGCAACACTTCTGTAGATAAGGCTATAAGAATAGGTTGTTTCAAGAACCACAGAACAGATGAAATTAGTCATTAGCTGTGACTACCCAAAGCTGTGCACATTTGTGTTTGCCAGTCAGTACACTTGGCTGACTGGCCAGTAGGTACATGTGTTCTGCTGCCAAAACAAGACATGTAACAGATGAATTCTGCCTGTCTTTCCCTTTCTGCTGTTCTCCTTTAACCAAGCAATATTCTTCATGAAACTTGCAGGAATTTCATTATTTTTGACACTTCAACTTCTGTTTCCAATTCACTGAAAATTAATCAATAATGCAAAATGTCGTGAGTGTGGTCTGACAAGGAAATGTACCATCAGTTCAGGTGTATATGCTTTATAGAAACCAATGTCAAAATACACATTTAAAATAAAATGTTGCAGCAATATTGCAAAGATTGAAACATAATGTTCATATCAATTGTTATGCACTTGAGCAGAAAACAGTCCAGCTTTGGGAGGATATCCAATAGCTTTTGTTTCAGTGGCTTATCTCCATGTCTCTTTTGTCTGTGCGTTCCTATTGATGTTTAACCACTCTCCTGTATATCTCCAGTTACTGTTTTTTTACTGCAGATCACATAACTTTAGGCAATGACAATATTATTGTGCTAATATTGTTATAATATGCTATTAATCAACATTATATAAATATTTCATAAGTTAATTGCCTGGAATTACAAGCACCATAAAAATCTTACAAGAGGAACTCCATATAAGTAGAGAGAATGCAGTCTGTTTTCCTGCTCTGAAAGATTTTATCCTTAGAAGCCTGTATATTGCTTCCCATTATGTCAGGTAACCTGATAAAAGGTAATTCTTTCTACAATGTCCATTCTTCTCATGTGCCAACAACTATTTTGTCTACAACACTGCTGTATGGTGACAGTGCAGTCAGCCCCTGAGCTGTGCTGCCTTATGTAAGGAAACAAGTTAGCTGATTTGGGGACTTCTGAGGCCAAGATACAGCTTAGGATAACATTTGTACCCCTTTAAATTATGTAAAGAGGAAAATTTTACAAGGAAGCAGGTCTTAAACTTTTTTCCTGTGGTCCTAGCATCTCTTCCCTCACTTTTGTCCCAGATATGTTCCTCCCCATGTATGTATTTTCAAAAGGCCAGCTTCATTCTCTTACATATTGCATCTCACTCTATGGATAGGTTCTTCCTAATGAAGTGCTAAGCTCTCTTGTGTTTCTGACTGACAGCTAGTATGTCAATCTATAAACCATTTTTAAAATGTATTAATATTTTCTCATTTTCTCCCTTAGTTTTCACGTGTATTTTCATATTTATATATTTTTCTTGATGACAGATCATCATTTTTTATCATGCTTGAATAAAGACCATTACTGTAGGCCTGGGTGCTGCATGTGATAGTGAGCTCCTGTATGTTAGTACAACACTGGGACAATGGATACAGGAGGGTAGAATAAACCCTCTATCCTAGTGGTGTTAAAGAGTAGAAACAGAAATGGAACATTGTTACCAGTTTTTTATATTTTTAAATAATAAATCATGGAATGTCTCTAGTTGGAAGAGACCCATAAGCATCACCTAGTCAAAGACCCAGCTATATAAATACATACATGGATGTATGTGTGTGTAAGACAGAAAACAATATTCAGTATCTCTCCCCTTATCTTGAATTTTCTTGTGGTGATTCTGATTTTTAATTCCAAAGCCCCGTGAACTGTGTCAGTACCACTGACAGATGGCTGAGGGAAAGACACCGAGATCTATTCAGTAAAAACCATTTAGATGGAATGGCTGAATTAAGCATGCGCTTTGTGAAGTTGGGAAGAAGATAACAGAATGTTATGACTAGCACATTTCAACAATCCATTTTTAGAAATGTCAGTTGCTCTGAGCTAGTCAGAAAACAACAGCCCCCGGCTGTGCCCAAGCCCTAACCCTGAGTTTGAAGGACAGTCATGGCTAGCAGTTGCCAGCAAGTGGTAGGTGTGAAGCTGAACACCTCAGAACTGTTCCTCATCCTACGTGTGGCTGGTGGGAAGCACCACTGCAGGTTATACACCTGTGCACAGTGAGCTCAGATTGCACACAAAGTGTAGACTGATGCCTTAGATTGCACAATATCTGGAATAACTTCAATACAGACCTGACATCCAGTGTCATCTGAGTGACATCCAGCTCATTCAGATTCTTTAAATGGTCCTGTCTTTCCAGTTTTGGATCCTTCCTTGTCCCAAAAACTGAACTGTCCTCACTCAACTAGTGCTATTAGCACCACACTTTGTTGATCTTGTGACTAAGATATATTTTTTTAAGTAATTCGAACAAAAAATTCATTAGATAAATAATTCTCCCATCATATAAATTTGACAGATCCCCATCTGCAGGAAATAGGCAGGGGAAAATATGGAGAAAATGCAATTATTTTCCTGTTCTTGCCCTCTTCCATTCTCCTGGTGTAGGCTTATGGTTACTGGGTTAGGTGAACTTTTGGTTTGAAGCAGTTAACCTGTTCTTGCCTGCTTTAAGTGCTTAGTTCCCTGATCCCCTGAGTTCTGTACTTAGCTTTTAGTCTGGTGTGGAAGTTCTTTATGTGTTGTGTGTTTTTCTCCAGTGCAAATGCAGAATCAGATGAACCTCCAGTTCCTTCAGGAAATCCATTCTCCTTCAAGGTTTCCAAACAAGCCAGCTAATCAACACTTCTCATAGTGAGTAAGGACATTTGCTTAGGCATTGGGTGACGCTACTGTCCAGGTGTCTTATAGTCTCTGACATTCTTGAATGCTTGCACATACTCAGTCTCCTAATATGGCCTCAAAGCTGCAGCTTTCTTTTTGTGAACAGAAAAGCTTGTATGGATGCCAAAAATATTTCTGCCCAGACTGTAAAAAATCCCTGGTTTTCAGCCCCTCACTAAGTAGTGGAACTGTCCTGGTTTGTTCAGGCTTTTCTCCTTGAGGCACTTAGCATATATCACAGAAACCTGAAACTTTATCTTCCACTTTTCTCCAAATTTACAAGCAAGCCTACTCTGACAGACAGTATCACAACTACCAACCTTGCAGCTTCGGAAGATTAACTGAGAAACCCCACAGAGCCCTGCTAACATCATATAATTGACTGAGGAAGCACTTCTAAGGAGTAGTATAAGGAACTCCCTCCCCTCTAGACTCTCCGCATTGGCTGTTTGCTTTTGAAAAACCTTTTTTTTGGGAAGGGAAGTGCACAGGGGGTGGGAAGGAGAATGAAGCCTTGACTGCACTTTTCACTGCTTTCAGAAGGAAAATCTCAGCTGTATTCATGCAGGCTGTTCCTGTTTTGTCACTTGTCTGGATTGTTTGCCTCTGCTTGGAAGAATTAAAGCATTTTCAGAAAAGTAATCTTATCGCATGAGAGGGCAATTAGACATTTTGTAATCCTATCACCCCTGTGCTGAAATTACCATGCCCAGTTAGCAATAATTCTGCTTCTAAGAACAGAGTGAGCAGCAGCACAGCATGAATTATTTAACTCGATGCTGTGCTTCCTGTTTTCTAGTCACTGGAATAATACTGGCACCACAGACAGTAATTATCCCCAGCATAGAGTAGAAACAGTTAATGGAACCTGCCTTTTAAATCAATATTATTAATCCAAGGAAAGAAACAGCATGTACTATCTGACGCCTATGGAGTTTTGATCTGGGCTTGATGTCACGCTGAAGTAAGTGGTTACCATGGAGATTGGAGCTTGTGTCTGCGTATCCCTCCTTGCCAGGGAGCTGAGAGGAGTGTTTTTGGAGAGGAAGTGCCCATCTGTAGTCAATCACTATTGTTCTGGCAGAGCCACATGCCAGCCTCGCTGCAGCCCTCTGAACTGCGTCACAACACAGCAGTGTCAGTCCCTCTGAATAAAGACTCCCTGTTGAACCAGATTTATCCACCCTGCCATTTTCACTGTCAGTTGATTATCTGCTTGTATTTTCTCGCTGTGTTAATGTAGTCTCTTAGCACTGTTATCATAGGATCCCTACAGCTTGATATCTCGCAGTTCTGGATGGATCTTCTTGTGTTTCCTTGCTTTCTTTGTCACACTCTTCACTTAATCAAGGGAAAGCGCCCATACTACATCAGCCACTTTGCTTATTTTCTTTACTCTTAGATGCAGAAGACCTTGAAAGCCTGAATGTGCTTTCTCCGCTGTACAAATTCATAGCAACCAAAACCTGCTTGTAGTAGATCCTTTTATTAAATTATCATTATTAATTGCCAGCATATGTTTCTGGAGCAAAGACTGGCAGTTTGGCACAGTCCACCATGATTATTGAATATACCTGTTTATTAACCAATTAACTAATGGGCTAGTATGCCAGTGGTATATGAAATCAGGGCATTATAACTAGCTGGAAAATGTCAGACAAAATTACTTCTGTTATCTGAAGACAATACAATGAGACATCTTCCTGAATACCAGGTGGAGTGTGTGTTCTTATTTTATTTTCCTCCTTAAGTACAATAGTCAAACTAACGTCTGATAAATTTCTGCCAGAAATTTCATGAAGTGACTGTCTCGAATACTATGCAAGCATAAATCAATTATGGTGGAAAAAGAAGATTTATTTAACTATATTCCCCTTTATTTTACCCTCATTCATACCCTTCACCCTCATTTTTCTCTTCTCTATCTCTATTTTGTTTATCTCTTATGTCAAGTAAAGATGGATTTGAGCTATCTAGGATTTGCATTGAAAGTGATGCAATAGGTTTTCAGAACAGCCATTGTATGTATCCTCCTCTACTATCATTCTTGAAAATGACTGAACATTTTTATCAGAAACATCAAAATGAATCAGCTTTAAGCAGATACCTGGCATGAAAAACTGCAGGAAAAACAATCAAAGTTTAATAAATTCAAATAACAATAAACATTTTGATTGTGAGGAATGTGCCTGCCAGGGCTCCTGGGCTCTTACCTAGCCATTGAATATTGTGTACATACACCACTGCCAGTGGTAGGTCGATTAGCACTTGAGTACTCCCAGCCTGGGTACAGGTGTAGCATTCAAACCTCAGCCTGCATTGTATGCTAACTTTCCTAATTACATGATGAATGCAGTTTCATATTTGCAATCTGCCCTACTGCTATAAAAAACACAAACATTTCTTTAGTTCTAGATGGGATGGTTCAGGCAGGGCTGCTGTGGAATTGTGATTGCCAGCTGCAGGGATGCACAGGAAAAGAACAACTTTCCCTTACTACCAGCCCTTCCAACATGTTTTATTTATATCTCTTCCATTCCAGCTGGCATGCACACTGGCAACTCTGGGATCTCTGACCCTGAGCTAAACTGCTGCAGGGCTGATCAGGAGACTTGACAGGTACTTGGTGAAGCTGAACTGCTCAGCAAATGCTCTAACTTTACTGACTCTATGAATTTTAGAAGTTTGAAAGGGATGTTTCTGAACACTTATCAGTTCTATAAGCAAAATGTTTGTAGATTTCCGAAAGAAGTGTCATATTGTGTGATTTTTCATTGTAATTGTGGGGTTTGCCATGTTGTGAGGGTTGACTGATGGTTTTTGATTTTTGAGCTTTTGAGGTAGGAAGTTTGGATGAATAGTCGAGCCACACCTACACAAACAAAGCTAATTTGAAAACAGACCAGAAGTATGTCGAAGCTAAGCAAGGAAACATAAGCTTTCACTTCTGAAAATGAGTGGTAAGTTCAATTCCTAGTTATGGAGGAAAAAAAAGAAGGCGTTGCTCTTCAGGTGAAAACCCCTGGTGCTTGGAAATCACATAAGGTTAACAGGGAAATAGTATTTGGAGAGATGGATGAATGTATTTTAAAGTATATTTAAACTTTGCACCAGAAATGCATAGAAATTGGCATATTCTCACAGAACATGTAAATGTTACTGAATTTTCATTTTGTCAAGGCCTTCAATTAGAAAGCATCTAGACAGGTTTACTTTCTTCTATATAAGGTTGGGATTTTTTCACCTTGTTGACTGAAAATCCTACCATATCAGCTACAAGAGACCGTGGACTATTTGTTTTTTTAAAACAATTGCTCAGAGTGACCACCTGACATCTGAGATATCTGGGGTTTATTGGATCTCCAGCTTTAATGCAAGCAGCCAAGGGGGGAATCCAACTCTCTCTGGGCAATTAATAAATAATTTTGGTAATCAATGTGACATTTTTGATAAAGCAGGACATATGCAGGTAAAAGTCACATAGGATTCTAGACGAGGGTACTTCATCCTCTAAATCAGGTGTTCTCACAGGATACTTCTCACATTTGAACCACATTCATGGATTTCAATTAAATATGTTCCTTGGGCAACGTTCACCTCTTGCACAAGAGATGATAAATTGCACATGGAGGAAACTCTTTTATTTCTGTAGCCTGAATTATTTGAGTTTTTTGCTCTTTTACTCTACAAAATAGCACCATGAAAGAGATACAACTGCTGAATATAATTGTATTTTTTTTTTCTAATTCTGATATTTTTTTCTGTTCACTGCTGTCTGTTATACAGCAAGGAACTAAGATTTTTCATAAACTGAAGGAGTCTGTATGAAGGCTAAAAAGCATATATGTTAGTATTGGTCAACAATTTTGTGACACTGAGGTATGCAGCAACTTTCTGATTACTTGTTCAGAAATTTGACTTCGGAATTCTTCTAGAGTAATACAAAAGATTTGAACCCTTTTATGATCCTACATCCTGTAAGTCCTAGGAATCTGGATTCTAGAAATGCTCTCTAATAAAAAAGGTCCCTACCTTTGTTGGAAAGCTTTTCTATTTCAATGTTTCCAAATAAATTTTAAAAAAAGGGAATTTCAATTAATGTAAATACTTTCTTTTATGAACATTACCAGTTTGTTTCTTCATTTTATTTTTAGGAAGTCAATATTTTTAAAGACATGGATAACTCTTTAATTTTATATTATAAACATAGCAAAGTCTTGAAGCTTTGCTCCAAACTTAAACTGAATGAAGAATATAAATATATTACTTTTTTTTCCTCGTTTTTACTATTTTTTCCAGTCCATTTGTATTCTTTAGCATCTTTTCTATGCACTCAAAAGGACACATTCAACCTCTGTCAGCAGTCATGGCCTATATTATGTTCTGAAAAGTCTTGCCAGAATGGCCCCCTCAAGCAACACATGGCCCAATTTATTTATGACAGTGCCAAAAAAACTATTTCCAGGATGTTCGTAGGTCAAGAGCTCCTCTGAAATAGAGAATGCCTTAAAGACCTCTTGCACTGTGTATGATTTAGTGTGTGTGTGTTGCACTCATGCCCTGAGGCCACAATCAAAACCAAGGAAGTTGAGGAAGAATGAAAGAATGATGATCTTTCTTGCATTTTGAGACTCTCCTCATAACTTTATCCATCTATGTACTCTCATCTCCTCTAAGTCGTCAGTTTACCCTTCAAACAATTCTCTTTTTAAAAATCTCCTTTCATTAGTCTCCTATTTCTGGTTTTTATCTGACAGCTGTCTTGAGACACCTATTTTACTGTAGTGGTTACATCCAGTAAAAGAATGCTTTAGTGGATGATTCATGACTTGTCTTTTTATATTCCTTCTCCTTTTACATACACACAAAATTGTATATTATGTGAATTATCTCAGCAACTTCTCAGGGTTTAAAAAAGATTTCAAGATGACATTTTTAGAAGGTCTTTGGGAAGGGAGGTTCTGCTTTGTGTACAGAGCTGCAAGGCACTTAGGGAAGTGGAGCAGTGTTCAACAGTCCTAGCGAGAAAGCCCAGCAGATGAACTGCTTCTAATAAGATCCATCTAATTCTGTTTCATCTTCTTCCTAGTCATCCTGAACATTCCTTCTGGTTTGGCCTTTCTTTCAGTCATGCAGTGAAATCCTTCTGGGTGACTAAGACCTGCCCTCCTGCACTGAGACATTTTACAGGGAAAGTGGAGAATTTGTAAGCAAAGCACTGAGAGCATAAGAAGGATCTAGTGGTAGTGAATTTTTCAGGTTGTACTTTTTGTAGGAAATATATGTTTCCCCCTTTTTAAACAAATCCATAGAAATCATAGTACATATACTGCAAAAATTCAAAATTGTGAAAAAAGCCTATTTATGAGTATGTAATACTTGCCAGTGTTTGTGAGATATGATGGTATTTCTACTTGCTTAGCCCAAATTTTAAAAATGTGATGATATCTAATAATGAATACAGGAGGAATTTGTCATACTTATTGAGAAACATGTTGCAAGGGATAATGTAACAAAACCAAATTTTAGGTTCTATAGTGGAACAAAACATAAGCAAAATTTTTCAGGCCTCCAGAATTCACATTACTGTTTCCTGCTTTTGAAGAGGAAAGATGGGTCTAAAGGGACAACAGGATGAAGGGGAATATTTGATGTAATTCTGGGGAGTTAGAAGAGTGATTGGGCAATAGGAATTAATCTGTATTTGTTATGGTTTAGGGATAAGTTTTGCACGGGTTAACTAACATCATGCTCTGTTCATTTCTTCTTTATACATCTTGTGGACCGTTATCCTTTAATTTATTTTTTCCTAGTGTAACATTTTGTCCACTTGGTTGGACTGGGATCCAATTACTCATTGTGGCTGGAATTTGTATTTTTAAAGTTTGACTCACTTGAAGTCTTCTTATGCTTACATTCTGAGTTGGCATAAGCAGAGTGAAAAATGAGACTGCAGTGCACTGAGACCAGCAGAATTTTCAGTATCTGCATGCAACAATGTGATTTGACTGACTTGTATGGACCTGAGCCCAAAAACTACAGAAAGGAATCATTTAGGCCGTATTAGCTGACATGTGGAAGATGTTCCTACTATAAAAGTTATGCTGATTACAACAGGCAATCAGTTTTAGAAAAGCAGATAGGCTTATCTTGGTTTTGTGCCTCAGCTTATTTCCTCTAGCCAGTTTCCATCCTACTGTGTGTAAACCAGCTTGTACATCTTTAATAATCACATAAAATAGATTAAGAAAAATATCCAAAATTCTATTAATCTGTACTGGATGGAGATCTGGTTCATGAGCTTCTGAAGAGAGACAGAGAGAGAGAAAGCATACAAAGTGTACTGTATCTTCAGTACAATTCAGGTTACTACTCAGAACCTCCTACTCACCACACTTTAGTGACTCACGCATGCTAAGCATAATGATTCCTCTGTTTTTTTAATGTGCTCTCATGCTAATTTTCTCATTTACAATTATAAATGTTACATTCACTTCAAAAAATTTGACAAAATCAAATTTCCAAAAATATATAATGGGATTATTCTCACTCATTGTCAAATCATTTTTTTAAATTTTTTTGTACATTATTGTAGTGATATTACATTAACTTTGTACAGTATGTGCCATGATAAAATATTGGGAAAGATGCCATTAACTATATTTTTCAATGCTCTTTCTGTGTGATTAAGTTTCATATTACTGAATTTGAATAAAACATTGATCATAGAACTGTCAAAGGAAACTTCTACTAAAATCTTGGCTGAAAAAGATTCCTCTTCAATTGCACCTTATTATTCTTCTTTTCCCCTGCTTTGGAGTTATATAACAGATTTCTTCCTGCCCTTTTTGATGTACTGTTCTTTCTTGATATTCCAGGAAAATGAGATTATGAGTTCACTTGTATCCAAAGACCGATTTCCATGTTAAAATGAAACTAGAGAGCTATAGAACATATATCACCTTCAATACCTTGCAGTGATGTACGCAAATATAGCTCTATAGTTAAAAAAAACCCTCAACTCTATCAGCCAGAAGGAGCTTTTAGCTGATTTTTATGATGTGGATAAATGTCCACCTACAAAACCAGGTAAGGTGCTGAGAAAGGCAGTAGGGTGCAAGCAGAGGGCAAAGTATTTTGTTGATTGTCTTTGGAGGATGATAAAATTCTGGCTGGGTAAATGGAAGGAAGTTTTGCACTGTTGTGTCTGAACAGTCTTCCTAAATATTACAGAATTCAAAGTCAAAACATTACAGCAGTGTAACAGAATGTAACAGTTTTTCAAAGCTTAAGATACAATATTTTTTCAAGTATAAATTTTCAAAGAGCCCATGGGTCTTGCTATGACATGCAATGAAATGGTGTTCAAAGGTGCCCATTGTTCCTGTGGCAGGTTGGTAGCACTGAAGTCAGAGTATTCTGTCCCCATGGCATGTAGCCTCACAGAGAAACAGATATTCTGAGATGTTTAAAGTTATACAGCAAGTGATGCTTAGCTGCAGACTTGACTAAAATTAATGAGAAAGTTTATTTTCTTTTTGGAGAAGATGTGAACTTGCTTTACCTGTGTCCAAATTCAAGATGGTACAAGAAAGTTCTGGTCTGAAGGGCCTGTGCTTGACCTGATGTGGTGGGTGCATGGCAGAGTTTGCTTTGGAGCTTGTAAACACCCTGCTGTGATGAAGTGCAAGCAAAGCAAGCATGGGTCCAGGCACCAGACTGAAGATTTACAGTGCATTACTTAAAGGCTCAAATACACAGGAGTCCCTTGACCTGGAGGTAAGATTTTTGGAGATAAGGGGTTTCCCTTTTTCAGACAGATACAGGAGACAAATAATACAAGCCAAATTAGAGAAAATGAAACACCATGATATATCCTTAGGAGCATTTTGCAATAACTACTTTTTCAGAGACTATTTGCACTCAGCAAAGACTTTAAATGAGCCTAAATAATTCATAAATCAAACATTATGTGTTCTGGTTCCTTTTTTAGAGCGTTCATGGTAATATCACCCAATGTGTTCTGCTGCTTGTTTTCTCTAAGAAGTCTTTCTGCTGTTTCTAGTCAGTAAATTATTTGTACTGAGGTTCTCAGATGCCCCATAAGAGAGGCTAAGTCAATACTAGTAATGATCCATTGTGAAATAATGCTAGGTCTCTTTGACCCTCTCACTACTTTTGTCTACTTGAAAATTGCTTCTCTTACTCTCAGAAAGTTGTGTTATTATCCACTGTACTCAGTAGAGAATCGGCTTTAAAAATATGTTAAACCATTAAAGTAAGATTAATAGACCCAAGGAAGTATCTATACCTTTCTGTTGTCTGGAGAGGAAATTAAGAAACTAGCTTAGATTAGAAGGTGAAGGCAGGCTTCAAAAGGCTAAACATATGTATTTGTGCAATTTCTTGCCTAGAGTATTTCAGATGTCTGCAAAGCTGGTGAATATGATTGGTGGTGTAAATAGAATACAGAAGGAGCTAGAAATTGCTTGAACAACTCAAAAAGCTTTAGATATCCATGTTGAGACAGACAGAGACACTAAATTTACATGAGTACAGGAAGGTAACTGCATGTGAGCCAGCTGTTTAAGTTTGTGCTATAATGAGTGAGGGTGCAACTCAGCTGCCTAACACACGTTACCTGAGGTGCCCCAGGGTACACAGCATAGCCCCCAGTGCTGTGACCAAAGGTGTGGGCAGCCCTGTAGGCACCATGCCATGCCTGACAGCCTTCAGCTGTCATCCTGGACTTCTGGGGAATCTCAGATGATGCTAAACACCAAAGATCATACAGAGATCAATGCCAGATCTAGTCCATATAGTGAGCAGAAGTTAGAAAATGATAAATCTCACCCTGAAATAGTCACCCACTTTTGACCATCTCAGTAGCTCTCTGTACTGCCCTGGATCAGCTGACTAGATTAGGAAAGACTGTGACTCAGCTAAGACACTGAATGTCCACCTGGCTGCATGTCTGGCTCTGGAGCTGAAATCCACCCATAGCTGATGGAGTTCTGAAGTTAGGTGAGATGAGTCCCTTTCCCATCAGCCATGAGACGAACACATGACAGGCAATTCTCCCACCCTCGTGTTAGCACTGTCATCCTCAGTTTGAAGAGGCTTGTCGGGCTGTTAGCAACAAGCTGTTTATTTAAAATGTCAGTTGTGTAACTTAGGACTCTTTAAATAGTTTTTTCTTTATATTACAGTAAATTAACATAATTTAAGAATTACTCTCACTTCCCTTTTTATTCACTCTGAAGTTTACGTAGTTCTGATTTTTGCTCAGACATCAGTAAATACAATAATTTAAGCAGTCTGAAATTACAGCAGCTGCCTTTTCCTTCAGTTTCTCTTTTTTTGGGCTTGTTTCTTTTCTGTGGGACAAATACAATGTTTGGCAAAACCAGATCACTTGTAATAATGCTATTGGCTATGCAAGTTTGGGGAGGATTTTTTCTGCAATGTTCTCTATGTGAAAGAGCCTGGGCACCCACATGATTTCATAGAAAAAACCTAGCAGACTACATGACAACACCCTCCCCCCCAGTCTGTCAGGTATTGAACTTTACATTGGATTAATTCCAAAGAGTGAAATCGTGTGAAGTATAGCACTAGCACAAATCAATGGTACAATTCAGTTCATCTAAACACTAGGTAGTTCATATAGCCATACTCAGAAAACATTATTTTCATTAGAGTTGCTGGCATAGGGATTGTCATTGCTATCAGCCTAGATATAAATTCAGTGAGTTAATTCAGAATTATATAAAATTTTATAAAGTATATATAATTTTTTATTTATTTATACATTTACAATTTTTTAATAAAATTTTATAAGTGGAGAGAATATATGCTCTTGATACATAAGCACTTTACTTAGAGCAATGATGAAGGTGAAGTAGAGCAGTCACAATATCAAGCAAATGAATTCTCTTTAAGACTAAAAGTGCTTTTCCTTAGTTATGCCACCATTCTTGCTCAGAAGTGTACCTTTAAAAGTCACTTCTGATTTAATCTGTTGAAATTCAACATATATGCACACAAAACCAGAGTGCAGGTAAAAAACTACAGAACAGATTTAGCTACATAGGGGCACAGAAAGAAACCTGACCTTTTAAATTTATATGTCTATTTACATGATGTGAAAGTGTATTTTTCTCTTTTCTGAAGAAAGGCTGTGTAAGATGCAAGCAGCTCTCTTGGTTCCTTGATCTAAACAACTGTGGTAGGATTGATGTATGTGATTGGCAGTAGCAAATGAGACCCAAAAGCAAGGGGGAAGTGGATTAAATTGTGGCTTCTTAATTTCTTTCCTAAGGCACTGATGGACAAATGCAGCCACATGATACTCTGTGCTGTACTACACTGAAAAAAACAGCTCCTAAAGCATAACAGATTTATTTTTACAAACACCTGTAATTTGTTTTTGCCTAAGCATATTGGTCTGCAAAATCCACTGCGGTGTGTGCAATAGTATTTGGTAAGAAGGCGATACTCTACAAAAAGTCTTTAATGTATGCATAAAATAGAGATATGGGAATATTTGCTGTAATCATGTTAAACCTGTCAGAAGGCTTGAATGATACCAGGATGTCAAAGGCAGTACAAGACCTACACTGTTTATGGAAGCAAACTGTGCTACAATTATCTCTGTATACAAACATCTTTCAATAAATTTCCTATCATTTGTACACGCAGACATAAGCTGGACTCTCCCATTATAACAGCTGTGAAGAAAAGTTCTTCTATATTTCATTCTGAAATTTCTTGATCATTGTGATCAAGAGCAGTCTATGAAAGACTATTAGAGCACTCTATGAAAGCTTACTCTGTTTATAATAGCTGTGTTCCACTTCTGCTGTACACTGTAGATACACAATAAGGAACATTTAAACTTTTAGACAAAACAGGCAAAGAGCTGATAGAGGAAAACCCATTTGTGAAAAACAACGCACTGACCCCTAATATCTAAATTTAAAAAATAATTACATTTTATCTTCAAATTGCATGTTGAGAAAGGATGAGGTGGAAGGGAATAGACAAGGTAGTTTGAAGCGTTTTGTTCTGCAAAAATCAGAGCTAACTGCAGCACTGTGTGTCTCTGTATATCAGATACTTTGGATAAAGGTTGTTATAGAGAGAGTCTAGGCTTCACAGACTCTTTTCTCTGTGCTCTGTAGTACATCAGCTTGTACTAATTATATTTGAGATCTAGTTTAGATATACAGCCAGCCTGAGTCAAGTACCCCAAAAAAATTGTTTTCAAATTACTAAGGTAACCCATTTCTTAATAACCACAGAGCATAATTTACACTAATTTTATTAATTTTTGAAATTACTGTGGTATTCCATGGTTGCTTTGTATGTGGAAAAAACCCCTGAAAACTGTACAAGTAAAAAAGGATTAATTAATTAATTTTTGCCTACTACTACTGCAGAATTTGAAATTTTACTGTCTTTCTTGCCCTCACAATACAATTTTGTCAGTTTTTAAGGATAATTATTATGATGCTCAAAAAACAAGAAATGTGGGATAAGTAATATGATTTAATTTAGAGAGATAACAATGGAACGATTTTCAGTCAAAGATGAAGGAGGACTATGAGTTACAGGTCAAAGAATGAAAGAGGTCTTAGCTAATAAACAGAAAATCATCAGTGAAATCACATTTACTTGGAGCTCTTAAAACTCAGTTTGCTCAAGAAGCATCCAGAAGACAAATGTGTATATAATTGCTCTTTGCAGCCATGTTTGACTCCTCTATATATGAGAGATTGTATTTCTATGACAATATTTGCCTTTTCATGTGTTACCATTCCTGACCTGTTTGAATTAAAAAAAAAAAAAACACCCCAAAAATGAGGAGGGAAGGAAGGAAGGAAGGAAGGAAGGAAGGAAGAAGGAAGGAAGGAAGGAAGGAAGGAAGGAAGGTTTTCTCTTGTCCTTAAGGGATTAGTATTCTAAAACCCTCTTCAGATACTTGCAAGGCATTATTGCTACTTATTGGATGTTATGCTGCTGCCCCTTCTGCTTTGATGTTTTATGGTCTTAATAAGCTCTCTATTGTCTATGAAACTTACTTGTAACAGGTCATCAGATTCAAAACCTGATGGTGTTATGACTGAAGGCAGAGTGTGTCTGTGTGTGTGTGTCTGTGGAGATATGCATAGGGAATATTGCTTGTGAATATTAGTGCCTGCTATAATCACAGAGAAGAAATCTCTTCGGCAATCCCAGCCTCTGCTAATCTGTGCACTGACTGGTTTTGGCAGAGACCTAGCCCATTGCCTTTTCATTACACTCCTAATCATACAGTGCTGAACATAAGTTTTAAAGAATTGAAAGGTGGTTTTAGAAAGCAGCAAAACCCAGGAAATAGTGTGTCACCTTTTGCAGTGACCAATATTTCCATATAAATTTTTGCTTTCAGCTGAGTTTTTGTTATGAAATTCTGTAAAGCCTACAAAGAATCAACATACCCTGAATGGTGTGTGTGGCTGCAGAGACACAGAGCAGTTATAAAACCAGCCCAGTAATCTGAAATCATTGCACTTATACCTGTTAGCTGAAACAAAGTATAACTTACTGATCACTGAGGACAGGGGATGTCTGCTTGCAGGCCCTTACTTCCTCTGACATCCAGAGATAAACATGAAGGTTTTTCTACAAATTGGTTTCTACATAAATGAAAACTTTCTCTTTCTCCTCCCTGTCTCCCAGTACTGCTGAGTACTCTTTTGCACACTCAGTGGTTTCAGGAATTACTTTTCTGTATGCCTAATTTAGGCTCCTGTTTTTAAAAAACTTGACAAAGGAATGGCTTATTGGTCTGAGTTCTGGCCTGGATTTGCTAGAAGCATACTTGCTGCTGCCATCACATCTTTCCAATACACATGAACTTGCTGTTAATGTGAAGAAGAAAGACAAATTACTCATCGCAGAAGAAATAAGCACAAGTAGGCCCCAGAAATGCTGGCTGCTATATTTAGCTTATAATACTAATATTGGAACGTCATAGTCGTGCCCTCTTCCCTAATGGCAGCCCTGTGAGATTCTATCTAGATTTTATGATCTTATATGGAAAGTAATTCAGCTATTTGGGGAGCTGTACTCTGTGCATACAAACAGTGAGACTACTTACGTCTGTTCTCTGGGTTATCAGCACCATTAAAAAGTCACATCAGTTGGGAGGATAGGCTGCTTTATAGTTTCTGCTTTTAATGTCTCTAAGGTAACCACTTACTAACCCACACTTAACAGTGCTTGCCACATCCACAATTTACACAGAGGCAGGGCAAGGAGAAATAGTACATCAGAAATTCTGTTCTTTATGTAAATGTGCCAGTAAATGTATCAGTATTAATCGTCTTTATTTTTTTAAGTTGGAGACTCTGGTTTAGCAAAAGTCCTGCATTTATGTAGGTTTCCACAGGAGTGAACTGGTATGGAGATACTGTGCCACAGGTCTGGTCAGCTCTTTGAGGGTAATTTTTCTGTTACTGAAGGCCATAAGGACTAGAAAGAACTGTGTTTTGGTAAGATAGACAACGAATGTAGGGCAAAATGATGAAACAGTCTGTGCATTAAAACCATTTGAGTTTTCTCCTTCTTCATTTCATAGAAAGACTCCTTGTGTTTATGAAATTTAAGGGGAAACATTTTTTAGAGTAGAAATTCATACCCTTGACAAGATAAAGAGAAATATTATTTTCACCTGAGTCTACTTCTCCATGATTTATCAAGTGTCTTGAGGGACTACTTTTCAAAATGACAGTTTTTCTCCCACACTGATAATTTTACAGCTTTCAAAATTTTTTTAAGCTTAAACCACTTCAGGCCCAGCAGAATCTGACCACACTGAAACTGGCATGGACATTTTTAGAATAGTACAGCAATTTGGACAACACTGTTGGGAGTTGGAGGAGTGGGAAGGAAGCTGGAGCTCCCATAGTGATTCTGGTCTCCATGGTGCACTTCATTTTAGCAACCCAAATTTAATAAAGGCAAAAAAATCACTATTGTGCTGAAGAGAAGAGGATTTACTAACCTGTGATTCTATCTTTTGGAGTCCTGAGAGGTCTTATTTGAGAGACATGGTATCATGTCCCTTCACAATGGGACATTAACGATGTCAGTTAAAACTTTTTGGGTTTCTGACCTATTGGTCAGAGACATACTGGTCTTGAATTATGGTAAATTTTCTATAAATATGTCTACCCAAACCAGTGCCTGCCCAAACACTTCAAGTATTCCTTCTAGAAGGAAGATATAGAACTATATTGTACTCATGGAAGATGTCATTTCAACACAACCCAAGCAGAAAAGAATTTACAAACAGAGATTTTATGACCATTTTTTTAATCGAAGTTCAAGTTATTTAAATAAATGTATAAAAATATTTTTATTTTAATAAAAGTTATTCCTTTTTTTCAGGAAAAAATAATATTTTATTTCAATATTTTAAAAATACTGAAGTGCAATGCATCATTTATTAGTGTAGCCAAAGATAGATTGACATAAAATTTTCCTATGTAGGAAGAAAAATATCTTTGTTTCTGGCTAGCACACATTAGAAGTAGGGATGACAACTATGCATTGAAAGTAATCTGTCCTTTAAGCAAATATTTCAAACTGATGCTAAAGAAAAGGTAATACAACAGTTTAGGTAGGGTCCTTGGGTAGGGTTAACATGAAGCTTCCATTTTCGGGGTGTACAGAAATATAACAGTAACATATGAAAGAATATTGTACAGGTAGAGATTACATCATTAGGGTTTACAGCTGCAACCTAGCTTGAGTGTGCATTTATAGGTACAATAAACCCCTTAAAATTGCCTTTGTAGCATTTCATAGCTCCTGTATATAAAACCATAAAGCTGACATAATATTAAAAGTATGACTCACAAATACATTTCTGAAAAAGAGTTAAATTGATTTCATTTGTGAAATATTATGTACTATAGGTATTTAATCCCCATATAGTATATTTTATTATGCTTATGAAAGCCTACAGCTGAATGTAATTTAGTATGAATGATTATCTGTTTGAAATTTCACTCATTATTAGCCATTTCTCATTTGTTATTCCAGTCATACTGTCATGGAACCAAAAAATGCTGCAGTTCTTAGGTAAGCAGTCACAGCAAGATTCATTTTCAGCATGTGGGGAGAAAGTATGTCCTGTGGGACAACCACGGACTATCAGGGTGATGAATCCCATGCTTGTAAACCATTCTGATGCTTGCAGAAATAGGGAAAGGTTTCCTGATAACCTGAGAACAAACATACTTGTAATCATGTCAGTTGTTAGCTGTGCTATAGATATTGTTTTAACCAGTTTCATGTTTTAAGATGATTTTTACGCTTTTTCTACACTTTGACTGTACAAAGGCAATTTGGAAACTTCAAGGTCCTTGATGGATGGAGACTGCATTAGCTGGTTTCTCCAGGTCCTTCTTCTACTCTCCTAGGCATAAGACAGGAAAATGTCAGTACTCCAAAGTGAGACATTGTGCAAACTTGTTTATTTGGGGCTTAAAACAGATGTAAGCAGATAGAGGTTAGTGTGTTTTGCCTGGGACATGACATAGCCAATATGATTGTGTAATGCAGACCCTTTTTACAAGCAATAATATCATGGAAAATATGACACCATAAATTTTTAATTGAGCCCCATATCATTAAGCAGTAGAGTGAAAAAGTACATGCAGTATCCCTGCCCAGCTACTTGATGTTATCTGTCTGCCCTTTCACATGAGCCAGGAGGAGAACAAGAACATTAACAAATAGCTTCTATTCTCACAACTCGAAGTAGGGAAGAATAACAAGTTGCGCAAGTGGAAGAAGAAATATTAGACTTTGTGTTACTCCTTTCCTTTTCCCTCTCTTCTGAAGTGTTATTAGTAACTGAGGTAAGTAAAAATGTTGTGAAGGTTTAGTGTCCTGTTACCAGCTACTTCCTATATCTTCCTTAGTTCCTGAGATTTTACAACCAGCTATAAGGAGATTACTTTAAATCCTTTTCTGTTGCGATGAAGAATATTCTTAAAGGGACCCTGATAGGAGTTGCAGGTTTGTATTTTGATTTGGAATTTTGTACTCTGGTAGAGAGTTGGAGTTTGTAGAGTCTTTTAAAAAATAAATACTTTTTTCAGGTATTGAAAATAAAACCCAAAACCCTGAGGTTGTGTGTTGTTACTTTATGTTCCTTGCTCAACAGAGAGAGGATTATCAAAATAGATGTCTTTCTTTTTGTCCATGCCACACTAACTTTCTTTATGTTAAAGACTTGTGACCTAGGACTAAAAAACCCCAAAATGTTGCAGTAAGACATTCAATTATTTCTCCAAAATAAGTAATAATTGTCCTGCATTTACCAGCAGGATCTGCAGGACTCATCCTGCATACCACCAGCTCTAAGAGTGTCTTAGTCACAAGCAAATAAGAAACTCTATTGTCTCAGAGACTCCTGCTCACCATTAAAACCAGATGGAACCAGCTGAAGAATAGTGTTTTCAGATACTTTTTTAACAACTGGCTTCACATACTCATTATCACTCACTGTGGTGACTACTATATGTACAAATGAACATAAACACATAAATACATGCAAAATAATAATAATTTCTTTTTAATAAAAAAATAAGCAATCATTATAGAGATAGCCATCCTGTCTCCTGTCAAATAGATGCAGTAGAACTGACTTCTGAGCTCACAAGACATATTACATAGATCCATGGCAACACATTGATCTGTTCTCCTTTTATAAATAATTCATAAATGTCCACTAATAAAGGTGTACTTTTACTTTTATATCTGTAAGACAGAACTATTGTGTGTAAATAGTTCTGCTATTATGAGGCCTTGCCTCTGGCCCAAAACTGAATGCAATATGGCTCCTGCTGAAATTTCAGGCATGTCCATCTTTTAATTGTTTTTTAATGCCATATGGCCAGAAATACTGAAATATAATACATTGTCATTTACTGACTTTAGGGAGCTCTTTCTCAGTTTAATTAAACAGGATAACTTGCTAATGCAAGTGCTTCTATCACACATGAGGAGTATAAAATGATAAATGAGTTACAAACTAAGCCCTTTGTGGAAGTTCAGACTAATTCTTTTGACTGAAGAGATGGGCTCTCATCTGCAAATATTTTATATTTCTACTTTTCTGACAGCCAGGGGTGAGCTTATATAGATAAACACAACCTTTTAGCTGCAGAAAAACCTGCTGGTAGCTTGCATTGGATTAAGATGGATTAGTGTCTCTTTACTTAAATTCCATTGTCATTTTTTCAGTTGCATACTTCACACTGGGAAAAAATGATAATCATAGTTTGCATTTATTTGACTGAGATTTTGTATTTTAAAGAATCCCAGTCCAGGATATTAGTGTCCTTGTCACAATTTTCTCTGACTGATTGAATGGGATCTTAGGTGAATTATTGCATGTGGGTGCAGGAACAGCATAGATTTAAGCTGGCATCTTTCCTTTTCTTGCCCTGGTATCTTTATCTTTTCTTGATCACTCTCCTTGAGCCCTAAACTATATAGTATCAGAGGGCACATTAGAGTCCACCTGTCCAGTACCAGAAGAGAACTATGAACTAAACCTAAGGATCAAAAGGATCTAATTTAACAATTGGCATTATAGTTCAAATCTCTTTTGCAAAATAATATGAAGGATTTCATTTTCAGGCCAGTATCAGAATAAAAGATCAGAAATCTAAACCTTAAAAATGTAGTAAAATAAGATCCTTGTCCTCCAAACAGCTCTAGTTTGTGTATCTTACAAGTATCTGAAATCTTGAATACAAATCCCTGGAATGTCCCCAAAGTGTTCTGTGAATATGTAATTACAGAATCACAGACCACTTTGGGGATATTCCAGGGGTTTTTTATTTGGCATTTCAGAGAGATACAAGCTTTCTTAATTTACCAGAAACAATGCCAATGGAACTGGAATGTCAGGAAGAATTAACAAGGCATGTGAGCTGTGTTACCTGGTGATGCCAAATATGTTTGAGTGGTTTGTGGCTTCATATTTTCTAACATTAGGTTGCTTTATTGTCCAGTTTACGTATGAAATAAACTGCTAATATTTTAGCTATGTTCACCATGAAATTTGTCATTAAAATGCATGCCTCTTCAATGAAAATTGCACTTCACACTTACTTCAAGGGGTCTGCATCAGAAATTGTCAGCGTGGCCCTTGCAAAGCTCTTCTGATAGCCCAGAGTCTGTGCCAAAAAAAAAAAAAAAAAAATACCCTCAGAGAAATGGCAGCCAGATTTCCAGCACTGGGGCCCCATAAACTAGGATTACTCATTTAGGGGCTTAAACAGGAGCAATGGTTGCTACATCTGTCTTAGAATGAGGGCTGCCCCCGCTCGCCTCACAGCGTCTCTGACAGCATGAGAGCATTATTTCCCAGTGCCACCTTCTAGCATTGCCTTATGAAGAATTTATATGTTTTGAGTTTTCCTTCATGGCAGGCGTCCAGCAGTGCTCTACTATAAACCTGCCACAAAGAGTGAAAAAAACGCAGTTTTCAGTTCAACTGGGGCCCCAGACTGATTAGCTCAGACAGGCCCAACTTCTAAAGGTTAGTGAGTCTGAACCTCAGCTGATTCACTGAGCACCATCAAATTATGTACAACTAAGGAGGTAGCAAACATTTTAAAAGACTAATTGCTTGAGAAGGTTGTGGAGGGTGATTAATACACTCAAATCCTTTATTAGAGTTCTCTTGAGGAACCCTAATGAAATAACAAATTCAGAGAGAGGACAAATTATTTTCCTTTTTTGGCAAGTAGTTATTTGAGCAGAACAATGCTGCCAGCTGAAGGCATCATTAAAGGGATGGCTTACTGTTGCACACCAAAACCCCTACTGTGATAAATGGCAAATAAAACATGTCTTTCATCCACACATCAAGGCAGCTGAGGACGAGCAGAGCAGGGCTACCAGGATCAGGCTCTTGGCGTCCCCAGGCACAAATGGCCTGTAGAGGGCTCTCGAGGTCCTTGCTCAGCCTCCTAACCCAGTTTCACGGGCTGCAGCTGGAGGTTTTCTAAGGTCACCGAGGTCCGTCTCAAAAGAGCTAAACAAAAGGATCCTTCAGCATAAGCACGCATTTTTTTCCCCTTTTCTATGGCCTTGCTGTTTCTATGTACTATCTCTAGCCACAACTTTGCCTGCATTATTTGCTTTAGCAAACAGATGTTAGAAAGTCACTGCTAAATATAAGTCTCCCCTGTAACAGTCATTGTGAAAAAAAAAGGAAAAAATGCAGCAAGCTTGGAATAGGAATGAACTCTTTCAGTATTTTTTGCTTACTGTCATCTTTGAGGCAACGGTACTATAGACACATAGAACACAGATTACTTGTTTATATTTAGTTAGCTCATTCTGTTCAGTTCCTAGAATGATCTGGGATGTGCAGGAACACAAATATTGCATTGAATATCATTCTTTAAAGCTGACTGTACTGCAGGATACACGTAATTCTTGACACATAAAATGAATAGCAGAACCAGCTACACAGATTACTTATTAGCATGCTTGTATTAAAACCCAAAGCCAACCTATGAGCAAATGCTATGCATGTACAAGAACATGAAGCCTGCAGCAAATTAAATTTACATATCTATTTCATGGCAATGAAACCCTTGTCTTGTGAGTTAATAACATGTTTTAATTGCTTGCAGCCATGGTTTTCCTTTGTATGAATATGGCCTGTACTGGAGGAAGAAAAATGCTCTTTCCCCTTTGAAAATAGCTGTGTTTTAAATCCAAAATTCTTGCTATGATTATCTCTTCATGTAGATCTGGAAAATTCAGAAGGAACAGACTATTACAGCAACCTTAGTTCCTGTCTTTCCTTTTCTGGTTATACTGAAAGGAAGAACCCTCTAAAATTAGGATAATTAGGCTGTTTTTTGTTTCTAGTAGATTTCCTTTATGGAAGGGGACATCCTGTAGCAGTCCTTGATGGCACCTTCTGGCATTACTTGTTTGTTTGCCTTTTCAGGAAAAAAAGGTTTTTTTCTATTTTATTACCTTTACTTCATGTTCCTATTTCCTTTCCTTGTAATACCAGGGTGACTTTAGCTAGGACAAAAGTTATATATGAAAAACTTACATCCTGTTTTTGTCCCAGTATGCAGAAACACAGCTGTAGAAGTAGTCTTGTAGTTTTTCTTTCTTACAGGATCTCTCAATAAGCCATTCAACATACTAGTTGGTTCTATTCTCCTTAACTGTAGTGGCAGCTGCCGCTGAATTTCCGAAGCTGAATTTGGTGGGACTGTGCAGTAACCACTGGAAACAAAAATACATGATATTAATAGAGAGAATTGTAGGTAGCTATGACCGTGTCACCAGGTGTTGGAGACTCACAAGCACATCTCAAGGCACTGAATGGCATGTACAAAAAAACTCCCAACTCTTCAGGTGTTCCCAGCTTTATAGACTTTTACTACTTTTTCTTGTCTTAGATCAGCTAAGGGTAGAGAACCATTGCTCTCCATGATAAATAGCTGTGGGCAGTGAGATCTGTATGTGATAAGACTGTCAGGCTCATGCACAAACTGTTTCTTTGGACTGCTATATGCTTATATATCTGTAAGTACCTACTGACTGGTACTGTTGAGAAGCTTTTCAGTCCTAAATCTGCAATATTGTCAAATTTTATGCAAAATCTCTAATCTCAGAAGTGTGAAAAACTAAATTCCTTTAAGCAGTCAGGTACTGTACATGTAAGGGGAAATAGCAGACCTTTCTTATCTGCCATTGCTCCATTGCCCAGGACTCATACAGCACATGCCACTGCTGGAGGCCAGGAGACTGAGTGAGGCAGTGGCTAAAGTTTTCTGAAAGTGTTACAGTATATTTAAGTTTTCCTGGACATGTTCTGGTTATTTTGGGCAGAGATTTTCTACACAAGGATTTTGAAGACTTAATGTATTTTTCCAGGCCCTAGTAGGTCATAATCTGCCAACCAAGAACCACACATCTGGAATTCTTCAATATACTGCGAACCAGCTTCATATGCATCAAACCATCTGCAGATGTGCAATGTGGTTTGATCTGTGCATGTCCAGGAGGTTCAACATGTCCTAAAAATTCTGGGTTTACTGTGTATGTGTAGAAGATATATATATATGCTGATAGATTTCCAGACCAGATGTACTGAGATGCTGCGCACTGACAGTGACAATGGTTATATTGGAAATTTTGACTCTGCAGTGCTTTGATCTGAAGGATATTCTAGCCTTCTGTGTTTCAAGCACTAGTCCTCCGTGTCATTTTCTCCAGGCATTCCTCAAATGTCAGTAGTCACCAGTGATACCCTGATACCAGTGGAGCTGACTAACATCCATAGTGTCAGTTGGATACTATCAAAGGCAAAAAAGTTCAGATTAATGGTGTTTCTTCCATTCAATATCCATTACCAAATACCTTCCTGAGCATTATGCCCCACTCTCCTTGCTAGATCACAGAGAAATGAGCATTGCTTCCTGGAGGCATGTTCTCTTGGAACAACAAGACCAGGCATGTTAGAGGAGGCTTCAGAAGGTGTCAGTCCAGCCTGCTGCTCAAAGCATGGTCATCGTGGCCAAACTCCTCAGTTTCGTCTTGAAAATGTCTGAAGAATGAAAAGTTTCTGAAACCATTGCTGCTCCAGACTGTAAATCCCAGCTCTTGGCCTCTCCTCATGAGGCATCAAGTGCTCTATCTCAATGCCATCCTGGTATCCCAACACAAAATCCACTCCAGTTCACTGATCAGTTGTGTACTCTGGGGTTTCAGACTGTACACAGTTTTTCAAAGCTGTTAAAGGCCATGGAGTAAGAGGTACAGTCCCTTCCCTGATGGGTGTGCTGCTTGCTGGTACAGTCCAGGAGGTTGCTGTTTTTCCTTGCTGCCAGGACACACCCAGTGGTTCATGCTCAGCTGTCTGTGTCAGGGCGCAATGAGGGTTCCTTGAGGAATAGGAGCTGGAATTTGAGCTCAGTGCCTGGGCCTGCAGGGCAGGGCCTCTCCAGACAGTGTCCGTCCCACACCACGGGAGTGGAGTGAGTGGGGCAGGGCTGGAGATGGCACCCAGCCTCAAGCACAGCCTGGTGGTGGCCAGACAGCTCCATGGTGACAAGGCAGGTCCTAGGTCAAGATGGGAAACCAGTCAAGCTTAGCTGGTTTGTCCATCAGGTGAGGTTCAGAGGCCATGGACAGGCACAGGCACAGGCACAGGCACAGGCACAGCCCTAGATGGGTCAGTCTGTGACTGAGAGAGAGAGCCTCGACTGAGAGCGGTCCCAAAAGTCAGATGGTGGGAAGTCCTGCTGTGTCTTCCTACAGCTCCTTTTCCACCACAGCTCTGTTCAGCCAGCTGGTCTCAAATGCAGCCCCTCTGGCACCCAAACCCTGGGAAGGCTGGGGAGTGCATCCAGGATACTGACAGCTGTCTGTGGAGCGCCCAGATCCTTTGCAGAAGAGCTGCTCCCCAGTCAGTCTCAGCGTGTACAGCTAAGTACCTATTTCTATCCCATGTACAGGATGATGGATTTGTTCCTGTTGAATTTCATAGATTTGCTGCTGTTGCATTACTCCAGTTTGGATAGGTGCTTCTGCCTCTAGATGGTGACCCAGTGATCCATGCAGCACTTTGCTGTCATCCACAGACTGCATGAGTCTGAATTCCATCTCTTCCAGGCCAATGATGAAGATATTACAGTCAGGCAATAGCAGTATAAACCCTTAAAGTACATCATTTGTAACCAACCTCGAAGTGTGAACCGTCAGCTCCATGATCTCACCAAAGTTCAGTGCACTGGCTGTCCATCCAGACCATAGCATCACAACCTGGATAAAACAGTACTGTTGGGGAGCATATCTAGAGTCCTTTTGAAGTTGAGTGAGAGACATCTGCCAGTTTCTCATCAGCTGCAGAGTTATTTATCACAGCAGACAATCATATGAAGTCTCTCATAACCACACAACTCTACTTCATTCCTTACTTGCTGTATTTTTGACACTTGATAAAAGATTAACTAATGACTCTAGCCATTGTTAGCTATGTTACGTGTATTTTATTCCTCTAATATTATCTTCATAAAAAGACACAAGGGGAAAAGGACAGGAACAGATAACAAGGGAACATCTTGTGATAAGCTTGTTAAACTTCTAGATTTAATAAAGAATACAACAACGTGGCTTTATGGATCAGATGTTCTTGCATTCATAATTCAGGGATTAAATGGGAACATTCTTCTTATTTCAAAAGGATAGGATAATCACTTGCTATTTTATATGCTCAAGTTTTGAATTTCATTTTAGAGACTTTGAAGAATATTCCTCCTTCAGCCTGAATGGCTTTTAACTTCCCTTTTCAAACTTTGAATTCTAAAAAATGCATACCAACATCTCCATTTCTTGTAGATCTTCTGTGCTAACTTCACTATAATAGCAGTGATCTAAAGCCCATTGAAGTGAGCACAACTCTTCCTTTAACATAACTCATTTCCAGATCAAGCAGTAACTGACAAAGCATGTTAAATTCATTTTTAATTCTTTTACCTGTGGCTTTCTGATGAGGATGTACAAAGCCATATATAGGATGTAAAAGAAAAATCTCTGGTGAATAGCAGCTTCCCTTCATGTCCCAGATGCCTGAGCATAGACTATTGTTCTTGAATTACTTGTTATAGAGATTTAATTTTAATGTTTGTATAATAAACTTATTGTCTAAAAGTTCTTTTGAATGTTTGATACCTGACTGCAGGCAGAAGTCTGCTGCCTAGTTGTGAGCTACCATGCTTACCATATGTTGATTCTTTGGTTAAAGTTCAGACTACTAACGTCATGAATGAGTCTGGAATATAATCAGGAAGACTGTAGATATCTTACAAGCGGCAGACAGAAAAACAGGACAAGGCATTTTGAAAAGTGTTAAGCTGCTCAGGGTAATCAGATGCAGTTAGCTCCATAATGCTGTGCCTGAGCTAACAAGCCCTGTGTAGAAGAGGGACTTAATTGTTTAAACAACACTAATGCCACTAATTGCACTAATAGCAGGTGATTCTTGTCTGGTGAAACAGCAATAAGTGAACAGTATCTGCACATGGCCAAGAGGCTGACTGCTGTGTAATTCTCATACTACTGTCCTGAGGAATATTCATGTTACTTCTACCTTCAGTGGTTTGGGAGGTACTATGAGAAATGTACACCTATATGGCAAAAAGGTTGGATTTCTGCTTTGCTGGGTTATCTTCAGAACTTGAAACACTATCAGCACTGGGTCCTCATTCCCTAGGCTGGTACCCTTCCAGAAATTCAGCCAGGAATCCAGTGAGATCTTGTCAACAGCAGATGTATTGGCTTAAATGTTTGGTTCAACAAATCATCACATACCAATGAGATTTTTTTTAATTGAAAATTCTCATCAGCACAACTGGTGAGGTCTTCCAGCTCACAAAGGGTAATTCCAATGCACAGTCAATATTGTTCTTCATAAGGAATTTCAGGAAACTGCCAGCTTTTGTGGTTTTTTTTGTTTGGTTGGTTTTTTTCCTAAAGCAATATCCACTAATACTTTTGATACAAATATATGGAAGTGCAAATTTGTATTTACCTTTATCAGTTATTTCTACAGACAAAAATCAAAGCATGTCTGAAACTAAGTTATTTTGGTTAGCGTGCAGAACATATTTTTTGATGCTAACACAACTATAGCACAAAACCACTGGGTTATTTTACTATAGGACAAGTCACTTGAAAACAAAACCAAAAAAACCACCAGGCATTCCTATCTGGGTTTAGATTAATGTTTCAAAGGTATACCAAGGGATTATGATTTCTGGAATTTATTATCCATAGTTGCTGCCAAAATGTAGTGACTGTCTGAACCCCAAAGCTCTGTGCCATTTCTAAATTTTGTCTGAGCTATGAGTTCACCACACTTTCCTAATGATGTTATAGTCTGGCAGTGGCCTTGAATAGTTCCTTTGCTTTTCTTTTATCTTATAGAGGCAACTGTGTAGCACTCTTTTGATGTAAATTCAAGTAGCAGGCTTTCTGTGACAGCTGCGTGTACATGTGAATGCTGTTAATGCTGTCAATCCCAGTGCCACAAAGTTTTCTTCTTGTAGCAAAGCATTGGATAAAAATCTCCTGATGGAGCCTCCAAGTTGCTGTGTATGCATCAGACCATATTAGGAGCCTTGGGAAATTCTTCAATTTCCCTTAAGCTCAACAAATTGCTGTATCATCTCTCCTTTAGGACTTGATAGAATATCACAGAATTGTAGAATGGTTTGTTCAGTGGGGGTTACTTGTTAATCTCGCATAGAAGTCAGGGAAAAAAAATAGGGGTAGGACACAACAGCAGTGGATTTTACAAAGGCTAATCAAAGCATGTTTTTACCTTGCAGTGAAGTGTGGAGTTGAGTCTCAGGCTAACCATTATATAAACCAGTGTTTCCACACCTAGTTACACGTTGGCTCCAGTCTTGAAAACTTTAGTTGACTCCTGGGGCTATTTGGCTGTTTTCGGGTTGGGCTGCTGCAATTCCTGATTTCTGGCTTGTGCCAGTGCTACCTAGATACTATATATCATAAGTTCCTAGAAAAGTTTTTTTTGTATTATTAGTACAAGGGACAAAAAAATTAAGAGATAGATCACTTTCCTTATTTTTCTGACACACTATGATATTTTGACATACCTATGCAAGTGAATATCTTCTTTTTTATTTTTTTTAGGTTCTGCTGGAAATATTTAGGGGCGCCTGTGAAATGAAAAATGGGGGATTTAGATTACCTGTGTTACATTATTGAAAAGTCCTAGAAATTCTCTCAGAAGTTCCTGGCTATAGGATGTACAGAAAATTTCCCCTTTGCCATATTTTTTGCCCCCAAATCACACTGCTGAAAATTCCCTTTAATCTTGTTCCATGTGAACTTAAAATGCAAAATAATCTTTTTGCAAACAAGCCTTTAATGAGTCCTCTCCTAGCTTCTGTTTTTTAAAAAGCTGATATTTGCATCCTTCTTTCCCCAGCCCCATTGCTTCAACCCCAAATCTGTGTTTCCTGTTGTCTTCCTGTATGAGTCTCCAGTGGTCCTCTTGTTTCGAGGAGACTTTAATACCATCCTTGCTGATGTGTGGCTTATTCCACAGCTAAATGGGTGGTTATTAACATAAGAGTTCCATGCTAACTCCGGGATTTATAAGTTCTACCAATGGATTTCCAAAATCATCATGGTTTTATGAACAAAGAAAGTAAGAAAGACAGGAACACTACATAGGCTCTAAATCACTAGCTAATGTCTAGTAGCCATACATGTCAGAGCACATATATTTGCAACCAGCTTGAAATGATCAGATGCTTTTAATAACAACTGTCAATATACAAAAGCTGAAACATCCTAATGGACAGAGTTAGATTTTTTCTTCTTTGCTTTCAGCAAATTGAAATGAATGAAAGAGAAATTTTATATTTGAGCAAGAATAGGAAACCCTTATTAGATGATTTTAAAATGCTGGAGAAGGTCTTGTGGCTAATCTAATTTCTATCAAAAACATTAGGACAAACTCTATTAGAGCTAATAACTTAACCTCTCCCTGCCTTCATTCTTTATTGTCTGAGAGTGCTTTAGATTGTGCTGTGAGGGAGCAGCCCAACTGCTGATTCACAGAGTGAGCTTTGGCATCAGCCTCTTGACTGCTCTTAGGACTTGCACATGAGCACTGGAAGAGAATAAAAGGCTGTGTTTGGCAAATGACACTCCTTTAAGTTATGCAATTCAAATCAATGGACAGTACATTTGAGTAGAGCATATGGGTAGTTGAATGGGAGAGGATTGAAGTGGCAACCCTGAGCTCAGGTGTTCCAGTAAGAAAAGCATGGCATTGAAGAGCGAGCCCCTCTATTTTTGCTTGATTTCCTCTCAGACTTGCTGGAAGTTTGAAAGAAAATTGAAATTCCTTTTAAAGAAGTTTATTTGGATCTACCTTACAACACTCAAGTATTGACAATGGCTCCAAAACCTACATGATTTTCATGTCCAGTGGAAATATATTTCTTTATTTAACCTTTATTATTTCTAGAAGTTATATTTAATTTTTTGTAATTGATATAAATTATTTATATTATTTATAATTAATTTATTACTGAAACTGCTGTTCTTGCTCAAAGTTATGGGAAAGCAAATCCATATTTGGTATTTAAGAATGAGTTTGTACATGATTCCTTACCACTATTTTTGAAGGAGGTGTGAACAAATCTTGAATTAGAAATTTCATCTTGACAAAAAAAAACAAACCGCAAAAAACCAAAGAAAGAAAATCCCCCCAAAACACACAAAGCAATAACAACAACAACAAAAAAAGTTATTAGGTACTCAGTTATTAGGTACTATGACTTCAAGGTGCAGCTCACAGTGTAATTGCTGTGTTAAGATCCTGGCTGGTTGATATAGCTGTGTAACCCAGAACAATTTCAGAGACTCACTTGTGCACACGAGTCAGTTTAGCTTTAAACTAAAAAAACTTAGCCTTGCTTGTCTGCTTGGGTTAATTAGCCCAAATTAGAGATAATTAGTGAGCTAGCTCAGGTAGAACAATATCCTGCTGCAACTATCTAGTTTCTGGTTCTGAACCTGGTTTCCCCTGAGGCAACTCAGTGCTCTCTGCTGAGCTGTGTGGTGAGAGCTTGCCCTAAATAACTCGTCCAGGTTCAGCTGAGTGCAGTTCAGAGCCAGGAATAGAACTGCCATCAGTTGACTTC
Source organism: Camarhynchus parvulus (assembly GCF_901933205.1). NCBI lineage: Eukaryota > Metazoa > Chordata > Aves > Passeriformes > Thraupidae > Camarhynchus > Camarhynchus parvulus. The sequence continues at coordinate 51,470,433 of NC_044586.1, forward strand.
ATGACCTGCCTGAAACCATGCTATTGTTGGTTTTCTAAGAGTTCTTGATTTTATTTTTAAAAAGCCTTCAATTTTTCAGCTGAGCAGCTTGAGGCATAAAGAGGTCAGTTAATGGCACTACTGGGAGTAGCACCTGGTATCCTTTGGAGAGAATATCCCCAGCTCTTTGGCTGTCAGCAGCAGAGCATGCAGCCTCCTTTAGACTTACTCCAGAAAGGGTCTATAAATAAAACAGCGCCAGGTTTGTTTTGAGCCCACACATAAGGAGTTTATTTGAAGGCACCCTCAGGCAGCCTTTTCAGTTATGAAATAAGTTCTGAAACTGCTCTGCTGTGGCTGAGACTCTTTAGATAGTCTCTGGGTTATACAGTAAGTAGTACATCATTTTAGTTGCTGTTAAGGTTCCAGAATGTGGCAGTTGCCCAGATCTGTGAGATAACAAGCTGGCATTCTTCTTCCCACGTATTTGTGCTTTCTGCCAATTGCAACTCCTCCTTCCCCCTTTTTAAAAAATTTCTCCTCTTTCCTTCCTGCACCCTGTTGGGAAAAGGAGAGCTGGCAGAAGGCAAGAAAGGTTGGTGTGAGCTCCATTACAACCAGTGCCTGCTGATGCCTGCTGTTAAATGAAGTGGATTGTTAATGGCCCTTTTTTCCTTTTCTTGTGAAGGAATAGCTTTTTCCTTTTATGATAAAAGAGTGATTCACATACACATCGCTGTTCAGATCCAGATACTGAGCTTCACATATTCTGTTTCTGATCTCAATTGGACAAGTGAGGTTTGTTTACAAGTAAGGGTTAACAGCCTACATAGCAAACAAGATTTCATAGCTGTTTTCTGTTTTTTGCTGGGTCCAAGGTAGCTGAAGGCTAAAACTCTATGTTTATTTACATTACCTGGTGCAGTAGCTTAGTAATCTTTTCACTGGTGCACTCAAGAAACATGTGGTCTTATTCATCTTGAAAAAGAATGGGAAAGAAGCTACATAATGGCCAAATATGTCATGCACTAAGTGGCAGGTAAGTTCTCAAATTGTGGATGAGATGTTGCAATATATATCTGGATAGAAATTTATTGATTTTAAAGGATTTTTTGGATTTAGGCCTACCACAAATCAGTTAAAAAGTCATATCATTCCCTGTTTTTGCTAAACAGAGAAGGATTATAAGCCTATGTTCCCTAAACTCCATAGTTCATACTGAAGTTCTGCTTCTGGATATCCCAGAACGTTGGAAGAACAGACAATATCATGACTCAAGTGAATCTTACTGGAAGATAACATACAGAGTTTGCACAATTAATAGAGGAGGAAGAAATAGTTTGGACAAACATAAAAGAATTTATCCAACTTCACTTTTGAGCAAGCTTAGAAAGTATTTAAGTGGAAGAATAATGAAAGGTGTGAAGTTTTGTGGATAAGAAAGCAAATATTAAATGAGTTTGTTGTAGGTAGATGGTACTAATCTAGCTAGATGTTCATTTACAAAAGAGCTGTTACTTTTAGACTAGGGAAACAATAGGCTTTATCTACCTATACAAAGGTAAAGTCAATGCTGTGGTACCAGCCAACAAAAGGGATTGCTTCTAAAATTGCAAAGTAAACCTGAGACTAGTTGTAAAGAGTGACACCAAGTTATCATTATGAAAAAATCTGAAGAAAGTTATGACTGAAATTTCTCAAGGCTCAGTCTTGGAACCATTACTTAATACTTTCACTAATTTTCTCTCTGTGTTGAAGTCATTAATTCTTATAAATAGTGTTGAACGCACGGAGTTAGTTATCATCATCAAATCAGAGGTGTGCTGGGATATCTTTAAGAAAGAAATAGAAAGAATTGAGGTAATTGAAATAGGATAAAATATTAAAATACAGAAAGCAGTCTCTGTTCTGAAGAACTAAAATTAATTTCTGTTCAGGGTGATCAGTGGACTAGAGGGCACATTTTACAATAGCAAATAAAAAGAACTTGGCTTAAACAACAGAATGGAGACTGAGAAGGGACCATTGCTCTCTAAATGCATCAGAGGGAAATAAACAGCAGGGAGGGAGGAGAACTAATTAATCTAAAGGACATTGCTGGCACAAACCCAAAAGTTCATTATAAAATTTAAGTCAGAAATTAAAGGAACTATCAGAGGAATGAGGAATGTCCTTCTGATAGCAGTAACAGAATCAACTTCATTGAAGTAGAATCTACTTAGTTTATGACAGTAATTCTATGATATGATTGTCTGTAATAGGAAACAGCTACGCCATGTGAGTCAGAAGGCCTCAGAGAGTCTTATGCCCAACCTCATCTTCAGCAAGTGTTGATATTTCTGTCTAGAAGTTCACAGAGGGGAGAATACAATGATCAGCCATCACCAGGCGTAACCTGTATAGAAAAGAAGTATACAGCCTTTTTCATCTGGTGATAAATTTCATATTCACAGAGTTCCCTAGAGGCAGGATGGGATCAAAGCAGAATATTACCTTGAAATAAATAATAAAAAAAGGATCTGAATTTTAATATGATTCAAGAAACCCTCATAAAGTCAGTCAGTTATGAGCATAATGCCCATATTTGAGAATCGACACAAATTATGTCAGAGGACATATAATAGACTAAGTCAATATTGCACTTTATATAATTACGTTTTCCTATTGCGAAAAAATGTATCATGTCTAGGATTCTGTCCATTATGTTCTACTTATGCTTCATTCTTTTTCTTATTTGCCTACTTCCCCCTACCAACCTCAAACGCTGTTAAAAATCTGTCTCTGATCTTCTATGGATGGGCTGAGGACATTAAAATGTTTTGCATTTTTTTATTTTCTCCTAGTGCACTGAAAAGTTAGAATAAATAGAAATCACAAAAATAACTGTAATTTTATGTGTCTTTGCCTATTCAGTACCCGGACTCTTGGTGTATCAGGTTGCATGCATTCTAAAAGGATAGAAAATAATCCCTTTTTTTTCAGCTTGGATGAAGCAGTTTTTTGCTGTAGAAATTACTGATATTATGCCACTTAGAAGTGGCAGAAAAATCAGAACTAGTATCCATAATTGCTGTGAACAACATTTATTCTATGGCTAAACAAGGATTTTGGTTTTCAACATTGTCAATCTGGCAATTTCTGCAAGTCATACATTGACCTTTTCTGTAGAAGTTTAATAATTTATTTCCTCTTTTAAATGTAAAAATGTCCAGCCTTTGTCCTCAGTTTGATTCAATGTTTAAAAAAGAAAAGCAAAGAAAAAGGGTTGATCTGCCTTGAAGTACATATGCCTTGACCCTTAGGTGCTGGCTTGATCTTTATGAGCTGGCAAAATAAAAAATCAGAACTATGGTACTACACAAACACTGGTAAATGCAAGACATTTAAGTTTGGTTTTTTTTTACCTTTGCCCTTCTACTTTTGTTCCTCTACTATTCATGTAGTTTTGAGTGATGCTGTTTTTATGACTACCATTACCTTTTTTTGTGATATGTGGTTTACTGAAAGTAGTGACCTAAATTGTCCAAATGCACCAAAACATACTATATTTCACGGCACACATACTAAAACTATCTGTTTACATACACATTTTTTAACATACACATATGTAAAAGCCATAACTAAAAATAATTTAAGGGATTTAAAAATATTTCAAGTTTTTCATAAGTTTTAAGAAATCTTAGCTTGGGGATGCCAAAGAATTCATTCATCCTCAGACATAAAAGAGAAATGATGATGGGAGAAGAAAAATCTGAAACTTGTTGCCATGCAGAACAAACTCTTAATTAACAATACAGTATTAACTGAGTTATATGTCTCATCTTTCAGGGGATTTATATTAGTATCTTCAAAGGAAAAACAAAAATTCACTGTTCTGTCTAGTTTTTATTCCTACTTACACTCCATACTTTCCCAACTATGTACAGTAATTTTCACAGAGACAACATTCTGATCTCAGAGGTTTCATTGTGAATGGGAGATGCAGGCATTAACTTCAACTGGCATTAACATATAACTTGAATTACAAATCCAAAAAGTTTGAATTTATCACAAGAGCTGAATAGAAGGAAAAAAATCCCAAATTGTGTTGCAAGACTTGATTTGTGATAAATCATATAAAGTGAAACCTTTTTAATAAAAAAATTAACCTACTGCTATTTTTCGTATTTGTTCTCAGAACCCTTATAAAATAATTTTTGAAGGAGACAGGCTTTAGTAAAACTCAGTCCTAACACTGGACAAAAATATGCACTCTGAACAATACTTATGCATTCTCTGCAGAAAAACCAAAGTGTAGCAGCTGAGAATTTTTTGTGCTAATTTTCATTAACCTTGTAGAATAAGTAATTAACTGTTCTCTCCTATGCAAGCTCACCATCTACATTTCAGCAGATTGTGTTAATAATTGAAATATACAAAAATATAGTACACAGTGTAAGAGGTTATTAATTTTTAGAGATATCCAACCAATAGTGTAATTGAAATGTGTTTGATAAATGAATGTAATGCACCATCTTATGAAATGAAAGAGTTGTGCATTATGGGACTTTTTGAATAAATAAGTTTGTAAAACATAAACATAAACTACAGAGCAAATTCTCACCTTGAGCTGTGTAGGTGTGTAATGGCACCTGTGCTCTGCATTATTAGGCCTAATAGTTATACTGGCAGAAACATTGCCCTTATATAAACTGGGAATACTTCTGGATTCAGTCAAGATGAAGACTCTGAGCAGAATGTTTTTTGCTGGAATGTGAGAAGAATCAGCAGCTCTAGGAAAGGAACAATGCTTAAAAATGCTTAATGATCTAGTATACTATCAGCATATACATGAAAGTTTTAATTTTACTGACATAAAAAATATGTGATACATAAATAGTGAGAACAGTCTGTTCAGGGACACTTGAGAATGTTGTGTGCTGATTTTTTAATAAAAGATGGATAACGTGAGAGAATGCTGTTTTCAAAACTGTTTATTAATGCAGCTGTTAAAGATGATCAACTCCATATTAAAGCCTAGTAAAAGCTTATAACTATTCCAAAGTATGAGGAATACAACAAAACTGACTTTTGGAGGCAAATTTTGTTTGGTTGTATTTTGGGTGAGTTTTTTGTTTGTTATATTTTTCATTGACACAACAGAGCTCTGACTTGTGGTTGGCTTCCAGGTACTGACACCCTAAAAGAAATAACTGTTTTGGGCAGAATAGTTGGCAGGTATTTGGGGTACCCCAGGTTATTCTCAGAAAGAGGAGAATATACTCCTAGTGCCAAATTTTTTTTAATGTACATCAGTGTATTATGGAGGAATGTGAAAAAGTCCAGTTCCTTCCACACAAGAAGACTCAAACATTAAGATATTGGTCCTCATTTTTTCCTCATTCATAAAGTCATTTACTGAATGATCTCTGAATATATAAATGGATGGAAACTGTTACCTGTGTGATGGACTCTGCAGCAGGGTGCAGAGAGGTGTTGCACATGAGATGGACTCATGTTGGAGAAGTTCATGGAAAACTGTCTCCCATGGGAGGGACCCCATGGTGCAGCAGGTGAATGATAACTCTTTTCCCTGAGCAGCAGGAGAAACAAAGAGTGATGAATTGACTTCAACCCCCATTCCCATCTCCCTGTGTTGCTGGGGTAGGCAGTGGAGCTGGGAGGGAGGGAGGGGTAGGTGAAAGGTGTTTTTAAGTGCTTGTTTTACTTCTCATTAACCTGCTCTGATTTTGTTAGTAATAAATTCATTTTATATCTCTAAGTTGAGCTTGGTTTGCACTTGATGGAAATTGATGAGTGTTTTCACCCCAGTCCTTAGCTCAGGAACCCCTTGTTACATTTTCTCTCCTCTGTCCAGCTGCAGCAAGGAGTGAGCGAGGGGCTTTTGTGGGTACCTGGTGTCCAGCCAGTGTCAAGTCACGACAAGAAGGTTTCATTTTAAATAAAAGAATCAGGCCTTACCCATTACAACTTGGGAATGAGATAGGCTGGCATAATTATCTGTCCTATGCAGTTTACACCAACAGAAGCCTAGTCCTTGAGCACAAAAGCTAGTAAAATACCTCCAAATAAAAATATATGTTGCAGCAATGGAAGCAGGAGATAGGAACTCCACAGTGAATTCTGACCATAACTCCCTCTGTAATGTCGCATGAAAAATTATATTTGTCTGGACAGAATAGAAAGAACAGAAAAAAAAAATCGTCTGATACACAAAGATAAAGATTATTTTCACATAGGTAAAGATTATTAAGGAATGTTTTTCAGACCTGTAAAGATTTACAAATTTAGTAAAGGGAACTTTCATGGGCTTTCCATTATTCTAATTCTTCATTTTTTGATTAAGTCAATAATATTTCTTATGAATGATAGAGTTAAGGATTTTGAGCTTGATTTTATGGCTGTTTAGCCACATGTATGCCTGTTTAAAATGCAAATACAATTGCATGCATATTTTCTACATGTAGGCAATTATCTTAACAGATATAGAGACAGCATAATTGTATCTGCAAGTGTGCATAATTCACTGTGTCTATGTATATAGTTATCTGATTTGTTCATATAACTACAATAATTGCACATGCATATACTGTAATGCCTGAATTACCTGAGAAATTTTGCCTGATGTGGTTTTTTGACTTTCTTTGATTTTATTATCTAATGAAAATAAGTAGTGTATAAAACAATGAATATGTGATAAAAGTATCTTGCATTGTTAAATACTAATCTTTTCCATATGATTGTATTTTCTATGTTCTAAACATAATACTAAACTTGAGGTCATTGTTAAAATGTTAGATATAAACAATTGCAGATTTTGCTTGTTCTGTAAACTGGACAATCTATTGGGCAAAGCAATCTATTATCCTGGGCAATTGTTTGCTAAGGCACTCCTGCACAATATGTAGGCTTATAAACTATGAAAACTGAATTTCCTAAACCTTGTTTCCCTACTAAAGAAACTGCAATTACAGTTTTTACCAATATCTTTTTGTTACTGATTTTAATTCAGAAGAATTCAAAAGTGAGGAAGAAAGCAATTTTCAATTGATTTGTAGTGGTATCATGTCAGGTGGAAGCTTTTTGAGATTACTTTTTTTTTCTCATCCCATGATTGTAAATAAGAATCTGGTGAATCTTTTATTCTGGTAGGCAAAAAAATTGAAATCATATCTATCATATCTATGAGGCTCATTGTTTCTTTGCACTTTGCAGAGACACTAAATGCATTTCTAGGGCAATACCTTTTGCTAAAATTTCACTTTTTTCTAGGAGTTCCTCTTCTTTTAGATAAATCTGATGCATACCTCAAACACTGTAAACTCATTCAAGTGTAAACTGGATCAAGTGTAAAACTGGATCAAACTCTGTAAAACTGCATGTTTTATATTGCTTAGAAAGTGTGGTTAAAGGATTACTAGATACTTTGCTAAGTAGTTAATCCACTGGTTTGTGTTCAGGAAATACAATTATTATTACCTTTATTCCTGTATGTATTACTCATTTACTACTTCTAAATAATTTTTAAAGTAAAATTGCCAGTATTGAGTGTGAGAAAGCACTGTCTACCAAGTCCTGATACATTAATTTTAAATTCTTACCATGCTTCCTCCTTATTTTGATATTACTGGTAATATAAGGGCACAAATAGAAAAAACTTTTTTTGAAACCTCAGAACATCTTTAATGTGGGAAAAACCTAAGTGAATGGAAAGCTAATAGTAAAGGTAGGGAAAACACAGCTATATTTGACTCTGCTGGTATATTCACATATGGGAGAAATTATTTAATAGTTCTTTTCAGAGTCCAATTTCATCTGTCATGAAGAAGATAAAAATCTACTATCAGGCAGAGACTAGTTAAATATATTGGTGGGTTGTAACTATGCATTTTACTTGGTAAATATTTGTCCGTTTGTTCATTCCATTGAACACTAGAAGGGCAGCACAGAAATTCCTTGCATTACATATCCCGGATGAATTCCATGAAGTATTTAAGTCATATGAAAGCAGCTATTGTAAACCTTTCCTTTCTTGTCACATTTAAAGCCATCCATTAAGACCAGCAAGGAAGTTATCCAAAACATTTCTGAAATTAGTAGCATTCCTTTATTGCATTAAACCTAACCTACAGACAAAGAGATATGAATTACATTGTCACATCAATTAAGCATTTGAGTATCTCATGAGATGGATATTAGAGGAAAAAATAAAGAGAATCTCAAAATTGTGCTTGAGTATTTTAACTGCTAAAAAATCTAGCCACACCTACTCTAACTGCTGGTCTGTAGAAGTTTCATTATAGTTTTCTTCAAGATCCATATTCAGTTCACAAGTTTAGTTTGGCTGCTATTCAGTTGCATCTTTGTTTCATATGCATAAAGTTTTATGCCTATTTGGCAAAAACAAGCATATGCTTTACTAATTTCCCTTGTAAAGATGAAAATTTGAAAGAAACAAACTCAGTGTCTGCATGTGCAGCTGTAAAACTTTTTATGCAGCTAAGGGATTGAGTTTGTAGTCACCTTAGACTAATTTAAGGTCTCACCAAGGAAGGCATGTGTTAGATTTTGGTGTGTACCTTCAACAGGGAATTTGCAGTGCTATGCAATTTTGTACACCCATAGAGTGAAGATGTAAAAAAGGTACACCTTTTGTGTACCTGAAGGTGACAAACTTGTTCATCAGTTATCAGTCTTCATTTTAAAATATCTACAACAAAGGGAATCCAACTCTCCAAGTCTGACTAGATGTGCAAATGGTTTTAATTCAAGAATACTCTCCATATATATTTACCGAGTTTCTGCTTTGCAAAAATGAAATTTTCCCATTTTAATCTAGCTAACATTTTCATAGCCACTTCAGATTTTAAAAATTAGTTAGTTTTTCAGTAACTATCTAACCTGTACAGTTTGTTTTCAAGTATTTTAAATATTCCAAATATCCATAAAGAATACTAGTTTCAAGGTAAGAAGTTGGTTGCAAGTATTTCAAAGCAAATTGGAAAACAAAAAAGAAATGAAATAACATCCCTAATTCTTCTGCTCAAGACTTGACACCTCTTTGAAAGATAAGAGTTAGGCAGAACAGAAATTGTTGAAAACAGTACAAGAATAAGGAGTTGTAATTCAAAGATGTGTGTCATCCAAGGCTTCTAATGGGGCCTTCTGGCCTTGAAAATATGAATCCATGAGTATAAATCTTTGAAACATAAAATGAAATGTTATCAAGATTTTGTCAGGCAAAATATTTTGTCACTTTTCACAATGTCAGCTGCAGCATTTTCCTAGAATATAATTCTCAAGAAGATGCCACTTTATCTGCAGAAAGAAGTTTTCATTTTAGCTGGTTAATGAAGCATTGTGTTTAGAAGTGCTTCTTTTTCAGTAAGCTGTCAATCTACTTTGCTTAAAGGGTTATAAAAGCACTTATTCATTGTGTGAATTCACGCTTCCAGGTATTTTCAAAATCTGTTTTCCTTATCATCATCTAGGAGAAAAAAGAGGAAGGGAAGGGAAGGCCTTAGGGACATCACAGACACTCTGTGATATGCTCATTTGAGGTGTGAATGGACCTTGGCATGCCCTGGACCTTCTCCTGTATCTTATTTGCCTTTTTGACAGTATGAGGGAGACAAGAATGCCAGAAATCTTGTCTGTCAGTGCAAATTACCCAGTCTGAATTCTTACTGGAACAATGTGGGTGTCACTAGATTTTGAAAAGAGCTCAGGCTTAGACTACAGCTGAAACTAAGTAGTACACGTATAAAAGAGAATGTGGTGAGTTGGGACATAACTATAATAACAATTCATAAATGCAAGATGCATGAGGTCTCAAATTTAACACCATAAGGGCTTTGAAGTCTAAGAATCATCAAGCAAGAGTTTCTGTAATGCCTGTCCAAAATATCTTATACTTCATGCCAAGATTTATATTTCTAGACATATGTTCCTCTAGTTTAGCCCTCTTGATCAAGGTCTTTTCCCATCTGGTGGAATCTGCATTAGGAGGTGTCAGTCATCTCCTTTTGTGCTCCTGAATCCTATCTGAAATGTTGCATTTTTTCCTGCAGTGTAATCAGTGGTGGGTGGCACTGAACCTTTTCAGTTCAAGAGGAAAGCAGAGCCACTTCCCCCAGTTCCTCCTTGGACACCCAATGGAGAGAAGGGTGCTGGTCATTCCTGCCTGAGGAAGGGCTTGGAAACTCATGTTCAAAAAAGGCTATCAGACAGATAGCCCAGTCTAGTATGTGAGCAAAACTCCAGGGAAAAGGCAGAATTTCATTGTTCATACTCTTCAATAATTTTTCTGACCAATTTGACCCTCTGTTCTTTGTGTTAGCTGTGATGGTCCCGTTCCCATCTCATGTCCCACCCCAGCTTTCATGGTCTTGTTGTACAGTCTCTCCTGGGTGGATTCCAGGACCACAGCCACAAACCCAAATCCAAACATGGGAAGACTTCAGGCCTTGAGTCATTGTGGAGCCCAAAATCTTTCTAAGGCTAATTTGAGCACCATTTGACTGGTATTTTAGCGACAGTTGGTTTCTAGAGCACGAATGTTAAAGGCCTTGGCTGTACAATATAGCTGTTTTAAAACACAAATTTGTGTGTTTGTACTGTATTAAATATACCATGCTTAAATTGTTAAATATGACATACACATTGCTTTCTAGAACTACTGTCCTTTCAAGAAAATCTTAAACATTAGGAAAAAAATAGTATTGGGACAGAGTAGAGATAGATATAGATGTGTGCAAATTCCCTCCCTCCCACTAAGGCAAGAGGAGTCTGTTCCAGAAAACTACATGGCAAAACCATGCTAATATTGGAATCTCTAGAGTTTTATTAATGAAAAAAGGAGGTTATAATGTCATTCCTTTAAAGAATAATATGCAAAAGTCTTCTAAATCAGAGAATATAGTGAAAATATAAGCCCGATAACAAACCTTTCTTTTGTCTACCAACAACTTCTGATCTCCAATGTAAGAGGCTACAGATGTTTCTTTTTACCGAAAGTTGATCTAAGACCTGCACCTTGTTAAGAATAACACTGAAAACAATGTTAAAAATAGCAGTTCATTTAACACAGGACAATAGCTTTTTTGTGGTTGAGTGATGGCACGTAAAAGCCCCCAGGCACTGAGAGCAGGCATTTTAACAGCTTAAAGCAAAAGGAAACACAAGATCATGCATTTTACCTTGATATGTCAGATGGAGAGATTTCACCCAGTAGGGCATGCTCTGGGCTGAATCAGGGGTAATGCTGATCTATAACTTGGTTTTTTTGAGTTGAACTTTCCATCCAGATATATCAACAGTTATGAAACAAACCTTTTCTCTCGATAGTTTTCTTTAACTTATTCCTGCTAATGTTAGAAGAGTGCTTACAATTTCTCATTTGAATTTTTCTGGTTTCAGTTTTTTGCCACTGGATTGGACACTCTTCAAAGAATTTCTCCACAAGAAGGTTTTATACAATGCATTCAAATTCCCTTTCTGTCTGCAGTTTTATAAAGCAAATAGAAGAACTTACAGTCTCTCACAGAAAGGCATCTTCTCCACCTTTAAAAATGTTTATGGCTTGTTTTCTGAACAATTTGATAATGTCATTTTAAAAAAATAGCTAGCTAGAAAATGCTAGCCTTAACTGATTCTGCAGTGTTACAAGTATGCTTTTTTTTGCCATTGCAGAAGACTGTTATGCAAACCACTGAAAATGAATGTCAAATTGCTCATCCAGCACTTCCCAGCTGAATCTCAGCTTTCCAGGATATAGTCCATCATTCTGTAAGTAGTCACATCTTTGTAGATTTTTCACTTTGTATTTAGTGGTGTTTGAATTAGTTGTGTGAATTTACTAAGCAATACAGAAATGCTTTCTGTGGTTGTCTTGGTCCACTAATTATCCATTCTTACTGAATGACTTTGCAAAATAGACTAGAATCAATACTGTGTTTAATTCTTGATCAATGACAGAGGTGCCAAATAACATAGAGCACTGATCACCATTACACAGAATTCCCACACTGAGATATACCTATAGCCAATTCATAATCTGTTCAATGTATATCTTGCTTATTTAGTATAGAGCTTTTTTTTAAACAAAAAGCGTGTCGTGCAGTACAAAGTTAAACCCCAATGCTCCTGACAGCTTTTGTTATACAATTCAGAGGCAGATGGAAATAAAAACACTGAACGGGAAAAATCTTTGTCAGGCACTTTGTTTCACAATGAAAGGCTGAGAAATCATGCTGGTTTGACAAGATATACTTTTGAAATAAGCATTCTGACTGGCCTTAAGTAAATCCTTATCTTTCCTGACTTTTTAGTTGATTCCCAGGCCAGATTTTTCCATTAGCCTTTTAGAATATAATAAAATGCCTTAAATTAGAATTAGGTTCCCTAAATTAGGATTCGATTAATGTTTACTTTCTGGAATGCTTGGTCCACTTTTTGATCTCCACCAGCATAAAGAAATAGAGGATAATTGACATATTTAAATTTTCAGTCATATGCCAATGATTTGACATAGGAGTTTTTAAAGGAAATCCTGAAAAAACACCTATTAATTTAAAATTTATAGTAAACATTTTATTTTCCTTGTAAGAAAGGATCTTAAACATATTTCACTTAACTTTTTAAAACGAGGGTTTTTTTGTTGTTTTGCAGATTATTACCATTAGCAGATGTTTGCTATGGGCAGTGAAAATCTGGTTCCCATTGACTACAGTGGTCAAAAATGTAGCTTTGTTGGAGATTCAGAATATTTAATGTGATATGATATCAGTTTCATATGGGAAAACACTATATACTGCTCCCCTCAAATTGTAGTCTCATGGTATGTCAGCTTCCATGATGACAGCAATGACAACCTCTTGATCTCCTCTGCTGTGCTAACATAAGCTTTCATGGGGTTGGACTCTTGGCTGAAACAGTGAAGCAATGCAGGCCAAAAACACGCCAGGGGAAAACCCTTTTACTTTCAGGCCAGGTGAGTTCAGTGATCTTGGTGGCAGTGCAGCCCCACAGAGAATTGTGCCAGCTCAGCTGTGCCAGGACATGGGGTGGGGGCACACACAAAGGCAGCTGGCACAGAGACGCACATGGGGAACTTCTTGCTCTTCCAATCTGGTTCACAAAACTGGCAGTGTTAAAGCAGTGTGAGTTTTAGCTAAAGTTAGGTATCAGCCAGCAGCATGCCAAATGCCAAGTAAAAACATTTCAGATCAGGATTTGCCTCAGTTTCTGGGAGGGGAATTTGTCTTTAAATTACTGTCTTAGATGAGCTGGCATGCCTGAATCCAAAACATAGAGATTTGTGTTCAATTGTGACAAAGAAAAGTAGCAGCACAAGTCTTCCTTTCATGTGTTTAATCATTTGGGTCATATAAAGGATCCTGAGACCTGTTCTGCTAATGTAAAGGAAATTTCCCTGCCCCATCATCTACTCTGATATTTACTCTTGCACCACCTCCAGGCAGTGATATGGGATCTAACCCCTTTTACACCGGTGCACCTCACACAGTCAGACCTGGTCTCCTTACTGACTCCATCCCTGGTTTCCCAGAGCACAGTCTTAGATGCTCAGATACTTAAAAATTTTAGTCATGGTGCAACAACTAAATAACAAAATAAGAGCTTCAGCTGGGTGACTTTGACAAGGGGCCCTGAACAAAGGAATCCCCATGGGTTTTTATACCCTTACAGGGCAAGGGTGACAAAATCTGGGCTCAGGCTTAGGCTCCTGCACCCAAAGCTCAGCCTACAGCTCTCACTGTAGCTGCACACAGAAGTTCCTGCACCGAGTGTATTCCTCCACACTAAACAGCATCATGCAGTGCTAGTTCTAAGTGAAGTGAATGTGGCAGCATTGAATAAATGTGGCTTAAAATGCTTACATAAGAAACTCAAGATCTGATATCATCTTTCTAAATTTCTGTTTAGCTATAAAAATTTCTTAGTTTAACTAAAGTTATTAGTGCTTGTCTAACTTGTATGGCCAGTGGCCATATACATGTATTATTTCTGCTGTTTTCTGTCTATTATGGCTAGCTCAAAATGTAAAAACCCAGGACCAGATGTTTTTTTGTCATATCCAAGTTATCCATCCCGATTTCAAAGCGTCCAAATTTTATACAACACATTATCCACTCAAACAACTTTTTGAATCTTTTTCAGATTTCAATAATGTAATCTTGGCCAGAGGTTGCCATCCTAATTACATATAATCAGATTGCACATGTATATGTGGCAAAATAGGTTCTTATTCCTTCAGTTCCCTAACCAAAGAGATAAGAAATTCATCTAGTAGGTGGTTGAACATAAAAACCCACTCTCTTGCCACCAATTTATAATATTCTAATTACCCTGTTAATTGCTGGAATTTTTTTACTTTTCATTTGCTCAAAACACTTATGTGTGAATGAACATAAATACATATTTTCCTTTATTTGGCCAGGCTTAATCACATTATTCTTCAGAGGGATGTTAACTAACATCAGAATGATTTATTATAACTATTCATCCACCTCTCTGTCTTGATTTTTATGTATTACTATTATGATACCCTTTTCCATAATGAAATAGCTTTGTCGCAGCTTACATGAATTTAGCCACCCATCCTTCTCTCAGTCTTTCTGTAAATATTGAAAATAAAACTGGATGTTTGAAACAATTTTTAAACTATGCATATTGCATATATTTATGCAGAAAATAGAGTGACTTCAGTAATAACTGGCAGAGACACCTGTATCATGAGCAAATTTTAGTGGCATAATTTTCCACTTCATTATATGTTTGTTTTTTCTCTTCAGTTGAGGTAATTTAATGTCCATTTTCTTCCTATTGTTTGTCAACCTGTTTGTTTATGTGAAGCACTATAAATACTGTCTCAGCATGTTGCCATAACAATTGTTTTATTTTCATGCATATAGTAGAAGCCTGATCAGATTGTGAAACTACCATATAAACAGTTTGAAGGACAAGTGTCTGAGATGTATGATCACAAATAAGTAAGGGTCCATGTTTTCTATATTTTCTATACTGTTTTATTACAAGACTGAGCCTAATTTGAACCATCTTTAAGCTTACTAATAACTTCACTATAATGCTGTTCATTTGAAGAAAGCAGACTAAATTTCATAGTGGGCCCTACGGAGACACAGGATGGTTTAATTTCTCTCCCCACCCCTCTTTAAACCTCTGATGATAGTATGACATCTGTGGGTTCAAAAGTGCCATATGTAAATGACCAAATTCTAC